>NC_136485.1:100737139-100989639 GCF_053919585.1 Euprymna scolopes
GAAAGCCTCATCAGTATGCCCGGTATTTAAGAATTCAGGTGATAAGTCATCTCAGTACAGACCAATAAGTTGCTGAAATCAATATTAAATAGAGAAGTTCTCAACCACCTCTTAATGACATGCAATATGGTTTCCGTTCGGCTAGATCTACAGCAGATGTCCTAATGGTTTTATCTCATAGAGTAAGTTAATCTCTCAACAAAGGCTTCCTTTCTAGGGCAATTGCTCTGGACATATCAAAGGCCTTCAATAAGGTATTGCATAAGGGCCTACTTCACAAGATCTCCATCTACGGTATAACTGGAAATGTTTTCTCAATTATTAAATCATTTCTCTATGATAGGCTCATAAGAGTAGTGGTTGATGGGCAGAAATCAGAGGCCACAGTATTAATGCTGGATTCGTTAATGATTCCATCCTGGGCCCAACCCTCTTCCTGATCTACATCACTGATCTCCCAAAATACATACTTAAATCATTCGTTGACATTATGCTGATGACACGACCATCTATGGCAACACATTAAAGGCTGTAAATGACCAAGTTCTCTTTGATTCTCTCTCCTCTGATCTTGAGCATGTGGTACAGTGGGGGAAGAGGTGGCTGGTTACTTTTAAGGCATCTAAAACCAAGCTTCTAGTTTTTCATCATCAACGCTCTGATCCCCATATGGCATCAATTGAAATGGATGGCTCTCGTCTTCGGGAGGCTCCATGTTTTGACAAGCTTCTGGGTTTGACCTTTACTCCTGATCTGAAATGGAACACGTACATCAGGTCTGTTGCCAAGGTCGCTGGGTGGATGGTGAGATTCTTCTACCGCTCCATACATTTTATACAGATAGAGAATTGCATCAGTCGTGAGATACCTTCATATCTCACGACTGATGCAATTCTCTATCTGTATAAAAGCCAAGTACGTCCAAGGATGGAGTACTGCTGCCACATCAGGCAGGAGCTACTAAAAACAGCCTATCCTGCCTTGACAGAGTACAAAATAGACTTTGTGTCTTAGTGGGGGATGCCCTTTTATCTTCCCTGCAGTCTCTCTCCCACAGAAGAGACGTTGCAAGCCTCTCTTTGTTTTATCGTTATTTTCATGGCAAGTGTTCGTCTGAGCTCCAATCTCTGGTCTCCCCAATCTTTCACGAAAAACACCCGTCTAGCTGAAACCACTGTCGTTAATTTTCCCCACTCTTTATCTGTGCCTAAATCCAAGCGTAGATTCCATGAGCAGAGCTTCTTTCTTAGAAGTGCACAACTGTGGAACTCTCTTCCGTTTGCCTGTTTCCCACCTGACTACAACTTGGATGTCTTCAAGTCCAACATAAACAAATTCCTGGCAAACCGCTCCCTTAAGTAAGACACTTTATTAAATCTCCAATACTAATGATTACTACGATACTATCCCATTGATTACTGTACACGCAATAACCCTTATTCCTGAATGGCTTCCGGGCCTTGATAAGTGGTGACCTCTATGTAAAAAAAAAAAGCACACCAATAGTTTAGGAATGTACGCATGCACAAAATACCTACACGGCACTACCCCCCCCAAAAAAAAAAAAAAAAAAACCAGCCCTAAAAAGAATCATTTACAGATAGCAATATTTATTTTTTCGTTTTGGAGCGATTATCGAACCTCACAAGATGCTATATTTGTTTTGTGTTTCTTTGCTTTCTTTTTTTTTTTTTTGGCATTTTCTATTCCTGTGGACGATTTGATTTACTTTTATATTATTCACTGATTACCTAGGCTTCAGTTTTAATGTAAATTTTATTGATTTATTTGTTAAATACTTGTAAATTTTATTGATTTATTTGTTAAATACTTGTATTGACTTATTTGTTAAATACTTGTGTTTTTACCAATTTTGCTTTCTGTGGAGTATTTTATTAAATTTTTTTATCAAGACAGCACACACGTCAACGTTGTTTTTGTTTTTTTTGTTGGTTAATTTTTACATTAGGTCCATCTCCACAATTTTCTTTAACACTAGCGAGGGGTAGTCGGCGTTGCCCGGGTGTTTGTAGGTGTGTGTGAAAAAAACCCGAAAATGTGAAAAAAAAAACAGGTGCCCATGAAAAAAAAAACGAAGCCTTGCCGACGCACAGTTGGAAAATAGTAAAGTGTGAAAAAAAAACAGGTGCGTGTTTTTGATTGACGTGACCGCGATAGGTATTCAGCAGTTACGATTTTGTGCGGGGCAGTTTTTAAATAAATAAATAAATCGGTTTGTTTGTTTTAACTAAGTTCGGGGAAAACCAGCTCCCTGCTTATTAGTGGGAGTGTCTCGTCTCGAAATGAAAGCTACTGTCTGATATGACGAAGTCAACATTGAACAAACGTTACTTAGCTCTCTAGAGACCACTGGCTCTGGGCGGTGTTTATTCATTTGCTTCCCCACTGAGCAAATTAGGCACAAGGCCGTTTTTTAATGTGGAGAGAGAGGGAGGGGGGAGGTAAAAGGGGGACCAGCTCCCGAGAGGTGGGAAATGGGAGCTGGATAGTCACCGTTGGTATGAAGGGTTGCCCCTTCATTGACCAACGTCAGATATGTGGGGCTACCCCCACATATGGTCTTTGCTGGTCTTTGCTTGCAGCATCTGTCAGAACAGATACTACACTTTGATCTTGTCGCCCATGCCGCGCAAGGCGGCGGGCCGGTGTTTATTTGTTTGCTTCCCCACTGAGCGAATTAGGCACGAGGCCATTTTTTAATGTGGAGAGAGGGAGAGGGAAAAGAGGGACCAGCTCCCGAGAGGTGGGAAATGGGAGCTGGATAGTCACTGTTGGTATGAAGGGTTGCCCCTTCATTGACCAAGGTCAGATATGTGGGGTTATCCCCACATATGGTCTTTGCTTGCAGCATCTGTTGGAACAGATACCACACTTTGATCCTGTCGCCCGTGCCGCGCAAGGCGGCGGGCCGGTGATTGGAGTCGAGTTTCGCTTTTTGTTTATACCTAAAACCAAATGTAACGCGTGCCGATGCGAGAAATGTGGAATAATTAACATTTGAAAGTCAATAAAATTAAATAGACAGGCGAGCTCCGTGGTTAAGTGTGAGATATTACAATTTATAGATGATATAAAAAGTTTTAAGAAGTTGCGAAGCGAGCGCTTCTCTGAAAGAAGCCTTTTGTGGACATCGAGGAGAAGCGTACATTCTTACATACATACATACATTTTCGCTTTTATATATATAGATGACGACTTTTGAAAGTTTTTGACGATGCCCATTAAGAAAATCTCATTTTAAATTTTGCAGAGACAAGTAGTTTTTGAGAATTAAAAACCATATTATGCACTGTAATTCACAAATCTAATTCTTTCCTACCGACATTGCCACCCCCAGTTTTTTTGTTTGCAATTGGGTATACTGACACCAATTATCACAGTTGAATTTTGAGCATATATTTTTTCATACCCCACAAAAAATAGGGTGTCTACTCTGAAAGCTGTTCTTAACATGGGGAGGTTGGTGGTGTCTATTCCGAAGCCATGCTTAACATGGGGAGATTGGTGGTGTCTATTCCGAAGCCATACTTAACATGGGGAGGTTGGTGGTGTCTATTCCAAAGCCATACTTAACATGGGGAGGTTGGTGGTGTCTATTCCGAAGCCATACTTAACATGGGGAGGTTGGTGGTGTCTATTCCGAAGCCATACTTAACATGGAAAGGTTGGTGGTATCTATTCCAAAAACCATCCTTAATGTGAGGAGGTTGGGGGTGTTTATACCGAAAGCCGTTCTTAACATGACATCACTCAAGGAAGTGAAAATAGTCATAATTGTTTTGATAATTCGTTAAAAAAAGAGGATGTAAACCTGGAATTTAATTTAATACCATTGGTGGAAGATTTGAAAAGAAGAGGAAGACTTGAACAACAAATGGAAACAGTTAGGACTGCTACCACTGATTTTGATCACTCTAACCAGTTCATATGCAGTGAGAATCCCTAACTTTGAAAACTTCTGTTTTTACTTTCCATTATTATTTTAATGGACTATTTTTTGTAATTTTATTAATTCATACTGATTTACGCATTCCCTTAATTGTTTTTTTTTAGAATCATACAGTATCTGCAGGTTATCGCCCTAAACCAGCACTAATCGCCGTTGAAAGCCAGATTATTTCATTTTGGCCATGGCCACCAGTGTCTGCAATTATTCAGGAATCGCACTGGCCACCAACAACAAATGTAGTTTATTTTTTTATGGGAGGTAGTGGGTGGGTGTCATGCTTTCACTTGGCAACACCATTTAACAGGTTCTACTAGTATATATATATGATAGAAATAATCTTATTGAAGATTAATTAAAATTTTTTAAATATATATATATATATATATATATACATACGTAGATATATATATATATATATATATATATATATATATATATACATACGTAGATATATAACGATTTGTGATTGCATATATATATATAGTCTGTTTATTATACAAACATTATTGGTTACATATGTGCATACATGTTTCAGCGGAATCCCAATTCAAAGAGACCACTTCATCAGACCAAAAACGGGTCAATATTGGAATGAGGGTCTAGATTAAATTCGTTCTTTATAAAATATATGTAAGTGTGGTTTACTCTCTGAAAGAAAGTGGGGTGTATACCTTTTGAATATGAGCAATAGAGGTTTTGAGAGGAGGTATGGTGAAGTAATGGAGTTGGGGTGAGAAGGTGAAGAAAAAGGGAGAAGTACGATCCCGTGTGGTCAAGCCATTGCAGCAGGGATGTATTGATATTATTTTAACTTAGAAGTTGTTTGTTGGCCTAAGTTTTCGCTTTGATATGAAATATTATACCCTCATCGCTGTAACTTCAATATCTTAGGTTTTTATGGTTGTTTTTTTTTTCTGGTGGCGACTTCATTATCCATCTATTTTATTGATAAACTCTATTTATTTTATGCTTGGTTTTTTCATCCGTTCATTTGTTTCTTGTTTTTAAATTATTTATTTATTTGTTTATTTATAAGATATATGTATATATGGTAAAATTAACAGGCTTATGTATACGATTTAAATAAAGGTGGTATACTGGGAGTTATATTTTTCACTTTACTACGGTGTCTGAAGTAATTACACTGGCAAAGGTTTTCATATTAACACATAAACTTAATTTCGATGGTTTTCATTCTTTCATTTGGGTTTTTTATCCTTTCTTCAAAACTAGAATATAAATATATTTTAAAAGTTTATATGCGTCATTATAGAAATAAGTTTTTGAGACCATATAAATGCAACCAGGTACATAATAGCATATATTTGTCTATATTTATTGAGCATTCCATTCTCAAAGCCCTCTAGTAAGAGTACTTAGTTATCGTTTATTTTATTTCCTTATGTAACGATGCTTTATGATAATACTTCTCATAGCTATATGTCAACATTTCAATTACGAGCATAGATTATTTTAATTAATCATTTTCGGATGTTTAATTTATAAGTATGCAAACTTCATCCTGTTGGTGGCATATTGTGTTTCTGTTCGTTTAGTTTAGTATTGAACGGTAGCGTTTGAGATGGTGTTGAGAAGTAATACAGGGGTGGCTCCTTCCTTAATTTAGCTAAATTATTTATGCTAACCTATTCTTTGACTCTTTTTTAGTAAGTATAGTTATTAATTAAAGGTGTGTCAGTTTTTAGTAAGTATAGTCATTAATTTGTGGTGTATGGGGACTACTTTATAATCTTTCAACTCTTCTCTTGGTTCATTTATTAATTAATTAAGATATTGGGAGTAAGGGGGTTTTAATTGTAGTATTACTACTATGACGGGATCGCTATTCATTTTTAAGCATAGCCTCCAAAGTGTTTGTAGCTTATAGGTCATTCTACTTTTACATATTTTTCACAGTTCTAAAAACTAATAATCTCCTGTTTCTCTGCTAAACATGAATAACAAGCTGAAGTTAATGAACTACATGTTTTAGCTTTCGTAAGTATTTTCCATTCAACTAAAGGTAGGGTAAGGTGTCCATAGCATATGCATTATTATTCATTGACAGTGTATACCCATAGAACCTGTTTTTAATGGTAATTGTGGTGCTGCTTGTTTTTCTATTTTTTAGTTTTCTATGGTGAAGATTTTAGCCTGATATACTACCAAAGATGTAATGCAATTAGTGCTTAGTGGGCATTTGGTCGGTCTTTGGCAATTGCAAGTATTTCTGTTATCACTATTATTAATGTCCATAATTAGATTATTTCTCCTTTATATTTTATAGCGGGGCTACCCAGCGTTGCTCGGGACCGTATAAACAATGAGAAAATTGAAGTTGATTTTGAACATATTTGTTATTCTTCAGATAGAGGAATTTTTAATGTCTATGTATCATTAGCTTTTTCGAGCAAAAGAATATTTTACCTACCCTAGGACGGGTATTACACGTATCAAATAATTGTACCTTATCTAGGATAAGTAATTTATACCATATATATGAAATAATGTTTCCTTTGCGGGGATTGGTAATATACAACACATATTTAAAATAATTTTACCTACCCTCGGACAGGTAATTAAAATACATACATGAAACAATTCCACTTACTATTGACAGGTATTGTACAACATATTAAATAATTTCTCTTACCACTAAGGCTACCAGTATTTTAAGGAAACTTAAACAATTTTTCGAAAGTAGATCATTAGTCTTTCCAAATTAGTACATAAATACATAATCTTTGTTAAGAATTAGGCGACCATTGCTTCATCATAAATTTCAATATTACTGGCTTTTTTCCTTCGTCACTATCAGCACTAAAATTGTAAGAAAAATTATGACATTTTTTAACGATGTTTCAGTAGGATTTTTAAATTAATGCATAAATACATTGACACAGTGATTAGACAACCCTTGCTTCATTATCAAATTCCACATTACTGTGTTTCATTTTAATTCCCCACTACCGACACCAAATTTATTTTGAAAAATACTTCATTTTCTGAAGATTACTAAGTAGGTTTTACAAACAAGTACACAAATCTGTTAAGTTTAGTGATTAGGCAATCCTTGCTTCACTACAAAATTCCACATTACTGTGTCCTATTCCTCCCGACTTCCAATGCCATATTTTTAAGTGAAATGATATCATTTCTGGAACATAACTGAGCAGGTTTTCCTAGTAAGTATAGAAATGCATTGACACGGGTTGTGATTAGGCAACTTTTACTTTACCACGAATTTCAATATTAATGTAGTAATTCCTTCCCACATACCCACAACATAATAGTAAAAGAAATTAGTTATGAATATGATTTCACATATATTCTATATTTTTGGAATATGACATTGTGGGTCATTGCTTTGTGACCCAAAAACGGACATTACTCTCTCCAACACAACCCCAAAAGAGAACTCAAGAGCTTGTTTAAAATGAAAATAATCATGCTTCTTTCTACCCACTACTACAACCATCACATCATTCCTGGATGATAACATTAAAAATTAAAAAAATATGGATCATCGCCTACAGAAACTGGCCTAGTAAACTTTCATAGAAAACCAACAATATGTATGAATAAATCTAATTTTGAGATCGTAAACTGTTTTAGCCATATCCAGAATCGACTTCACAAATAAAGTAATTTTGAGATTGAAAATTGTTTAAGCCATTTCAAGGATAAACTTTCTACCACCCTCATATAATCCAGTGACGATGCGTATTGTGCTAGTATGATAATGACCAGACTCCATGTTGCTTAACTTTGGTGATCTACATAAAGCATTTGGTCTTCCCAAGTAGTCACCCATCTGATAATGGCTAGACTCCATGTTGCTTAACTTTAGTGATCTAAACAAATCATTTGGTATTGCCAAGTAGTCACCCATCTTATAATGACCAAGACAATGTTGCTTAACTTTGGTGATCTACATAAAGCATTTTGTTTTCCCAAGTAGTCACCCATCTGATAATGACCAAGACAATGTTGTTTAACTTTGGTGATCTACATAAAGCATTTTTTATTCCCAAGTAGTAACCAATTACCAATTAGTCATCTATGCAAAGCATTTGGTATTGCCAAGTAGTCACCCATCTTATAATGACCAAGACAATGTTGCTTAACTTTGGTGATCTACATAAAGCATTTTGTTTTCCCAAGTAGTCACCCATCTGATAATGACCAAGGCAATGTTGTTTAACTTTGATGATTTACATAAAGTATTTTGTATTCCCAAGAAGTCACCTATCTGGTTATGGTCAGACTCGGTGTTTTTTAACTTTAGTGATCTATACAAAGCATTTTGTATTCCCAAGTAGTCACCCATAGTAATGACCAAGACAATGTTGCTTAACTTTGGCGATCTAAATAAAGCATTTTGCATTCCCAAGTAGTCACCCATCTGATAACGACCAGGCTACATGTTACTTAACTTTAGTGATCCACATAAAGCATTTGGTATTCCCAATCCATCTTCAAAATTGTCAAATCGAACCTGTAGTGCACAAGCACCTTCAAAATTGTCAAGTCAGACCTATACTGCACAATCTCCTTCAAAATTGTCAAATTGGACCTATACTGCTCAAACACCTTCAAAAATGTCAAACTGAACCTATACTGCACAAGCACCTTCAAAATTTTAAAATCGGACCTATACTGCACAAGCACCTTCAAAATTTTAAAATTGGACCTATACTACACAAGCACGTTAACATTTCGCAAATAGGAACTATACTACACAAGCACCTTAATAATTGTCAAATCGGGCCTATACTGCACAAGCATTTTCCAAATGATCAAAACGGACCTATACTGCTCAAGCACCTTCAAAATTGTAAAATCGGACCTATACTGTGCAAGCACCTTCAAAATTTCAAATCAGACTTATACTGCACAAGCACCTTAGCATTTCTCAAATTGGACATATACTGCACAAGCACCTTCAAAATTGTACAATCGGACCTATACTGCACAAGCACCTTCAAAATTGTATAATCGGACCTATACTGCACAAGCACCTTCAAAATCGCAAATCGAACCCATACTGCACAAGCACCTTCAAAATTGTCAAATCGGACCTATACTGCACAAGTACCTTCAAAATTTTTCAAATCGGACCTATACTGCACAAGCACCTTCAAAATTGTCAAATCGGGCATATACTGCACAAGCACCTTCAAAATTGTCAAATAGGACCTATACTGCACAGACACCTTCAAAATTGTCAAATAGGACCTATACTGCACAAGGAACTTCAAAAATGTCAAATAGGACCTATACTGCACAAGCACCTTCAAAATTGTCAAATATCTCATCTGGAAACCGCAAAAAAAAAAAAAAAAGGAAAAAAAGAAAGACTTTTTGCAGAATACAAGTATTTATCAGGTATTTTGGATTCACTTTTTTTAACACTTCGTGTAACTTAACTTCTCGTATTTTTCGACACCAATTTTTTAAAACTTGTTGCTACTTCTACTATCTCTTTTTGTTATTACTGTCTATATTACAATGTCTCGAAACGATATTCCCTCAATGAATTGCAAACAGAAAACCCGGCAGAAACTTTCAAACTTATCAAACAACGTTTGCAACTGTATTTTATTCTTAATAAAATAAAAACAGAACAACAAATAAGTTATATTTTATTGCAAATCGGGGATGAGGGACTTAGAAGATTTAATACCTGGACATTGTCGGAAGAAAAAAAAAACTCTGCTGAATTTATATTTAATCGATTCATAGAACAGCTCGAGCCAAAAGAGAATTTTAGAGTGAATCGATTAAAATTAATGTCTTACAGACAAAAACAAGATGAATCGTTGGATGATTTCGTAAATAGATGCAGACGACTCACACAAAAATTTCGTTATGTGAGTCAGATCAACAACAACTTATAATTGAACTTATTATCGCCAGCACTCCCGATGTAGACTTCCAAAAGGAGTTGTTGGGAAAAGACAATACCCTAACATTAGAAGAAGCTATTCGCATTGGAAAAAATGTATGAAGCTTCTAACATACATCTAAAAAACTCAGGCAAATTAATAGTTAAATAACAACGAAAATAGTAGCAGCACTATCCAAACAATAAGAACATCAAAAAGTTCTAAGAAATTTAACAACTCCTTTAATTGTGATAGAAGCCATGGATCCAAATACAAAACATGTGGTAAAGATAACCACTAGGCAGCAGTTTGCTTATCAATCAAAACAAAACCATGGCAAAGATCGAAGTCACAAAGCAGAGACTACAAAATGTCAAAGCCAGAGTATCAACCATAATATTGGAGAGACCAATCCAAGAAAAGACAGCCCATCCAAGCTGATGCAATATGCAATACTCAAGGAATAGATAAACAACTTGAAAGCCTTACATTTAATACAATCAACACGTTCTCTATCACCCAAAGAGACGAATCTTTTGTTTATGTAAATATTAAATTGCCTAACAGAAATGGAGTCCACAGGTTGCGGGTGAAAATTGATACAGAAGCTTAAGGTAACACATTACCAGTCTCTACATATCGTAGAATGTTCCCGAAGAAATTAGATGCCTATGGTTTCCCAAATATAGAAAACAAAACAAGGAAAAACAAACTAATAGCATATAATGGTACTCCGATAAAATGCTATGGTAGCATCAATATGCTATGCAAATACAATGGAACAGACTGGCACAACAATGTTTTTTACATTGTAGACGTACAAGGGCCAGCAATTCTAGGATTACCCTCACTAGAACAGCTCAAATTAGTCACCCTTCACTGCACAATCAGGAAAGAGGATAGACATCAGCCTCCTGCTGCAACACCAGTCAATGCAATAAAAGACCTGATGCAGATGCACCCAGATCAGTTTGATAAAATTGGTTCCATGCCAGGGTCTGTGTGACTATCATTCAACAAAAGCATATCACCGCACATCGATTTACCTAAAAAAAACACCAATTGCTCAAAAAGACAAGATAAAGCAGGAACTTGATAACATGGTCGAAAACAATATTATCAGAAAAGTGACAGAACCAACAGACTGGGTTTCGAGTTTAGCATACTCACATAAAAAAGATGGGAGCCTGAGAATATGTTTAGACCCAAGACACCTAAATACAGCACTCAAAAGACCACATCATGCCGTTCCTACAGTGGAAGAGCTAACACGCCATTTTGCAGATGCTAAACTATTTTCTAAACTGGACGCTAAAGCTGGTTATTGGTCGAACAGTGAGTCTCAACCACTAACAACATTCCAATCTCCTTATAGTAGGTACTGTTTTCAGAGACAACCATTTGGATTAAGTGCATCGCATATATTGCTGATAGTAAAACGGATGAAGAACACAACCAGATTTTACAAAAGCTCATGCAAGTAGCTGCTAGTAATGGTCCGTGTTCAATTCAACTAAATGTGAAATCAAAAAGCATATCATTCTTTGAGATGATCTATAGTTAAAATGATCCAGAAAAGCTCAAAGATCTACAAAACATGCCACAACCAACATGTAAGAAAGAGCTATAAGAATTCTTAGGCCTTATCACATACTTGTCACCATTTATTCCTAACCTTGCTGACAAGACACATACTTTAAGAGGACTATTAAAGAAGGATGAACCCTTTCTTTGGGAAGAACACCACAAGGAATGTTTTGAAATACTCAAAACAGTAATTAGCCAAAATTCTACGTTAACATATTTTAACGCAACTGAAATACCAACACTACAAACGGATGCAAGTTTAAAAGGACTTGGAGCTGCATTAATGCAAAACAAAAAACCTATTGCATATGCATCAAAGTCTCTAACAGACACTGAAAAGCGTTACGCATGCAAAGAAAGAGAGCTTCTTGCAATTGTATTTGGGGTTCAAAGATTCCACATATACCTATACGGCCATAAATTTAAGGTACTCACCGATCATAAGCCACTCATCATGATTTTACAGAAGCCACTGACTAGTGCATCTCCTAGACTGCAGCAAATGCTGATCAAGTAACAGGACTATCAGATGCAAATAGAGTACATACCAGGACGGGAAATAACTCTAGCTGATACTCACTGAAAACACATACACAATTGACTTAGACGTGTGAGTCGATTTGGTGAGATTCAGGAATGAACACCTGAATGAGATAAAAAAGGAAACAAAGGCTGATCCAGTACTTGATCAACTGCAAGAAATCATAACAACAGGATGCCCAGATTCAATAAAGGAAGTACTGTCAGCAATACAGTCATACTGGTCATACAGAGATAAACTATCTGTCAATGATGGTATTATCATGAAGAGGTCAAGGATTATTATCCCAGAAACCCAACAGAAAATCATTTTAGATCAACTTCATTACAGCCATCAAGGTATTGAAAAGACATGTTTTCAAGCTAGGGATGCTGTGTACTGGGATAAGATCAATTCTAATATCGGAAACATGATCAAGAAATGTTCAATATGTCAAGAAAATAGTAATTGTCTGTATTTTTGAGATGAGGTGTTTTCATTTATTGAGATTGTCGGACTGACTTCCTCATCACAACGTTTCAGCCATTTTGCCCTCCGGCCTTCATCAAGTGTTTTGTATCGAACTGGGGAACTGTTTGTTAGGAGTCTCGAACCCAACCCTTTATTATTATTACGGGGTTACCGTGTTTGGACTCCAGCTAGGCTCTGGGACATAGTTGCTTATTCTCTGTTTTGAATGTTACTTTTCACTGCCTTCGTTCAGGATTGAACTCAGCACCTTTGGGTAACTGTAAACTTTGATACAACGTCTAGGACCACTCGGCCATATGTCACTAGGACAATTCTTGGTTTTTGTTAATGTTGTTATTCAAGGTTTTCTCTCTCAATCAGAGGTGTCCAAATTGCATTTAGCTCTACGCTTGGTTTGCTCAGTAGGTTGTTATGTCCGAGCATGTGAGCTGTTTCTTTAAGTTCGATACAAAACACCTGATGAAGGCCGGAAGGCAAAACGGCCGAAATGTTGTGACTATAACAACCAAGATGAGGAAGTCAGTCCGACAATCTCAATAAATGTCAAGAAAATCTTCCGGCACAACCAAAGGAAACTCCACAACCATATGACATCCCCAACAGAGCATGGGAAGTTGTTAGAACTGACTTGTTTCACTGTAATGATCAAGAATATCTAATAGTTGCTGATTATTACACCAAATTTCCAATTATAAGGAAAATGACTAGCCTAACTACAAGCAACATAGTCATCTTAGCAATAAAACAGATTTTCTCTGAGCATGGTATTCCCACCAGAGTCATTAGTGACAACGGACCACAATATTCCAATGAAGTATGCCCAACAATGGCAATTTGACCACATAATGTCATCCCCAAATTTCCCAAGATCTAATGGCTTTGTTGAGCATCAAATCCAAACAGTTAAAAGAACACTAATCAAGGAAAAGCAAGCAGGCAGAGACCCTAATTTAGCAATGCTATTCCTATGAACAACTAGAACATAGACAGGATATGCAGAAAATGTATCATGACAGAACAGCTCATGATTTACCAGCACTTGTCCCTGGACAAAATGTTCGAATGCTAGATAATCAAACAGAGAAATGGAAACCAACAACAGTTTTAAGTAAACGTGAAGAACCCAGATCATACATACTTTAACTCCCAGATGAAGACTGTTCGAAGTATTTGTGTATCAATACCCATTTAGGATTCTTCAGACTCAAAAGGCTCCCTTTTGGTTTGAAAGTAGCTCCAGTGTTATTTCAGCAAATAATGGACACAATGCTTACCGATTTAGGTTTTGCAATCGCATATTTGGATGACATTCTTATAAAGAGTAGAAATGTGCAGGAACATAAGGAGCATATCAGAACAGTTTTCAAAAGAATTGAGGAATTTGGTTTCAAATTGAGTGCCGAAAAATGTTAATTTTTTTAAAAACAGATAAAATATCTGAGTCAAATCATTGACAGCCAAGGCAGAAGACCGGATCCTCAGAGAACAGAAGCCATTGAGATGATGCCAGCACCTAGCAGTGTTATCCAGTTACAATCTTTTTTGGGTTTAGCACAATATTATGCTATCTATATCTCAAAAACGCATAAGTTGAGAGCACCATTGAATGAATTATTAAAAAAAAAGACGAAAGTGGATTTGGTCAAAGGAGTGCCAAAGCGTATTTGAAGAGATTAAGAAATGCCTGTTATCTGATTTAGCACTGGCACACTTCGATCCACAGAAGGAATTGATTGTGGCATCAGTGATTATGGTATAGGAGCAGTACTTCTCCATAGACTGGAAGACGGATGAACGAAGCCAACACTTCATGCTTCCAGATCACTTTTGCCTGGAGAGAGAAACTATTCTCAAATTGAAAAAGGAACAACATTTCGGCCAACTATTCCTCTGGTCTTCATTGGCCGAAACGTTGTGAAACAACAACTAATAAAGATGAGAATAATAGTCTGCATTAAATAAATCAATATAAATAATACTCATCTCAATAATGACTTCCAATTAAAATGATATATGTTGAAAAAGAAAGTTTAGCAATAATTTATGCAATTAGAAAATTCCATAAATTTATTCATGGCAGGATTTTTACGTTGCAGACTGACCACAAGCCCTTGTTGACTATTTTTGAATCTAAAAGAGGCATACCCACTGACACTGCAAACAGACTTCAATGATGGAGCATAATTCTGTTGAATTATAATTTTAAAATGGAGTACATTTCATCCAATAATATCGAACATGCAGATGAACTATCCAGATTGATTTAAAAGTGTGCAGAACCTCTAGAGGACACCGTGATAGCTGTATTAAGAGAGGAAAAAGAACTCTCTGGACTGCTGTGCAGCACGCATCGAGAGCTACCAGTGTCTCTGGACGGCATCAATAAGGCAGCAGAAACAGATGAATTCATTGTAAGAACGAAAAACCAGGTGCAACTAAATGACAAGTCAAAGAAAGACTAAAAAATTCACCATTTTCGATTTGCTCACAGACTTTATTGTATACAGACAGAGTCATCATACCGACCATACTGCAAAAGAGAATGCTAAAAGAATTCCATAGCGGTCATTTAGGCATGTCCAGAATAAAGGCCTTGATGTGCGGATATACATATTGGCCTAATATGGACTGGGGCACCGACAAAATGCTAAGAGAGTGTTAAGGGTATCAGCTAGCAGCAAAGGCACTACCTGTACAGATACAATCGTGGCCGAAGACAGATACACAATGGATGGGGTTACACATTGACTATGCAGGTCCGTTGAATGGACATTACTTCTTAGTGGTTGTCGACAGCTTTACAAAATGGCCGGAAATGCTTAAGTATAAACATCCGACATCGACTAGTACTATAGATGCATTAAGACATATCTTCAGTCGTTTTGGAGTACCTAAAACTAATATCAGTGACAACGGCACCCAATTTACCAGCAAAGAGTTTGAAGAATTCTAAAAGGCCCTATCCATTAAACATTTAACAACTGCAATATACCATCTAAGGTCAAACGGCCTTGCAGAGAGATTTGTTAGTACGTTCAAAAGAGGTTAAAGAAAACATCAAGGCATCGACACTGATGAGAAGAGGCGTGAAAATTTTTTGTCTGTATACAGGATCACTCCCTAACCCAAACACGAATGCTGGTTTATCACCAGCTGAACTAATGTTCGCATGGAAAATCAGATCCGTATTTGACAGGATTTTACCAAATGCAACCAAGACAACAGCAACGAAAGAAAATCATTCGACAAGCTTCTACAAACCTGGTGACAAAATATTCTTCTTGAATTATAGGACTGGGAAAAGCTTTTGGAAGGAGGGGATGATTATGAAAAGAATTGGACACATGCTATATTTGGTATGAAGTAGTAAATTTGACTGTCGCAGACATATGAATCAGCTAAGACCTCGACACACTGATGACTACAAACAAGCAGATTATGAACTGCCCTTAGAGGTATTGTATGACTCTTTTAATATTCCTCTATCCATAACACAACAGGTCAGAGAGCACCAGTTTCACCACCAGCTCGACCCCCTCAAACGGTGTTGAGGAGAAAAAGTACAAGGGTGAAAAGAAAAGTTAACCGACGGAGCCAAGACCTAAAAACAAACGGTATTAAGCAAAATTCTTCAAGGAGAAATTGGCTTGGGGGGAAGTGTTATGTGTAAATAGGTAACCAACCCGGAACATTCTACATAAGGAACCGAGTCACCGGGTTTCACCGGAACCTTAAAAAACAGAGACTTCTCCCTGAACATGCTTTATTTGTTTCTATGTAAATACGTAAATAAACTTCTCTTTCAGTATTCAAATCACAGTGTATATTTATTTATTCCTTTCATGGAATACTTTATCTCTGATTGTCCGAATAATAGGCCACCTTAGGATATATCAGTTTACAATAATAGTTTACAGTTTCCAAAGTTTAAAACTATACAGGTCTATAGAAATTTTCCATCATTTCGGAAAATTATTTGTTATATATTTTACTTATTTTCGATTTCTTGGCTATATTACAGTTTATCTTATATATAATAGCGATTAAAAAAAGGAAAGTTTCTTAGAATTTAGAGTGACGGATCAGTTTCACATATAAATTGAACGTAAAATAATTATAATAATTGCTTGCCGAATCAGCAGTTCCTAGCTGAGTAGTTTTTCAAGAATGTATAACTAATTTTTAAAGAAGGTAAATTTTGTCTATGTGTATGCGTATTATTCTTTTCTTTTTTTTGTGCGTGGGTTCAACGCTGAAATAGTTAAATGCAAAATAAATTAATTAATTAAACAAAATAAAGGTAAAGGACGTGGCCACCACAACACGCCCGTCTTTCACCCGTCCCTCCCCAAATGTAAAGAGAATTTCTGTGAAATATTAAACGGTATTCTACACAGTAAATATTGGCGCGATATCGGCGCATTACTTACGGAAAAACGGTTAATTAAACTGTAGAAGCACCTGTTAAACTGCACAAGTTCTATAATTGAATACCCCCCCCCCCCCAAAAAAAAAAGAAAGAACGAAAAACATAAAAAATATGTTTTTGTAAACCGGTCGTGAAAACTTACAGACATTTTTTTAATTTTTACTATTAAATGAGGTGAAAACTATTTTTTTTGATTTCATGAAAAGTATTTGTTCTAATTACTATTAAATGAGGTGAAAACTTTATTTTATAAAAAATATATCTCATCATTTAAAATTTCCGCCATGTATTCATGCGCCTTGTGAAACGTCAAGTGACTATGCGCGTCCGTAAACGAAACCAATCGTGCCTAGCGCAAACGAAGGCAGTGAAATGGGGCAAAGTAGTCCCAGGTTCTAGGGATCCATACCATGCAAACGGCAAATTTGCGAACGGGTTTGATTATCAGCGACCTCGAATACCCCTAAAAAATCAAATTAGAGGGGTCGGGGTTCTGTTATAGCAGTGTAAGGTAATATTTACCAAAATAAATACTATATGCCCTCCCCTAACTCAACCACTAAACTTAAGATCGGTAGCAGTAGATACACAAAATACACCCTCTTGAATGATATGCATTTCCATAAATTACTAACCTAAAGCCCATGGCGGTGAAAAAAATTATAACATGTCTTTCCTTAAATACTATAAACCCTACGCTCGGGAGTCAATAGCCGAAAATTAAAAAAAAAATCAATAATCATAAATTTTTAAAAAAAGTCAATAGCCGAAAATTTGAAAAAGAAGTCAATAATCGAAAATTAAAAAGAAGTCAATAATCGAAAATTAAAAAAAAGTCAATAATCGAAAATTAAAAAAAAGTCAATAATCGAAAATTTTTTAAAAAGTCACTAATCGAAAATTTAAAAACAAGTCAATAATCGAAATTTTTTTTTAAAAAGTACATTATTCGAAAATTAAAAAAAAAAGATACAATAAATGTTTTGACATTTTTCTGTTCGAAAAAAACAAACTTTTTTGTTAATTATTTGTCGTGTTATATATATATATATATATATATATATATATATATATATATATATATATATACTAGCAAAAGTACCCGTTGTTGACTGGGTTCAAAAACAACCTACAGAAAATGGACTCTGATTTATGAAAGTATGATAGGTTATGAAAAGGAAGGGTTCTAAAGAGATAGCTTCGAATTTGGGGGCATCAAAACCAAAGCAAAATATGATGAAAGTAAAAATAAAATAGATAAACCCCATAATTTATTATGCCATACCTGTTCACATTGAAACACTTATCACAATATTCTGTGGATCTATATTAAAAAAACTTGTTAATCTTTGGGACATATTTCCATTCTATGGAGGTTAGGCGCGAACGAACACCTCATAATTTTATTATACCATATTTCTTCAAACTGAAAGATAATTATCAAAGTATACTTACGAAGATAGACATGAAAAGTCTTTATTAAAGTTCCATTCTATGGAGGCCAGGCGCGAACGCAGACCCCCACAATTTTATTATACCATCCCTATTTAAGTTAAAACATACTTATCAAAGTATTCTGATGTATATATATATCAAAAACACTTGTAAACGTTTTTTTTTAATTTTTAAATTTTTTATTTCCATACTTTGTGGGCCAGGCGCATACGCAGACCCTACAATTTTAATGAATCATCATTATGCCAGATCAAACATACCCATTCCTGTGTCTCGATACATCTTCTATCATTATATGCGATCAGTTTTCTATAATAATCAACCATATAGGAGCCTATTCGTGACCAGACACACACAGACGTTCAGCTTTATATTATAGATATATATAAAATAAAATAAAAAATATAATCATATAAAAATAAATAAATTTCATTTAATTTTCGAGTCAATTATCGAAAATTTACAAAATGTCAATAATCGAAAATTAAAAAAAAAAGTCAATAATCGAAAATTAAAAAAAAAGTCAATAATAGAAAATTAAAAAAAGTCAATAATAGAAAATTAAAAAAAGTCAATAATAGAAAATTAAAAAAAATCAATAATCGAAAATTTTAAAAAGTCAATAATCAAAAATTAAAAAAAAATCAATAATCGAAAATTTAAAAAAAGTCAATTATCGGGGAAAAAAGTCAATTATCGAAAATTAAAAAGAAATCAAGAATTGAAAATTAAAAAAAATAATACAATTAATAACCATCACCAAACACAAGTTTAATTTTCGACTGATCTGTATATTTTCAACTTACTAAAACTTACGTCTTAAAGTTTTTATTTATTTCAAAAAAGCTTATAGCTGCATGTGTGTAGCCAAATAAATATGCTTATTCACTTGTATGAATTATTAAATGTATATTTTTTTCAAATAAATGTTTTTTTTTACTTAATTGACCGCATATAGTTAAAAAAAATGTTTCTTTATAATTCAGAAAATTAAATAAACATATTTATTTGAAAAGTAATATATATATATATATATATATATATATATATATATTTATATGTGTGTGTGTGTGTGTGTGTGTGTGTGTGTGTATGTATGTATTTCATTTCCGTGACAGTTTGTCTTTATTTAAAAAAAAAAAAATTAAATCCTTTCTCCTTAATAGGTGTATAAGAGTAGTGGTTAATGGGCAGAAATCAGAAGCTCACTGAATAAATGCTGGAGTTCCTCGGAGGTTCATTTTGTGTCCAATTCTATACTTCAAAAGTAAATAACCAAGATCTCTATGATTCTCTCTCCTCTGATCTTGAGCACGAGGTGCAATGGGGAAAGAGGTGGCTGGTTAATTTTAATGCATCTAAAACCAAGCTTCAATCTTTTTATCATCAACACTATTTCTTTCATTTTCACCCCAAACAAGGCACAGTGCCACTTTGATGTAGAGGGCTACTATTTGGGATAAGTTGCAGGGATACTATGTAGGGAGTTGAGCAGCAAGATGTCTGTTTGCATTACACTTAAACTTCTGCATGTCAGTGCAGTTGGGGAAGCAAGAACCTGGAAGGGAATCCTAAAGTCTAGCAGTTCTTGGGAAAAAATTATTAGAGTAGAAAGCTTTCTGACATCTGGGGATCTTTACTGTGTAGGGGTGGGACTTTGCTGCTTGTCAGGTTTGTCGGGTGCATTTCCGTCGAGAGGGTACAAGGGCTTGTAGTTTGTTGGAGATTTTACCATTAAAATGCTTGTAAAACAGGCAGAGGGATGCAACATTTCGTCGATGGGATAGATGTTGAAGGTTAAATGACAGTTCAGAACCTATCAGGTTGGCAACTCTCTTTTGAACACTGTCCAGAAGTGAGAGACTAACAGCAGATGCACCAGTCCAAAATGTGACAATAGTACTCCTTATATGGGCGAATATTGGCCTTGTAAAGGTACAGGATACATTAAGGCATAAGTAACTTTATAGCATGGTAGAGAGAGCCCATCTTCCTTGCAGCAGCTGCGTCAATGCCCTTGATGTATCTGTTCCAGCTCATGTTCCCTGTGAACATAAAGCTGAGGAGTTTGAATGAAATACTTTCAGGTAATGTCATAGCTATTGTTGGTGGTTGAGAAGGTTTCTTATAATTATTAAAGGAAACAAGCTTAGTCTTAGCAGCATCCATTATTGTCCCCATTCTACTACAGACTGGGAGTCTTCCTCTAGGGTTTCTGCCATTGCCTTGGATAGGTGTTCATTCGTTTTTCTGTCGTGCCTGTTATAGAACGTGGTGTAGTCAGCAAATATGCCTATCTTAGAGACAATTTTACCAGGGAGGTCATTTATGAATATCAGGAATAATAAAGGTCCAAGGATCGACCTGGAGGTACACTCGCATTTATGTCATATTGTTTTGACGTACAACTATCGAGGACAACCTGGATTCTTCTCTTATTTAAGAAGGATTTAATTATGTTAAGTATTCGTCCAGTAATACGATAGGATCTTATTTACATTAGAAGACCATCATGCCATACCCTGTCAAAAGCCTTAGATATATCTAGGGTTACTGCCTTCTCTAGTTCATGGTATATACATTCAGAGATTACAGTTAGGATATGTGCAGTAGAACGGGCTTGCCTATTGATGATCAGACAGAAGTTTAGCAACTGTAAGGTGGTCGACTAGAACTTGATTAATTATGGACTCAAATATTTTGGCAAAACGATGGAGGATGCTAATAGGATGAAAATTTAATAGGTCAGTACTTTCGCCAGAATTCTTGTAAACTACAAGACCACAGAAGCAGTTTTCGAACAGTCATGGAAGCAAGATTTGTTAAGCCATTTATTGAAAAGTTTGGAGAGAACTGAAGCAACCTTAGTAGAGAGTTGGGATGTGATCAGGTCGACATGCTTTTGAGGTGTCTAGGTTTTTATATCATGTACTTGAGAAGGGGTGATTTCATATATAATTTAGTGTGGTTTCTGTCTGCAAAGGAAAATCAGGGAGGGAGTAGTTTGCTGGGTCCAAAGTAGAGTTTAAGGCAAACTGACTGGCAAGCATGTTAGCTTTCTCGATTGCTGTGCAAACAACCTCTGACCCCTGTCTGGCATCAATTGAAATGGACGGCTTTTGTATTGAGGAGTCTCAACGTTTTGACAAGCTTCTGGATGTGACCTTCGCTCCTGATCTGAAATGGAGCACATACATCAAATCTGTTGCCAATGTCGCTGGAAAAATGGTGGGATCATTCTACTGCTCTAGTAGATATCTCATTGCCGATGCAATTCTCTATCTGTATATAAGAACCAATTACATTCTAGAATGGAGTACTGTTGCCACATCTGGGAAGGAACTGATAGAAGCACCTTATCCTGCCTTGGCAGAGTTCAAAATAAACTTTGTAGCCTAGTGATGTTCTTTTCTCTTTCTTGCATCCTTTTTGCCACAAAAGAGATGTTGCAAGCCTGTCTCTGCTTTATCACTATTTTCATGGCAAATGCTCGTCTGAGCTCTAATCTATAGTCCCCCCTTGCTAAACTTTCATGAAAAACGCTTGTCTAGCTGAAACCAGTATAAATAATTTCCCCCACTCTGTGCATAAAGCTAAACGTAGATTCCATGAACAAATCTTTCTTAGAACTGCACGCCTGTAGAACTCTGTTCTGTTTGCCTACTTTCTAACAGCCAGCATACATGATGGTCTGATAAAAGTGTCGCCCTAGAAAGATGCCATAATTCCATTTCCGTTTGATAAAAATCGTTTTTTTGTTTGTTTATTGCAGACCATGCAGTTGGCCAGTTGTGTACAAATTCCAAGCATGATAGGAGCTTTCTATCATGTCTGAAAGTGACACAATTTTCAACAAGCGAGATCGAAGATACACCGCTCTACAATTTATGCTCTCTATCAAGCCAAGTTATGACAACAGGACCATTCAAAATGCAAATCTGGATGGTTCAATGCTTGAAGATACAGCTCAATGAAATTTCCGGCCACGGTGTAGTTTCCAGTGAGGACCACATCTTTGAAGTCGACTGGAAAGTCAACATCAAAGTATACCTGGATATGTTGAAGAGTGTGGTGATCCTGGGTGTGGCAGCAGGACTTGATGCCGGCACACAAGTCCAAAGAGACCCGGGCTTTTTTAAAAAAATTTTTTTATTACATTTTCACCTCAAACAAGGCACATTGCCACTTTGGTGTAGGGGGCTACTATCAGGGACGGCAACTACTGGGGCACTATGTAGGGATTTGGGCAGCAAGATGTCGGTTCACTTGCACTTGAACTTCTGCATGTCAGTACAGTTAGGGAAGCAGGAACCTGGAATGGAATTCCAGAGTCTAGCAGTTCTGGGGAAGAAACTACTGGAGTAGAAAGATCTTTTACATCTAGGGGTCTCTACTGTGTGGGGGTGGGATTTAGCTGTCTGTCGGGTTTGTCGAGGATGTCTACGTCGTGGGGGCACAAGTGTCTGCAGTTCGTCAGAGCATTCACCATTAAAATAAACAAGCAGAGGGATGCAACCTTTCATCGATAGGACAGAAGCTGAAGCTTAGATGCCAGTTCAGGGCCTATCAGATTGGCGACTCTTTTTTGAACCTTGTCTAGGAGCGAGAGACTAGTAGCAGATGCACCAGCCCAAATGTGACAACAATACTCCATACATGGGCGAATGGTGGCCTTATAGAGATACAGGATACTTTCAGGTGTAGGTAGTTTTCTAGCACGGTAGAGAGAGCCTACCTTTTTCGCAGCAGCCCTGGCAATGTTTTCAATATAATTGTTCCAGCTCATGTTTCCTGTGAACGTTAGGCCAAGCAGTTTGAAAGATGTACTCTCAGACAGGGAGTCACTGGCCATTGCTATTGGTGGCAGAGAAGGTTTCTTGTAATTATTGAAGGAAACCAGTTTAGTCTTGGCAGCATTGAATGTGACCATCCATTTATGTCCTCATTCCACTACAGATTGGAGGTCATCCTCTTGCGTTTTTGCCATTTCTTTAGATATGTGTTCATTTGTTTTCCTGTCATGCCTGTTATAAAGTATAGTGTCATCAGCATATATACCCATCTCAGAGGCAGTTTTGTCGGGGAGGTCATTAATAAATATCAGGAACAACAGAGGTCCAAGGATAGACCCCTGAGGCACTCCCGCATTTATATCACACTGTTTAGATGTTCGACCGTCGAGGACAACCTGGATTTTTCTCCTGTCTAAGAAGGATTCAAATATGCTAAATATTCTACCAGTGATACCGTATGATTTAATTTTCCTGAGGAGGCCCTTGTGCCATACCCTGTCAAAAGCCTTAGATATATCTAGAGCTACCGCTTTGCCCTCCCCCGCTTTGTCCAGTGAATGGTATATACGTTCAGAGATTACATTGAGGATGTCAGCTGTGGAGCGGGCTTGTCTAAATCCATATTGTTTGTCAGTCAGAAGTTTAGCATCTGTAAGGTGCCGGACTAGAGCATGGTTAATTATGGTCTCAAATATTTTGGCGAAAAGTGGGAGGAGGCTAATGGGGCGATAATTCACGGGGTCAGTTCTTTCGCCAGAATTCTTGAATATTGGTACCACAGAGGCAGTTTTCCAACAGCCCGGAAAGCATGATTCATTAAGGCATTTGTTGTAGAGTTTGGAGAGAACTGGAGCTACTTCGGCTGAGCACTTTTTTAATAGAACAGCTGGGATGAGATCAGGTCCACATGCTTTAGAAGTGTCAAGATTTTTTATGATAGCATGTACCTGAGCAGGGGTGATTTTTTAGATCGTTTAGCGTGGCGTCTGTCTGCAAAGGAAAGTAAGGGAGGGGGTGGTTGGAAGGGTCCAGTGTGGAGTTCGAGGCAAACCGGCTGGCAAGCATATTAGCCTTGTCGGTTGCTGAGCAAACAACTTTGTGATTGTTGGTTAGCGGGGGAATTGTTGATTGCCCATTATTTACTACACTGTTGTAGATTTTCCAGAAGTCACGATTTCCTAATTTTTGTGCTTTGATGCATTTTTTAGTGGTTTCAGTAAATTCTCTCTTAGCTGTCGCTATTTCTTTCTTAACATTATTTCTAGCGTCTATATACTTCTGTTTGTTTGAACTGGACTTATGTCGGTTAAATCTGCTGTATGCATGCTGCCTTTGAGCAATGGCAGTTGCGCAAGTCGAAGTAAACCATTGGGGAGAGTGGGGCTTGCTATAAAATTTCCGCATGGGAACATGTGCTTCCATTGCTGTTTTGAACCATTCAGTGGTCTCATTTGCGCACTGTTCAGCAGGAAGAGAAAAGATATTTCCCCATGGGGCATCTCTGATAAGATTTCTGATGGCTTCCCAGTCAGCCTTTTTATAATATCTCGTTGTTTTGAGCACTGGCTCTTCAGTTTTGGGTCTAGAATTTAGGGCGATTTCTACTATTATCACTGAATAGTCAGCGTTCCCGAGTGGGCTGTCAGCATTTGTTGTACAATCCTCGGGAACTGTAGTCAGAAACAGATCTAGAAGTGATGCTTGTTGTTCTTGCTAGTCAGGGAAACGGGTTGAAAACGTAACCATTTGTGATAGGGAGTGAGATATAGCAAAACTATGTGTTGTGCTGCCCGCTGCATCTGTGTGAGTAGAAGGCGTGCTATGAGTTTGTACCTTCTCTCACTGTCCTTCTTCCTTCCCTAACCTGAACCTGCTGGGCTACTTTGTTTAGCCATCACCAACATGACCTTACACAATATCAAAGCCAGCCTGATCGCCGCCATCCACCAAGTATTCACCAAAGCTCTTGTTGGCGTTTGTGGAAAAGGTATGTTCCCATTTCCAGTCCTGTATCGAGGCGGTGATTGAGGCTGAAGATGGCTACATTGAATACTACATAGTCAAGTTACCTGAATTGATTTTTTCAATAAAAGTTTTAAAATAAAGCTGTAGTGTTGTTTTCTTTAGGGCGACAATTTTATCGTTCCATCCCGTATGGTCGTCTTCAAGTCCAACATAAAGAAATTCTTGATGAACCATCACCTTAAGTAATCTAATTCACCAAATTCCGACTACTAACGATTACTACGATATTGTCCCATTGACTACTGTACACTAATTATTATCCTCGAATGGCCTCCGTGCCTTGATAAGTGGTGACTCTTTTGTAAAAAAATCTAAATAAACATATTTATTTGAAAAGACATTGTGATACATTTAAAAAATAAAATAAAATAATTTTTTGAAAGAAAAAACAAACTTTTCTACAGAAATTCTTATTTATTATATTTGGTATTTTTTTTAGATTAGGTCCACCTCCACAATTTTCTTTTAAATTACGACTTTTATAAGTTTTAGACTATGCTGAATGCGGAAATCACATTGAAATTTTGCAGAAATAAGTAGTTATCGAGATATAAAAAGTTGTATTATACATTGTATTCTTTGGCGGCCATCTTTGTTACGCGCGTAGATTTATTTATGGCGCGCGCACGCGCGCAAAAAAGATGACCGCCAAAGAATACAATGCATAATACAACTTTTTATATCTCGATAACTACTTATTTCTGCAAAATTTCAATGCGATTTCCGTATTCAGCATAGTCGAAAACATAGGAAAGGCGTCATTTAGAAGAACATTGTGGAGGTGGACCTAATCTAAAAATTTACCTTATATTTAAAGTCAATAACTGAAAAGAAGCAAACGATATCTCGGAACGTTTTTCATCAGCTGACGCGGAATTGTCTGTAGTCTGTAATCGTCTACTTCCGGCACTTAGTGATGATTACAATGTGAATATGCCGTTTTACTGTAACAGTATCGTTTCGGTTTCAGAAAGACATACAAAATATCCATTAGTAATAGATAATACTAATCTCGAAATCTATAACAGGAGATTGGTACTCCTTGGGCGTTGAGTTCCATGACGACCAGCAGAAAAATTTAACGGGTAAATGTTTACTTTAACTACAACAGAACACCAACCAATAAAATTTGGATTTTTTTTTCTTTTGGTTTTCGGGGTCGCTGACAACGAATCTGATATTCAAACCCGTCGCAAATTTACCGTTTGCATGGTATTAACCCCTGAACCCTCGCACTATTTTGTGCCAACTCACCGCCATCGTTTATGCTATTCTTACATCATGCGTTTGCGCATGGACGCGCATAGTCACATCGTGGAATAATTTTTTAGCAGACATTTAAAATAACGAGAAAGTTTTCAAAAACAAAATGTGGTTCATTTTTCTGTTACGTAATTTTTTATGCTTTTTTAATTGATCTAAAAAATTAAGTTTTCACGAGCGATCTACAAAAGCATTTTTATTTTTCGTTTTTTTATTTTATTTTTTGATTTTTTTTTTTCAATTATAAAACTTGTACAACATTTAACAGGTGCTTTGCTTCTGCAGTTTAATTTACAGTTTTTTCCATAAGTAACGCGCCGACATACACCGAGCAGAAGTTTAATTTTTCACAAAAATTATGTTTACATTGGGGGGTAGGGTGGGGCAGGGGGAACGCATCATGTAAGAATAGCATAAACGATGGCGTTTAGTTGGCACAAAATAGTGCGAGGGTTCAGGGGTTAATACCATGAAAACGGTAAATTTGCGACGGGTTTGAATATCAGATTCGTTGTCAGTGACCCCGAAAACCAATATGAAACCAAATTTTATTGGTCGGTGTTCTGTTGTAGTTAAAGTAAACATTTACCTGTTAAACTTTCCTGCTGGTCGCCATGGAACTCAACGCCCAAGGAGTACCCAGGAGATTTAATTAGATAATTATACTGGAGTTATCGTTCATCCTTAGCTAGCCTCTTTCTCGACTTGCTTATAAAGATGACATTGACAACTCTATGTTTCCGGGCGAATTTTCACTTCGGCGCTTTCAACGGTATGACGGAACTTACTTCAGCTCGGTGCTTTAATAGTAATTGTTATTTTTGTACTTATGCAGAATACGGACCGTGTTGAAATAAGTTATTATTTAGAAACCCATTATTAATAGAGGGAGGGACCGGAGAGAGTGGGTGTAACGATTTTGTGCCTAACAATTTAATAAACAGAAGTAGCGTAAAAATTGAATTTAACTTGGACATCCTATCTAAAAATAACACGGTCCGTATTCTGCCTTAAACTACTTTTATTTCAAACTAAAACAAGCAAAAATAAATTGCTTATAACGCATTACACACTAAATAATTTACGTGACTGAAACAGGAATTATCTTTCCCCCCTCCCCTTTCTTCTTTCGCTCAAAACACGCACGTGCTAGAGAAATAAAAACATGAAACAACGTCTTCTGTTCACTTCACAGGTTGCAAGGCAAAATGTCACACACGCACACAAGATGAAAAGGGAAAACATTTAAATGAAGAGTCTTCATTAATCCGCTTTATATATCTTCAAAAACGGAAAAATCTAGAGCAAAACTACTGACCTTTGTGTGTTTACTGTTTTGCATAAAAAAAAAAAAGTTTTACAACGTTTTTTGTTTTTTCATAAAAAAAGACGGTAAAATTGACGCCAGATTTGAAAATTTCACAAAAACTGTTTTCCTTAAGATTAAAACAAGATAAATAAATATGTTTTTTAAGATTATTCCAGCTACTATTTTCATCTTATTGTTATTACACACTACACACCATTCGGTTGATCTAACCTCCGACCTTCCTCAGATGCATCTTTTTAAAACTTGGGAATGTGAAAATCGAGTACTTGTTTCGGTAGTTTTAGCGTTCACAGTGTAAAAGTCTTGTACAAATGCTTCCCGGACACCAACTCTTTGTATTAAAAAAAAAAAAAAATCCATACGTAAATTTTACTCGCGGTTTGAAATTTGTAAATATGAGTATCGACACCGATGAATTGAATACTAATTCCACCATGTTAAAAGTTTTACGTAAATTTATAAAAAATGTATTCTTTAAGAAATCGCGTTAAAAAAAAAATTCTAAAAAAATATTTGTTTTCGTACTCAAAATGCGAAATACGGACCGTGCTGAAATAATGACATTATTTAGAAACCCATTCTTAATATGAGGAGGGAAGGGTATTTGATCTCTATTCAGTACTTTCACCTAACAATTTGATAAACAAAACATACTGTAAAAATTGAATTTATCTTGAAACTTTTTCTGCGAAATAGCACGGTCCGTATTTTGGATAATTACCAAGGTATGATGCAGTGATGCACCGTATTCGCCATATCTGAGTATCTTATAAAATGATCGCCGACAATCGGAACAAATTTGGTAACACCCCGAAACAAAATACAAAATTTATTTATTTTTTACATAAAAAATCTAGATAAACAGAGTGTAGGATCATACATTATGCAAAAATACATTTATTTATAATTAGAGATAAATTTAATTACCATTTTTTATTTTTCGGGTCGTATTTTTTTCTCGGCTATTTTGACTAATAGCATGCGATAAAAATAATGGCCAAAATCACCTAGTAAATTAAAACTGCGAAATATGAAACGTCGCGTATATGAAGCGTTCCGTTCCAGCTATTGAATGAGAATCGTTTATTTAACTGGAATTTAAATAAAAATAATAAAATAAGTAGATAAAATCGACTGTTTTTTTTTGGGGGGGGGTGATGATGCAGAGAGTGATCATCCGCGCTATTTTTTTGGTATTATTATACAAACACCGTGACAGCGTTAGGGTTAGGGTTAGGATTAGGGTTAGGGTTAGGGTTAGGGCTAGGGTTTAGGGTTAGGGTTTAGGGTTAGGGTTAGGGTTAGGTTTAGGGTTAGGGTTAGGGTTGGGGTTAGGGTTAGTGTTAGGGTTAGGGTTAATTCGCTGTCACGGTGTTTGTATAGTTTTACCATTTTTTTAAAATCGTATTAACACGTTTAATTAAAGTTTTATGATATGTTTTTTTTTTATTCAATTGTAAGGTCAAAGTACAGAATAGATACAAAACACCCCCTCCCCATGTTAAGAATGGATTTTTAAATAATAACGTTATTATTTCAGCACGGATCAATAAGTGCATGCAGGATTGCAGGGCCGGGGTGGGGTACCGTGTTTTTTTTTTTTGTTGTTTGTTGGTTTTTTTTTTACGTTGAAAAGGTTTATTGCTTAAATCTTTTTTTTTTTTTTACAACCTGCCCTAGCGTAATACAAACACCCTCCAACCTCCATATGTTAAGAACGGCTTTCGAGGTTGTGGTGCTTATTCCGAAAGCCGTTCTTAACATGGGGAAGTGGGTGGTAGTGGTTATACTACGCTAGGGCAGGTTGTAAAAAATACCAATAAATGTTATCGAAGGCCAGATACGTTACTTTTTTTTACATCTGAATAAGTTTTTAGTGTTTTTACTTTAAAATGTTTTAAAAATGGCCTCTTTTTGTTTTTTCCGATTCATAAAATAAATAAATAAAATCAACTTTTTTTTTAATGGAACTATTTTGCATTTGACGAGAAGTTGAACAAAACAAAGAAAACACTGTGGCTAGGTAAAAAAAAAGAAAAGAAGTTAAATGCTTATTGCTTCGCTTTCGGTAAATTTACATGTTTCGTTTCATATTTCGCAATTTTTATTTACTAGGTGATTTCGGCCATTATTTTTTTCCGCACGTTATTAGTCAAAATAGCCCTTTTCTCGATTAAATATTAAAAAAGCGCTTATTGATATAGAGTATTTTTTTTTAAATATGTTGTTTTAAGCAAGGCGTACTTAATTATTATATCGAAAGTAGTTCTATATCCAAAATTAACGAAAATTCATTGAGTGGAAAGTTATTTATAAGTTTTTACGGAAAATTGGGTAAAGTTGCATTTTTCTCAGATGTTATAAAATAGACAATGAAAAGTTCACACACAGGGGACATAACTCGTAACGCAAAATTTAGATTACATCGACATTTGTAGCCTACAGTAATATACATTTTTATAACTAAAAACACAATAGCAAGTGTTCTCACGATGCCTCCATTCAGTCTCGAAAGACAAAGGATACCCCTATGTAGGGGCAGCCGCGCGTGTAATTGTGAGGCAAGGGTTGCGCAATCTCAACCACACCTCTCCTGAATCGGCACTCGGAGAAGTTCAGGACGACTGGAAACAACGCCGAGATAAGCGGTAAAGCACATAGCACCTGAAAGTCCTAAATGGTCACACATTTACTAATTTACTACTGACGAGGTTCAACGTTGCTTAACTTCGGTGATACAGCGGAAACCGGTGTGTCAACATGATTACGCCGTACATTATGTCGAAAGTTGTACGATGCGCAAAAAATTACTGGACATACAGTTGTTCTTAGAACAACTTGTTCTACTCGATGAATTTTCGTAATTTTTGGACATATTACTATATACGACATTACAATTAAGTACATAACATTGTTTTGTTTAAAACGATATCTTTTAAAAAAGCAATTTGTCAACTCTATCTTAACAAGCACGAAAAAAAAAAAAGATAACAAAAATTAAAGACGAATTTGCCTCAAGCCGAAATCGAAACGCGACTAAAATAAAAAGTAAAAATAAAACACTTTACATGCCAGTGCTAGTGCTGTGACTGCTGTGCATTGTGCAATATTAACCTAATCCGTATATTATATAAACAATCGCTTCAGCTCCATCGTGTTTATTTCGTCTTTAGTTTTTTAGGTTTTTTTTTTTCGATTGGTCCTTTAATGATAGGGGCGCCCGTGAAAATGAATGTTTACGTTTTTTGCTATTCAATATATGAATTTGAATCATAACTCAACATTTGAATTTCAACAACAACAACAACAACAACATTATTATTATTATTATTATTATTATTATTATTATTATTATTATTATTATTATTATTAAAAATGATGATGCTGATGCTGATGATTTTATTTAATAATTTTCAACTACAGAGTTATTCAAATATTTGGAAGGACTCTTCCGTTTAACCCCTTAGTTTTTTTTTTTATTTTTATTATTATTATCCATGAGTTAAAAGTCTTTAAAACTTATTTCAAAGGGTCACAATAGTAAAAACAAGTCGGCCATTTTAATAACTGGCTTGTATTTATTTACTTACTACATATCGATATTCAAAAGTAATTGTGAAGCCTTTACATCGACGGATAGAAATTAGTATTGATTTTTTTTTATTTCAGGCGCACCTGTCATATAAAAGAACCAAATATCGTTAAAATGAAGTAAAATTATATTTTTTTTTTACTCACATCATTTTGTTGTTTTGTCTGTTTTTGTTTTTTGCCTTTTTTTTTTTCGTTTAACAAGAAAGTTTGGCAAAGTAAGACGAATCAAAACTTGCTGTCAAGGTAAGTTGTTAATGTTTAAGTAAAAGTATATGTATATTTTGTATATATAAAATAATAAAAGAGGAGAAAAAATAAGCTTACAAGAAAAAGAGAATAAAAGTTGACGTTACCATGGTAACATACAATCCAAGTCGTTTGCCGAAAGGTAAGGCAGATATGTGAATGAAAAAAAAGTACAATTAAAAGGGGAGAGAAAGAAAGACGCAACCATCGACCGAGAAAAAAGGCCAACATTGGAAAACAGAAAAGACGCGTAAAAAAGTGAAGTTTTTTTTCTATTTTTTTTTTCAATTGCGCACTGTGTTGCCATAACAGACGCACACTCCCTCCCTCTTTCTCTGTATCTCATACGCACTTGCCATCTAACTGGTGTCCCTCCACCCACCACCCTCATTCATTAATCTCACGTCAAATTTCTCATTTAGAAAATCTTTGCTTTTTACCCACCCACCCTCCCTCAACCAACCCGCCACCCGCACTCTGGCCTTATTGTTTTCTTTTCGTACAAATATCGCATTTACACACACTTTGAAGAAAATAAAGTCCGTCCTTTCTTTCTTTATTCTTCCCCTCTCCAATCCCTACTAATAATCACTGACTTTCTGCCCCCCCCAACCCCACCCTCATATTTTAAGTGTTTTATACTTTCTTTCTAATTCATTTGCAGGATGTTAACACACTTTCTTTTTTATCATTTTTTTCACGATACATTTTTTTCTCAGACTAGACTTTTTTTTTTTTACACAAATTTAATCATTTCTCCGCATTTTCTTCTAATGTTTGTACTGATATATATATATATATATATATATATATATATATATATATATATATATATATATATATATATATATATATATATATATATATATATATATTAGCAGGCCGCACGGAATTACCCGGTCGTAAGATACGCTTAAATATGATGTTTTGATTAATGTAAATTTAGTATTTATTATTATATTATACTAGCATGGGTGTCCGGCGTTGCTCGAGTCTTTGGAGGTGTATGTTGAGCAAAAAAAAAAAAAAAAGAGAAAAAAAGTGGTAGTAGGAAGGCAGGCTCGAACCCGTACCGTAAAGGAGAAAAAGAACGGGAAAAAACCCTGACGTGTTTGCTGTTACGACGGCCGCCAAACCGAAGGTGATGTGGGGGTTTTAATTAAGGCTAGACAACCAAAAGGAGATGATGACTTTCGAAAATATCGGTGACAAAAGCAACCCCTCCCTGTAGAAAAGTGCCAAGTTGAAGGTGAAGATATTGATGTTTTTAGCGAATTTTTCGATATTTGTCGTCTGAAAGGTCGAACTTCAAAACGATACAGATCTTGTAACAATCCGTTGCTTCTGTCAAAAGTTTTAGGCAGACATATATATACATACATTTATATATTAGTAACTCAAATTTACGACCAAAACCGATTAAAAAGCTGGCCCTATCCCTGATTATGTAAAATTTCAAATGTTTAGACGAGAAATTGTCTGAGTAATTTAGTAGAGACCGAAGCGGTCAATTTTTTTAACTTTGACCCCTATTATGACCCCTCAAGATTTACTGTTTTGGGCTCAAATCAAGTTAATAAGTTAGATCCATGTCCAATTAACCTATATCTAAAATTTCAAGTGTTTAAACCCAAAATTGCCAGAGGAGTTTGGTAGAGTTCTAAAAGGACAAATCATTGAACTTTGACTCCTTTACAGCCATATTTCTGGCCGAAATCCGATCACAAACATTTTCCTACATCTCAATAACCTGTATATCAAATTTCGAGTCTGTAGACTGAAAATTAGCAGAGTTATTGTGTAGGGAAATCTACACAGACAGACACACACACACACATACATGCAGATACACACATACATACAGACAGACAGACAGACAGACACTTTCACTTTTATATATCTACTAGCGAGGGGTACCCGGCGTTTCCCGGGTGTTTGGAGGTGTGTGGGGGGTTAAAAAAAAATAAGTATGAGGATCGAACCCGAACCGTTGAGGCAAAGTTGTAAATTAAAGTGTGAAAAAAAAAAGTGCAACGTTAACCATTGCCTCACCGCGAGATGCTAACGGAAACACGCTTGAATTCATTTAATTACTTGGATTTAGCAGGTGCCCGTTTTAATGAGTTAATGAGGTCAAGTTTGACTGCGGGATTTCATTTACTGCTGAACGCTTCCCCCCCCCAAGATGTTATAGGAAAAAGACTAACCCACATGCGGCGAGCGACAAATATTGAATATTTATCTTCCTGAAATCGAGCAAATTAAATAGGCAGGCGAGCTTCGTTGTTAACTGTGAGATATTACGATTTATATGTGATATAAAATGTTTTAAAAAATTGTAAAGCGAGCGACCGCTTCTGCGAAAGAAGCCTTTTGTAGACACACAGAAAAAGCAAAAACACATACATACATACATACATTTTCGCTTTTATATTTATAGATAACTAGCGGGGGGGTATCCGGCGTTGCCCGGGTGTTTGTAGATGTGTGTATGGGGGGGTAATAACCCTAAAACGATGTTAAAAAAATCGGAAAAACCAAAAAAAAAAAAAACAGCAAAAAAAGAAAAACACTGTGTATAGGGGGGAAGTAAACTAAAGAATAAGCGAAGTAAAAAAAATAAAGAAACGTTGCCCGCGTGTCTAAAGATGTAAAAGAAAAAAATAGTTTTGGTCGTGAGGCTGGATTGAACCCGGAGATGAAACTAACTCCAACCACTTAACTGTCTAGGCCAAGAGTAAGAGGAATTGATTATAACGTTAAAATAAGCGAGTGAAACAGGTTTGATTGACAGATAGCCACTAAATGAGGTCATCGCGGGAGCATTACGACATGACGTAGCAGTATTTTATTTTTATTAAATTACGTACTTCGTTTCCTGTCTAGACATCTCTGTCTGTCTGTCTGTCTGTCTGTCTGTCTGTCTGTCTGTCTGTCTGTCTCTCTCTCTCTCTCTCTCTCTGTTTGCGTGTGTGTGTGTGTGTGTCTCTCTCTCACTTCCTCTTCCTTATTCTAAAGACTGTTACTAAAAAAGAAAATGGCGTCTGGCTGTTTTTTTTTTGTAAAAACTTCGATCGTTAATATTTTTTGTAAGCGTATTTTTTTTTACTTCACATTTTTGGTTTGTTATTTTTCGTTTAACTATCGTATCTAACTATTTGGAATGTGCTAATAAATTTGGTAACGTTGCCATAGCGTAGAAGTTCATAGTTTAGCTTGTGTAAGGGTTACATTTTTTTTTCACCGATAACATGTTTTTTTTAAATTCAGACTGCCATTAGAGCTTGCTGACGTCAAGATCACGTGACATGACTCAGCGGGTTTTAAATACAAGTTGACCCAAAATAAACGGCCCCGTGTATACTTTATGTAGAAGAGTTGGCGCCCATATTTTTGGGGGCAGTTATAAATCGATTTAAAAATATGTAATGTTTAACATTAAAATATCACTTTTTTGGAACCCCCCTGCAGAAAATCGATCAGTTGACGCACTTCTGATGGTCCTTTTGGGCTAATTTTTCGATATTTGTCGTCCGGAGGGTGGGGCTTTAATATGATACGAAGTTTGTGAATATTTGTTCCATCGGTCAAAAGTTTTTAGCAGACATACATACATACATACATTTTCGCTTTTATATATATTGAAGATGTGATGTGGTTTTCGGTTGATTAACTGCGTCTAACTGTGTCGGATATATACTCGAGAGTCAAAACAATGATAAGAATATTCTGTTGTCATAGCCCTAATGATTACGATTTCCTGCGGTTTTACTAAATACTAGCAGGGGTACATGGCGTTGCCCATGTGTTTGTAGGTGTGTGTGGTGTTAAATAAAAAAGAAACCGGGAGGGTGTAGGATCGAACCCGAAGCCCTGAGGCGAAGTTTGATAATAAAATCGGCCATCCAGAATGAGTTAGTGAAAGATGTTTGAAAGTCGTCAAGCGTTACGACGATGACGTAGCATAAACGACGGCTTCACCAAGCAAACTATGTTGGGGGGAGGGGATTTTTTTTTCCAGGACATAGAATTTTCTAATTTTCAAAAATATATTATAGCGCTTTTTGGGCGGAAAATTTTAAATTAGCTGAAAAAGAAATAAATAAGAAAAGGAAAGCACACCAAGTTGGAGTAGGGGAGGTAATTTATCTGTTTTTTTTGGGGTTTTTTTTTTACGTGGAACATCGAATTTTCACATTTTTCCGTAAGCAAACTACGTTGGGGGGAGGGGATTTTTTTCCAGGACATAGAATTTTCTAATTTTCAAAAATATATTATAGCGCTTTTTGGGCGGAAAATTTAAAATTAGCTGAAAAAGAAATAAAATAAGAAAAGGAAAGCACACCAAGTTGGAGTAGGGGAGGTAATTTATCTGTTTTTTTTTTTTTTTTTTTTTTTACGTGGAACATCGAATTTTCACATTTTCCGTAAGTAACGCACCGACATTTACCAATTAGAACACCATTTAACATTTTCCGAAGATTTTACTTTGTACATTGGGGGCACGAGCGGGGGGTTGGATGTTGGGGCGCGCGCGCGCCCCAACATCACATCCCCCCCCAAACAAATTAGAGTGGTCGGTGTTCTGTAGTAGCGTATCTGGATATTTACCAAAAAAAAAAAAATATTTAGGTTTGGCTATAAATTCCTAAACTCATTTCACCCTAAATAATTTAGGTGACTGAAATAGGAATCTAATAGAATCTTTAATTTCCTGAATAGTATGCTAGAATTCATTTTTCTTCGAGTTATATCGAATACATTAATACGGACTTTAGGAGCTTTTTTCGTAATGTTACTGTAAAAATTATTTTTTATTGTTACAAATTACGATGCTTTAAAAAAGCAAAAATAAATTATTGCGTTTTTTATTTACTACTGAAAACCATAACTTTCGTAAAGGTATTTTTTGTTTAAACAAAATAAAACATTTTCACTAAGAGTTAAGTAAAAATAATTAGTTCATTATATTCTGCGATCATTATTTGAAAAATACTGCAATTTTCATTAAAATTCGTTAATTTCCTGATTTTTGGTGAATTTTTAAGTAAAGGGAGGAGTCAAAATATGTATACACTTTGAGCGTCGGCATTCATTTTGCGACCACGTGTGGTTAATTTAAATTAAAGTTCAATCACATGGTTACATTATCAATAATCATGTAATTAAACCCATTGAAAATTTACCGATATTGTAAACGCATTCTGTTTACATTAAGCCTGTGGTGTTTTTTTAGTGATGCAATGTTGTCAACTGAGATTAAAAAAAAACCTGCGAGATCAGGAGAAAGAAATGTACAGAAAATCGCTAGATTTTTAACTTATCGGGTTTGTATTATTGTACACATAGATTCGAAAAAGTTGTCAAAAAACAAATATATAACAAATAAATGTGATCAAAGGCAAGATAAGTTACTTTTCTACCAAACTGGATATATTTTTCGTGTTTTTATTCAATGTAATATGTTTATTCAGCTCGAAAACCATACAGTGTTTACCGATGTATTGGAACATTCAAGATGGAGTCTGATTCTCTCTTTACAACGGTAAGTTTGGGAAAATATGTTATAAATAAAAAACCGGATAAAATACGGTTAAAACTCGCTCAATACATGTTACTGTGACATAGGTTGACATATATTCGGCGGGTTTTTAATAGTATTTTGTATAGTTTTTTATTTATAACACCTTTTTCCAAACTTACGGTGTTAAAGAGTGTGTGAGACGCCATCTTGAATTTTCAAATACATCGGTAAACACTGTATGTTTTTCGAGCTGAATAAATATGCTACATTGAACAAAAACATGAAAAATATATCCAGTTTGGCAGAAAAGTAACTTATCTTGCCTTTGATAACATTTATTTGTTATATATTTGTTTTTTGACAATTTTTTCGAATCTATGTATACAGTAATACAAACACCTTCGGAGGTTTGAATGCCCCCCCCCCCTACCTAAAATGTACTTGGAAAAATCGATTTTATAGTGGGATTTAAGAATGGTTAGTCGAAAAAAAGGTGAAAAACAAAACAAATAATCAATAAATAATTGTTACCAAAGCAATAAATGCTACTTTTTTTACTTACATGAATGAGTTTATTTTATGTTTTAAAGTATTTTCAATCGCTTTTCGGGTTTTCTTTAATTTTTTAATAATCTAATGCGGGTGTGTGGGTGCCAAATATCTCCAGATTTTCTAGAATTCCCCGCTAGATTGCAAACGAAATCTCCAGATCTAGCAGGAAAACCGCTAAATTGTAACACTGGTCACGTGACAGGAAGCGGTAATAAATAATTGTCCCTAAATAAAAAAAAATCGCCTCTCAGTACAAAGACAAACACCTATTTATCATAGAAAACTTAAGTATAAAGTTATAATTAAAAAGAAATATATAAAAACACACATGGATATAGTAAACATATTATACCAAAACGAGGAAGCCATCCGTCCAGTGGGTTTTTAGACAATTAATTCCGAACGAACCAACAGTTACATTTATATATATATATATATATATATATATATATATATATATAGATATATGAATATATATATATGAATATATATATGAATATATATATGAATATATATATATATATATGAATATATATATATATAAATATATATATGAATATATATATATATATATATATGAATATATATATATGAATATATATATATGAATATATATATATATGAATATATATATGAATATATATATATGCATATATATATGAATATATATATATATGAATATATATATAGATTATATATATATATGAATATATATATGAATATATATATATATATGAATATATATATGAATATATATATATATATGAATATATATATGAATATATATATATATATGAATATGTATATGAATATATATATATATGAATATATATATATATGAATATATATATATGAATATATATATTCATATATACATATTCATATATATATAATTCATATATATACATTCATATATATATATTCATATATATATTCATATATATATACATTCATATATATATTCATATATATATACATATATATATTCATATATATATGTATATATATTCATATATATATTGATATATATATATTCATATATATATTGATATATATATTCATATATATATGAATATATATATATATTCATATATATATTCATATATATATATTCATATATATATATGAATATATATATATTCATATATATATATATGAATATATATATGAATATATATATATATATGAATATATATATATATATATATATATGAATATATATATGAATATATATACATATATATATATGAATATATGTATATATATATGAATATATATATGAATATATGTATATATATATGAATATATATATGAATGTATATATATGAATATATATATGAATGTATATATATATATATGAATATATATATGAATGTATATATATATATATGAATATATATATGAATGTATATATATGAATATGTATATATGATTGTATATATATATATATGAATGTATATATATATATATATGAATGTATATATATATGAATGTATATATATATAAATATCTGAATGTATATATATATATATATATATGAATGTATAAATATGTATATATATATGAATGTATATATACGTATATATATGAATGTATGGATATGTATATATATAAAGGGTGTCCACAAAGTCTGGCTACATCATGTAACCAGACTTTGTGGAAGCATCCTGTAGCTTATGTAGCCAGACTTTGTGGGCACCCTGTATATATATATATATATATATATATATATATATATATATATATATATATATATATATATATAATACTAAAACTCTGTCGTTCTTGGTTGTTTTCTTGTTTGCTTGCGCCCTATCCTCCTCCTCCTACTACTACTATGCCTCCTCTTCTTGCTACTACTATTACTTCTCCTCTTTACAACTACTACTACGCCTCCTCTTCCTCCTCTTCCTCCTTTTACTACTACTACTACTACTACTACTACTACTACTACTACTACTACTACGCCTCCTCTTCCATATCCTAGTATTACTACTACTGTTGACATGTATATTCCCTACTGTACTCTACTACTTCTCCTACTACTAATATACTACTACTAATGAAGAAGAAGTTTTTTTCAAAAATAAACAATTATAAACAGAATGGCTCATAGAAATCTATCTATATTCTTTTTTTTTTCATTTTAATATACTTTCATAGAAATGTTTATGTCTCAAAAAAAACTATTTTCTTTACGTCACGAGTGTCATGCTCATATATTAATTCCAAAGTGTATTGTAAATACTTTCTGCATTTTTGTTTACATCGTTCATTTCCGAATTACGTTTAAGTTATTTTGACGCAATTTTCTTACAAATAAATCTACTATTTTACAATGTATTGTTTTACTGTGTACGTTTTCAGCGACCCAATTTAAAAAAAAATTCACATTAAAATTAAAAGATATTTCAAAATTTGAATTTAACTTTAAGTATTATGGTATCTGTTCAGTGCACATTTACCTATAATTATGGCAAACCACTTATAATTGAATGGCTGTAAGTTTTTGTTTTTTCAAGAATTATAAACAGAACGACTCATAGACTCATAGAACTCTATATTCATTTTTCATTTTAATATACTTTCATAGAAATGTTTCTGTTACGTCACAAAAAACTATTTTCTTTACGTCAAAAGTGTCACGCTCATACATTAATTCCATAGTTAATATATACTGACTCGACGGGCCATGGGTAGTCTAGTATATATATATATATATATATATATATATATATATATATATATATATATATATATATATATATACTCACACACATACACACACATATCTCTCTCTCTCTCTATATATATATATATATATATATATGTATGTATATATGAATGTATATATATATGTATGTATATATGAATGTATATATATATGTATATATATATGTATATATATGAATATACATATGTATATATGAATATATATGTATATATATATGAATGTATATATATATATGAATATATATATATGTATATATATATATATGTATATATATATATATATGAATGTATGTATATATATATATATATATATATATATATATATATATATATATATATATATAATAACGTATATATATGTATATACTAACATTTCAGCCCGGCGTTGCACTGGTATTTTGAGGTGTATATTGAGCAAAAAAAAAGTCAGTTTTTTTAACTTTGACCCCTATTATGACTCCTTAACATTTACAGTTTTGTGCTCAAATCAACTTATTAAGTTGTATCCATGTCCAATGAACCTATATCTAAAATTTCAAGTGTTTAGACCAAAATTGTCGGAGGAGTTTGGTAAAGATTTCTAAGGTCAAATCGTTGAACTTTGGCCCCTTAAGAGTCAAATTTCTGGCCGACCAACAATTACAAAGATTTTCCCAAATCTCAGTACCCTGTATATCAAATTTTGAGTGTGTAGACTGAAAATTGACATATTGCGTAGGGAAATGTACATAGACACACACACAGAAACGCACAGACACGTTCACTTTTATAGATATACTTGCATATTAGCCCGGGTATTTGGGGGTGTATGTTGAGCAAAAAATAAAAATAAAAGCGGTCAATTATTTTAACTTTGACCCCTATTATGACTTCTTAACATTTATTGTTTTGGGCTCAAATAAATCTATTACGTTAGATCCATGTCTAAGGACAATGTCTGGGGCCTGCTAGTATATATATATATATATATATATATATATATATATATATATATATATATATATATATATATATATATATATATCTTTCTCTCTCTCTCTCTCTCTCTCTCTCTCTATATATATATATATATATATATATATATATATATATATATATATATATATATAAAGCTGAATCTGTGTGTGTGTGTGTGTGTGTGTGCGTGTGTGTGTGTGTGTGTGTGTGTGTGTGTGTGTGTGTGTGTGTGTGTGTGTGGTCACGAATAAGCTCCGATATGGTTGACTATTTTAAAAAACTGATTACATATAATGATAGAAGATGTATCAAGACACAGGAATGGGTATGTTTGATCCTGCAGAACGGTGGTTCATTAAAAGTCTGGGGTCTGCGTTCGCGCCTGGCCCACAAAGTATGGAAATTAAAAAATTAAAAATTAAAAAAAAAAACGTTTACAAGTGTTTTTGATATAGATGTACATCAGAATACTTTGATAAGTATGTTTTAACTAAATAGGGATGGTATAATAAAATTGTGGGGTCTGCGTTCGCACCTGGCCTCCATAGAATGGAAATAGACACGCACTTTAATAAAGACTTTTCATATCTCCGTAAGTATACTTTGATAATTATGTTTCAGTTCGAAGAAATATGTTATAATAAAATTATGAGGTGTTCGTGCGCACTTGACCTCCATAGAATGGAAATATGTCACACAGTTTAACAAGTTTTTTTTTAAATATAAATCCACAGAATATTGTGATAAGTGTTTCAATGTGAACCGGTATGGTACAATACATTATGGGGTTTATCTATTTTATTTTCACTTTCATCATATTTTGCTTTGGTTTTGATACCCACAAATTCGAAGCTATATCTTTACAACCCTTCCTTTTCATAACCTATCATACTTTCATAAATCAGAGTCCATTTTCTGTAGGCTGTTTTTGAACCCAGTACACAACGGGTACTTTTGGTAGTATATATATATATATATATATATATATATATATATATATATATATGCGTATATTATATATATGCTTATATATATATGTATGTATGTATGTATGTGCGTATATGTTTATATATATATATATATATATATATGTACGTATATGCTTATATATATGTATGTATATGCTTATATATATGTATATATATATATGTATATGTTTATATATATGTATGTATATATATGTATGTATATATATGTATATCTTTATATGTATGTATTTGTTTATATATATGTACTATATGTGTATATATATGTATGTGTGTATATGTTTATATATATGTATGCATATATATATGTATGTATATGTTTATATAGATTGATGTATGTATATGTATATATATGTATATATATGTACATTTGTATGTATATATATATGTATATATATACGTATATATATATATTTATATATGTATATTTGTCTAGATATGTCTATATTTATATATGTATGTATACATGTATATATCTATATATATACATGAATACATATATATATATGTATATATGTATATGTATACATATGATTTTCTATATATCTATATATATGTATATATATGTATATAAATGATTATGTATATATGTTGTGACCTAGTATTTAAATTTAAAATCAAAATTTTAATACTTAATTTTAGGCTGACGAGATATATCGTTTTTGTTTTTCATATTTCGTCACCGAGATGAAATAAATCAGGATTCCAACAAGATAGGCTAGTGCAGTAGTAGTATCAGAATTTTTGTAGGAATTTTTTATCCCCCTATTATTAAAAAAAAAAAAAAAAAAACAGTAATGAAATTAATTGAATGTTACGAGTTCAGTATTTTTCAATTTTTAAACTTTAAAAATCTATCAAAAATTTTCAATTGATTCTATTTTTACGATGTTTTCAGGGTCAATGTGAAATTTTATGCTATTTCCAATAAACCGAATATAATATTTTAGACAAACGTTTTTTTTAAAAATTCACGCCCCCCCCATTTTGAAATTTCTATTAAAAAATAAATAATTAATTTATGTACTAAAGTTTTATATATCACAAATTGAAGATAAAAGATCAATAAATAATATATTCTAATTTAACCCCCCCCAAAAAAAGAACAGTTTTTTTAAAATTTACCTGTAAAGTCCAAAGTTTAAAACCCTTTTTTTAAAACTACGTTGTTTGTATTTTTTATTTTTAAATGAAACCTTGGTTCTTGCCTTTGTAATTGAAAAACAAAATTAGGGTTTGAATTACATTTTTCGAGTAGTTATAAGCTTGGAAAGACAGGGGGTCGAATTAATTCACGCCCCTCCCATTTTGAAATGTCTATTAAAAAGGAAATAATTAATTTATGTGGCAAAGTTTTATATATCACAAATTGAAGATAAAAGATCAATAAATAATATATTCTAATTTAAAATAAAAAAAAGAACAGTTTTTTTAACTTTTACCTGTAAAGGCCGAAGTTTAAAACCTTTTTTTTTTTTTTAAAAACCACGTTGTTTGCATTTTTTTTTTTTTAATGAAACCTTCGTCCTTGCTCCTTTAATTGAAAAAAAAATTAGGGATTGAATCACATTTTTCGAGTAATTATAAGCTTGGAAAGACAGGGGATCGAATTATTCAATATTTTTCACGAAGTTTCTGACACACCTAGTGCAGTAATCATTTTGCAACTGAGCGAGAGTCTACTAATGTACTTACCCCTTTAAAACTTACAGAGACTTTACCGGCTAGAGATTTCATCAAGTCTATTTTTAGACTGGATTGTGAAGCAGAGAAGGGGGGAACCGGAAGAGTTATCGCTTCAATTTTTCCTTTTTTTTTTAAACTGGACACTAGCGGAAATCGTTCTTTTTGGTTTGGGTCGCCAACCTGTTAAGAGGTCTCTCGCCTCGTGGGAGGAGGGGGGCAACTTCTTCCCCTCACACAAAAGGATACGGATATAAGAAACGTGGACGACGCAACTTTCTCCAGTCATGCAAGAGAAAGCGATGAATTTACTTCCTCACGAAAGAGACAGATATATAACGCGCGAGCAAGAAAAGAAAACATGTGAGATTGCTATATGAACTTTTTCCACACCGAAGGAAATATTTTGGGTTAACTGTGTCATTGACGAGTTGGGGAACAAACCGCAGAAGAAACAAAAAAGGGGGTAAAAACAAAAGATACCTGTAAGTGCAAATACTTTGATTAGCCCCCCTCCGAAAAGACTTTCGCTCATTTCAATACGCATAGATATACTTCAGATTCCATAACTTTGAATAAAAATTTTTTCTTTCGTTAAACTCTTCCTTTTTTTATCTTAAATAAATCCATTTTTGTATCATTTGGGAAAGTGTTTGTTATCTCGTTATTTCATCGCATTTTTATTGTGTTCGTCCTTGCGTTTCTATCCACTTGTTTTCTTTTTTTTGCCGTGTCACATTTGCGATAAGGAGAAAATACTTGGGTTTTTGCTTCCCCGTAAATTCCCTTACACCCTCCCCTTTTGGCAACGTGTTACAAAGATAAACAATTTTCATTCTTCTCGGTAATTTCTTATCATACCCCCATTTTTATTTGTTGCTTAAATTCCCACCTTTTATCACATGTGTAACAAATGATGCACCTGTCCGGGATTTTGAATCTAGTTGTGAGTTAAACCACTGGGGGCTCTGAGCCATATAATCTGCTTGTGGGTGAGACACGCAGGATAGACGAACACAAGCGAGAAATAACAAAGATTAGGGGATAGAAAAATGACTAGTGTACAATATTTTTAAAGTCGCCTTCGTGCGAATGCCTTAAAAAATTAACCAAGATGATATTGTGACGATAGGAAGACATTATGGACTAGACATTATACCTGCTCTTCGTAGAGCACAATTAATTCCCATAGTGGTGGAGTATCTTAAAAGCCGAAATAAAGACGTTATGACAGGGGTAGATAGCTTCATAGAATCTCCCACATTCAAAGGGCTGCGTAGTTTAAAGAAAGTCGACATTATATTAATTGGAAAACATTATGACTTAGCTGTCGCACCCAGTATGAGTAAGACGCAGTTGGAAAGAATAGTAACAATATACTTAGTGGAAAATAAAGTATTCGATAGAGCCACGTTAAAATTCGTACCGACAGCTGAAGAAAAGATTCATACAGAGACTGAAAAGACTAATATTAAAATAAGGCAAGCGACGAGTATCAAAGAGGTAAACGAGATAATAGACGAACATCTAGGTGCAGTAGCCATGTTCACAAATAGTTCTACGAACTTCCCACCCCAACTAGTTTGTCCTAACCCAGTTAAATTAAGGACAACGAGTACTATTTTAACATCCCCTAAAAGTCAGCAATCATACGAATGTAATACCGAGCCTAAGGTAGATGCAAAAATGAATGAAACAGATATGGAAGTTTATGCAGGCATATTTACCGAAATGATGAATGACAGTAGTCCGAATAAATTAAGCAATAGCGAGGACGGAATAAATAAAATAAACTACAGAGACAGTGATATTAGTGGGAATAAATTGAAAGAAAAAGCTAAAAACGACAGTGAGGAGAAATCAGACGGTAAAGGTGATAAGGACCACGATAATATATCAAAATACAAGGAGGACGACAGTTATAAGTTAGATGATACTGATTATGACGACGGCGGTAGTAAAAGAATATCTGAGGGGGAGAAATTCATTAAGGAAGCCAGTGAGACTAAACTTTCCTGTGTTAGAAAGAACGTTGGTGAAGTTCACGTAAACGACGAGAGTAGTAGCTAGGACGACGACGATAATGTTGACGGTGATAAAAATACACTGAATGACGAAGGTGCAGATAATGTTACTTGCGAGAATGAACCACGTGACGGAGATAGAACATACGAGAAAATATTCATAGCAGCAGAGGAAATTTCAATTAATAACTCGAAAGAGAAAGATAACGACGATGGTGACGACAACGATGGAGACAGTAATAGTGATGAGTTTAACAAAGACGGTGATAATCATGAAGACCAGATGAGAAACGAATATGTGGTATACGATAATAGTGAGGATGATGGGGAAGAGAATAATGACGCCAACTATGTACGTGATCTTAATAAAGATACACCAAGCGACGAAAATGATGAAGATGGTGACAGTTATAAGAATAAAGCTAAGCGAGATAATTTACGTCGACATAAAAATTGGTATGAAGGCCATTCGTCAGATAAATAATTGGGGGCACTCCCACTCAAGTTAGCATTTGCAAGGCGGCGAAAACCATGAGGATTGTGATAATTGCCTGTGCCACTTGTCCTAAGCTTTATGAACAACCACGTCATACCACGCTTTTTCATTTTTTCTGGTGGGGGAATGTGATCTAGTATTTAAATTGAATTATGTATTTAAATCAAAATTTAAATACTTAATTTTAGGTTGACGAGATATATCGTTTTTGTTTTTCATATTTCGTCACCGAGATAAAATAAAACAGGATTCCCACAAGATAGGCTAGTACAGTAGTCATTTTGGAACTGAGAGAGAGTCTACTAATATATCTCCGCCTTTAAAACTTGCAGAGAATTTACCGGCTAGAGATTTCGTGAAGTCGATTTTTGACCGGATTGTGAAGCAGAGAAGAGGAGGAGGGAATCGGAAGAGTTATTGCTTCCTCTTTCCCTTTTTTTAACTGGACACTAGCGGAAATCGTTCTTTTCGGTTTGGGTCGCCAACATGTTAAGAGGTCTCTCTCCTCGTGGGAGGAGGGGGGCGACTTCTTCCCCTCACGCGAAAAGGATACGGATATACAAAACGTGGACGACGCGACTTTCTCTAGTCATGCGAGAGAATGCGATGAATTTACTTCCTCACGAAAGAGACAGATATATAACGTGTGAGCAAGAAAAGAAAACACGTGAGATTGCTATATGAATGTTTTCCACACCGAAGGAAATATCTTGGGTTAACTGCGTATTTGACGAATTGGGACACACCCGCAAAATAATAAAAAAAAAAAAAACGGGAAAAATAAAAGAGAACTGTAAATGCAAAGACTTTGATTGCCCCCCTCCCAAGGACTTTCGCTCATTTCAATACGCGTAGATATAATTCAGATTCCATAACTTTGAGTGCATTTCTTTTTCTTTCGTTAAACTCTTCCTTTTTATCTTAAATAAATCTATTTTTGTATCATTTGGGAAAGTGTTTGTTTTCTCGTAATTTCATCGCATTTTTATTGTGTTCGTCCTTGCGTTTCTATCCACTTGTTTTCTTTTTTTTGTCGTATCACATTTGCGATAAGGAGAAAATACTTGGGTTTTTACTTCCCCGTAAATTCCCTTACACCCCCCCCCTTTTGGCAACGTGTTACAAAGATAAACAATTTTCATTCTTCTCGGAAATTTCTTATCATATCCCTATTTTTACATATTTTTTTATTTGGCTTTTGAGAACTCTACCAAACTCCTCCGACAAATTTGGGTCTAAACACTTGCACTTTAGATATAGATTCCTTGGACATGGATCTAACTCAATAACTTAGTTTGAGCCCAAAATAATAAATTTGAAGGGGTCATAATAGGGGTCAAAGTTTAGAAAAATTGACCTCTGGGGTCTCTACCAAATTACTCAGACAATTTCTGATCTAAATATTTGAAATTTTACATAAAGGGTATTCAGAGATAGGGCAAGCTTTTTTTATCGGTTTGGATCGAAAATTTTTGTTACGAATATATAAATGTATATATGTATGTATGTTTGTATTTTTGCCTAAAACTTTCGACAGAGGCGAAGGATTTTACCAGGATCAGTATCGTTTTTAAGTTCGACCTTTCATACGACAAATATCGAAAAATTGGCTAAAAACATTAATATATTCACCTTAAACTAGGCACTTTTCTACAGGGCGGGGTCGCTTTTTTCGCCGATATTTTTTAAAGTTATCTTCTCCTTTAGATTGTCTAACCTTAATTTAAACATAACTCACTTCAGGTTTAGTGGTGGTCATAACCGCAAAGACGACAGGTTCCCCCCCCCCGTTCTTTTCCTCCTTCGCGGTACGGGTTCGAGCCTGCCTTCCTACTACACTTTTTTATTTTGCTCAACATAAACATCAAAACACCCGGGGAACGCCGGGCTGAATGCTAGTATATATATATAAGTGAACGTGTATGCGTGTGTGTGTGTACATTTCCCTACACAATAACTCTGTCAATCTCCAGTTTACAGACTCGAAATTGGAGATACAGGGTACTGAGATTTGGGAACACATTTTTAATTCATTTTCGGTCGAACATTTGGCTGTTAAAGGGTCAAAGTTCAACGATTTGAACTTTGAGAGCTCTACCAAACTCCTCCGACAATTTGGGGTCTAAATACATGAAATTTTAGATAAGGTTCCTTGGATATGGATCTAACTTAATAATTTCATTTGAGCCCAAAACAATAAATTTTAAGGGGTCATAAAAAGAATACAATTAAAAAAATTAACCGCTTTTTTTTTTTTTTTTTTTGCTTAACACCCACCTCCAAACACCCGGGCAACGCCGGGCTTAAATGCTAATATATATATATATATATATATATATATATATATATATATATATATATATATATATATAATGTATATATATGTATATACTAGCATTTCAGCCCAGCATTGCCCGGGTCTTTGGAGGTGTATGTTGAGCAAAAAAAAAAAAAAACAAAAACAAAACGGTCCATTTTTAAAATTTGACCCCTATTATAACCCCTTAACATTTATTGTTTTGGGCTCCCGTCATGTTATTAAGGTAGATCCGTGTCCATGGAATCTATATCTAAAATTTCAAGTTGTTATACTCAAAATTGGCAGAGGAGTTTGGTAGAGTTCTCAAAGGTCAAATCGTTGAACTTTGACCCTTAACCGCCAAATTTCTGACCGAAAACGAATTACAAAGATTTTCCCAAATCTCAATACACTGTATATCAAATTTCGAGTCTGTAAACTGAAAATTGACAGAGTTATTGTGTAGGGAAATGTAGACAGACAGACGCACACATACACAGATAGACAGACACTTTCACTTTTATAGATATATAGATACTTGCATTCAGCCCGGCGTTACCCGGGTGTTTGGATGTTTATGTTGAGCAAAAAAAAAAAAAAATTGGTTGTAGGGAGGAAGGCTCGAACCCGTACCCCGAAGGAGGAAAAGAATGGGAAAATAACCTGACGTCTTTGCTGTTACAACCGCCGCCAAACCGGAAGTGACGTAGTTTTAAATTAAGGCTAGACAATCAAAAGGAGGATGACTTTCAAAAATATCCGCGAAAACGCTCACCCTGTAGAAAACTGTCCAGTTGAAGGTGAAGATATTAATGTTTTTAACCAATTTTTCGATATTTGTCGTCTGAAAGGTTGAACGTCAAAACGTAACTGATTTTGTAAAAATCTGTCCCCTCCGTCGAAAGTTTTTGGCATACATACATACATACATACATACATATCTATCTATATATATAAAAGCGAAAATGTATGTATGTATGCATGTATGTATGTATGTATGTACGCTTTTCCTCGATGTCCACAAAAGGCTTCTTTCAGAGAAGCGCTTGCTCGGTTCACAACTTCTTAAAACTTTTTGTATCATCTATAAACTGTAATATCTCAGAGTTATCCACGGAGATCGCCTGTCTATTTAATTTTATTGACTTTCAAACGTTAATTATTCCACATTTTCCGCATTGGCACGTGTTACATTCGGTTTTCGGTATAAAAAAAAGAGAAACTCGACTCTAATCACAGGCCTGCGTGCCCTCCGGGCCCCGGGCGATGCTGCAAGCAAAGACCAGTAAAGACCATATGTGGGGGTAACTCCACATATCCGACCTTGGTCAATGTAGGGATCACCCTACAGACCAGCAGTTACTATCCAGCTCCCATTTCCCACCTCTCGGGAGCTGGTCCCCCCTTTCGCTCCCCCTTCCCTCTCTCTCCACATTAAAAAACGGCCTTATGCCTAATTTGCTCAGTGGGGAAGCAAATAAATACAACAGGCCTGCGCGCCCTCCAGGGCCCGGGCGACAAGATCCAAGTGTAGTATCTGTTCCGACAAATGCTGCAAGCAAAGACCAGCACAGACCATATGTGGGGGTAACCCCCACATTTCTGACCTTGGTCAATGTAGGGATCACCCTACAGACCAGCAGTTACTATCCAGCTCCCATTTCCCACCTCTCGGGAGCTGGTCCCGCCTTTCGCTCCCCCTTCCCTCTCTCTCCACATTAAAAAACGGCCTTGTGCCTAATTTGCTCAGTGGGGAAGCAAATAAATACAACAGGCCTGCACGCCCTCCAGGGCCCGGGCGACAAGATCAAAGTGTAGTATCTGTTCCAACAGATGCTGCAAGCAAAGACCAGCAAAGACCAAATGCCTAATTTGCTCAGTGGGGAAGCAAATAAATCCAACAGGCCGAAAGCCAGTTGTCTCAAGAGAGCTAAGTAACGTTTGTTCAATGTCGACTTCGTCATATCAGACTGTAGCTTTCATTTCGCTCATCCTAATAAACAGGGAGCAGGTTTTTTAAAAACAAACAAACCGATGTATTCACCTCATTCAAAACTGTCCTGCACAAAATGCTTACTGCTGAATACCTATCCCCATCACGTCAATCAAAAACGCGCACCTGTTTTTTTTAACACTTTACTATTTTCCAACTGCGCGTCGTGAAGGCTTCGTTTTTTTTTCACCGGCACCTGTTTTTTTTCACATTTTCGGTTTTTTTTCACATACCCCGAAAAACACCCGGGCAACGCCGGGTACCCCTCGCTAGTACATATATAAAAGCGAAAAAGTATGTATGTATGCATGTATGTATGTATGTTTGTGTGTCTGCTAAAAACTTTTGACCGACGGAACAAAAATTCACAAACTTTGTATCATATTAAAGCCCCACCCTCCGGACGACAAATATCGAAAAATTAGCCCAAAAGGACCATCAGAAGTGCGTCAACTGATCGATTTTCTGCAAGGGGGAGGTCCCAAAAAAGTGACATTTTAATGTTAAACATTACATATTTTTAAATCGATTTATAACTGCCCCCAAAATACGGGCGCCAACTCTTCTACATAAAGTATACACGGGGCCGTTTATTTTGGATCAACTTGTATTTTAAACTCGCTGAGTCATGTCACGTGATCTTGACGTCAGCAAGCTCTAATGGCAGTCTGAATTTAAAAAAACGTTGTTATCGGTAAAAAAAATTTAACCCTTACACAAGCTAAACTATGAACTTCTACGCTATAGCAACGTTACCAAAGTTATTAGCACATTCAATATAGTTAGATACGATAGTTAAACGAAAAATAACAAGCCAAAAATGTGAAGTAAAAAAAAATACGCTTCCAAAAATATTAACGATCGAAGTTTTTACAAAAAAAAACATCCAGACGCCATTTTCTTTTTTAGGAACAGTCTTTAGAGTAAGGAAGACGAAGTGAGAGAGAGATGGAGAGAGAAAGAGAGAGAGAGACATACACAAACGCAAACAGAGAGAGACAGAGAGAGAGAGACAGATAGAGAGAGATGTCTAGACAGGAAAGGAAATACGTAATTTAATAAAAAAATAAAATACTGCTACGTCATCTCGTAACGCTCCCGCGATCACCTCATTTAGTGGCTATCTGTCAATCAAACCTGTTTCACTCGCTTTATAAGCCTTATTTTAACACTGTAATCAATTCCTCTTACTCTTGGCCTAGACAGTTAAGTGGTTGGAGTTAGTTTCACCTACGCGTTTCGGGTTCAATCCAGCCTCACGACCAGAACTATTTTTTTCTTTTACATCTTTAGACACGCGGGCAACGTTTCTTTATTTTTTTTACTTCGCTTATTCTTTAGTTTACTTCCCCCTATACACAGTGTTTTTCTTTTTTTGCTGTTTTTTTTTTTTTTGGTTTTTCCGATTTTTTTAACATCGTTTCAGGGTTATTATTATCCCCCCCCATACACACACCTAAAAACACTCGGGCAACGCCGGGTACACCCCCGGCTAGTATTATATATTGGTAACTAAAGATTTTCGACCCAAACCGATTAAAAAGCTTGCCCTATCTCTGAATACTCTTTATGTAAAATTTCAAATGTTTAGACCAGAAATTGTCAGAGTACTTTGGTAGAGACCGCAGAGGTCAATTTTTTTTTTTAACTTTGACTCCTATATATATATATATATATATATATATATATATATATATATATATATATATATATATATATATATATATATATTCAATAAATTTACTGTAGGTTTTTGATATTTTTTATTTATTGTATTTCTATTTTTTTCCGTTTTTTTTTGTTTTGAAATTTGTCTGCGTCTGTTACTTTACTCGGCTTAATTCGGCGACTGCCGGTCGAGCCTGAACCATAATTAAGGAAAAATTCCGACGATCCGGGTCAAATTATTGAAGAGTACCAAAAATATATATACGGGATGTCCATTGTAAAGGTCGGCCGATTATTGTAATTAAATCGGCCAGTCGAAAAGTAGATACTTAATTAAAAAAAAAAAAACATGATAACTCATTACATTTTTTGTCAATTTCAACAATAACCAATGTTATCTACCTAATAGTCATGTCACAATTATGTCGTTCTTTCATAATTACACAAAAAAATGATTTCGGCTATGTTTGTTTAATCACGTGACATGTGACGTAAACACAAGGGAAATAGCAAAAATTTCTAAAAATTTTTTTGATAACTATTTCCTTTAATCATTAATTTCCCCCTGGTCGTTTTTCGTAAGTTTTGGCTATTTTCATTACTGTGACATGACAATTCAGTAGATATTATTGGTTTCACTTGAAAATCCATCTTTCGATTTCCGAATATCGCAACAATAAAGAAAACGCACTAAAATGATTACGAACATTTTCATTAATAATATTTAAAAGCAATATATTTTCTTTGAATAAAAAACAACAATTTACTAAACTATTTCTATTGTTTTAAACTTATCCTTCAACATTTGTACATTTTTTTTCTTCATTCTGAATTATCATTGGTCTCCCACTTTGTTGGTTTATTCTTTAAACAGTTTTCTTTTACATTTTTGCATCGATTCATTTTTGATAAAAGACTATACTTAGATACAAAAAGAACATTTTTTACTATACGAGATACATGTTTATAGTAAAATTAAACCCTCATGTTTTCCCCTCTGTCACCCTCAGGAAGAACGGGCAGTGGATGTGCATTGAATGATTTACACGGATATACCATTTAAACTTAAAATATTGCACTTGACAATTCGCTTGGCATTTGCAATAACCATTGACAAGATTCAAGGACAATTTTTACATTTGCGTGACTTACACCATGATTGCTTCTCACATGAACAAGTATATGTTACGTGTTCTACAGTCGAAAAATCAGACAATCTCTACATCTGCACAGAAAAAGGGACACCTCAAAATATTGTGTATTTACAAATATTGATAACATAAATATAAGACATATATATTTGGTCGGTTTTGTTTTTTGCGTTACATTTTAATAAACAGACCACAGCAACGCGTAGCCAGGTACAGCTTATATATATATATATATATATAGACACACAGACACACACACACACACAGACACACACATAAAACATAAGATCAAATTAATTTGGACCCTAACACATCGTGCCCTTATGATTTATTTATAATCAAACTTCTTTGAGGAATTTAAAATGATCACTGATACCCTATCCAAGAATGCATACCCTCTTGATGTGAGTAGGTTAGTCATTTTTTAATTTATTTTTTCACCACTTATCAAAGCCCAGAACCCACTCTGGGATAAGGGTTATTGTGTGTACAGTAATCAATGGGATAGTATCGTAGTAATCGTTAGTATTGGAGATTTGATAAAGTGTCTTACTTAAGTGGGCGGTTCATCAGGAATTTGTTTGTGTTGGACTTGAAGACATCCAAGTTGAAGTCGGGAGGGAAACAGGCAAGCGCCAGAGAGTTCCACAGGCGTGCAGTTCTAAGAAAGAAGCTTTGTTCATGGAATCTACGTTTTGATTTAGGCACAGATAAAGAGTACGGAAAATTATTGACAGTGGTTTCAGCTAGTCGGGTGTTTTTCATGAAAGATTGGCAAGGGGGGGGACCAGAGAATTGAGCTCAGACGAGCACTTGCCATGAAAATAACGATAAAACAAAGACAGGCTCACAACGCCTCTTTTGTAGGGGAGAGATTGCAGGGAAGAGAAAAGGGCATCTCCCACCAAGCTACGAAGTCTATTTTGTACTGTCAAGGCAGGATAGGCTGTTTTTAGCAACTCCTGCCCAGATATGGCAGCAGTACTCCATCCTTGGACGTACTTGGTTTTTATATAGATAGAGAATTGCATCATTAGTGAGATATCTTCTGGACCGGTAGAAAGATCCCACTATTTTCCCAGCGACCACCTGAAGAGAGAGAATCAGAGAGAACATTGTCATTTACGGCCTTTGGTGTGTTGCCATAGATAGTCGTGTCATCAGCATAGATGTCAACGAATGATTTTAGTATGTGTTTTGGGAGATCATTAATGTAGATCAAGAAGATAGTTGGGCCCAGGATTGACTCCTGAGGGACTCCAGCATTAATACTGTGGGCCTCTGATTTCTGCCCATCAACCACTACTCTGATGAGCCTATCAGAGAGAAATGATTTAATGACTGATAAAATATTTCCAGTTATACTGTAGCTGGAAATCTTGTGAAGTAGGCCTTTATGCCATACCTTATCGAAGGCCTTTGATATGTCAAGAACAATTGCCTTAGAGAGGAAGCCTTTGTTGAGAGATTCGCTAATCCTATGAGATATAACCGTTAACACATCTGCTGTAGATCTAGCAGAAAGGAAACCATATTGCATGTCACTAAGAAGGTTATTTCTGCTGAGGTAGTTGACTACTTCTCTATTTAATATGGATTCCAGCAACTTATTGGTCTGTACTGAGAGGGAGACGACGTATCACCTGAATTCTTAAATACTGATGAGGTTTTCCAGGGTGTTGGGAAGTACTTGTGCTTAAGGCAACGCTTAAACAGTTTCGTAAGTATGGGGCAAGTTCTGGTTGAAGCTTTTTTAACATTATAATTGGAATACCGTCAGGGTCAGTTGCTTTACTGGAATCAAGTTTCTTGATTAGCTTGGCGACCTCACGCACAGATATTTGTATGTTACCTAGCGTGTTGTGTGTTATAGGAAGAAATACGAGGAGTTGATGGCCTTCGTCGCATAGGGTAGAATTTGCTGCAAAGTTCTTGGCAGATAGTTTGGCTTTGTAGGATGCTGACGAGATGACCTCTGGTCCATTGATAATGGTTGGGATAGAACGCACGCTTCTGTTCAGGATCCTATTTGCTATTTGCCAGAACTGGTGGGAACCAAGCCGCTGCTCAGCTACTTTGGATTTAACAGACTGAGCATATAGCTCTCTTGCATTTTTTATTACTCTTTTACAGTGGTTGCTGACAGTCCTGAAAGCAGCTTTAGTCTCAGTGCATTACAAACGTAATAGATTACGTTTGTAGCTATGGAAAAAGTGATTTCTGTGTGCGATGGCAGCATGCAAAGAAAAGTAACTGAGTTTTCTGAATCTAAATATAAAACAGTGACTAAATGTCCCATACATGTTCGTTTATCGTAGTTGGGAACGTAAGTGAGAAATTCGCCAAACAAATAAACTCAACGGTTCAAAAATGTTATTTTGCTTCAAATGTACGCGCTGTGTTCTCTACGAAAACTTTAATGCCACTCTCTCCAAACGATGTTCCAACACCCTTCCCATCATAATAATGATGCAATTTACAATTTTAAGTGTAGTTCTGGTGCCCACTATGTGAGTCGAATAACGTTGAGATCGGATGGTCCAACAGTACATACCTAGCAAAATCAGAAATACGGCATAACGAGCAATGAACATACTCGCGAACAACTACCCATCTCATTAAAAACTCGTCATGTGCGCGAACTTCAGCAGAAACTCATTTTTAATACTGAGTCGTGCTCAACATTCAATCTCAAGATCTTCAAGAATATTCATATTGAAGAGTCCTTCTCTTTGTAAGCAGAGGGAATGTCTCTTAGGTTTGAGCGTGATTAACCTCTAGGATCATCTAACATATTATAACGTTGCTTTATTTTAATCGCTACCCTGTTTTTTTTTCACGAACGCAACGTAACTTTATTTTAATTATGTACATATTTTTTATTTCCCCTTTTAAAATCCCTCGATACAGCTTTGAGAAAACGAGGGCGAAACCGGTCAGCTGACTACCCCTTTTATTTTTTTTCTAATAGTGTTTTACGTATTTTACCTTTAATTATGAATAATAAAAGTCTTATTTTAGTTTTGTACCCTCGAAGAATCATAATATATATATATATATATATATATATATATATATATATATATATATATATATATATATAAAGAGAGAGATAAAGAGAGAGAGAGGGAGAGAGAGTCATCCACATAGAGTGCTGTTTCGTTTTATCACAATGATATCAGTGTGGCTTGACAAGCACCTTTCCCCGGCCGTGGATTGAATCATCGGGTTGACAGTCGGCAGCAGCACATATATATATATATATATATATATATATATATATATATATATATATATATATATATATATATATATATAGTAATTTATAAAATATATATCGCGATTAAGATACACTGAATATTCTGCGTTTCATCCAGCTATAGGATTCGTCAGGCTTATGCGCGAATTTTGTGGTTGCTTCTTTTTTTTATATATGTTAAGGATTTCTAGTTGGCCAATCAGCTTTCTAGTATACACCGCGCCCCTTCCTATCAGCCAATGGGCATGCATTTTATCAAACAAAGGATCTGTTTTAGAACTAGGTTAGTGGTTTTAGGTAGACGTTCTCCTTTTTTTTTATATACATATAAATATACCTATGTGTACACACATACATGCACATATATATACATATATATATATATATATATATATACATACAAATATGTGTGTGATCGTTTATGTATATTCATGTTTATTTAATTTATTTATTTGTTTGTTTTCTATTGTTATTGTTAGTTTTAAAGCTATTTTGTATCGCTATCCTAGAGTAAGTTTTATTTTGTGAACACAGTTGTTTGCTATTTCCCGCCTATAGTTTAATAGATTTTGAGGTTCTTTAAAGTACAGGATAGAAAATTTTTCATGGAGGCATAATTTATATGGGTCGTCTAAATGTCTGCATGTGGTAGCTTGTCTCATTATTTTCCATTCGACTACCGGCGAATGTCCGCTTTCTTTGAGTTCCCAGTATTTATTCGCTAGTGTTGTTTTTATACGGTGTTTTTTTATTTTTGAATGTGCTTTTTTGGTCATAGTATCGGGTTTTGAAATCTAAGGAAGTCATGCCTACGTAATATTTCTTGTTATTCGGGTTTTCTTTCGCAAATATTGTTGCTTGATAAACTACGCTTAAAGTTTACGCATAAATCTATACTTTCGTATATTAAATTTATGTGAATAAATGAAGTAGTTATATATATATATATATATATGTATATATACATGCATATATATATATATATATATATATATATATATATATATATATATATATATATATATGTTCTTACATATGATGAGAATAATGGAAATAGTATTATTTTATATTTCTAGTGTATTGGCTTTATGTTTTCTTATTTATAAAGATATTTTTTTGAGTATTAAAAATATTAAAAAAAAAAAAAGCAGGAAAAGGTTTGATTATTCTCTGGAATTTTCAGTTAGATTTTATTTTGCTTTTGTGTTTTTAATCCAATGAATTTTTTTGGTAATTTATTTTTTTACAATTTCCTTAAAAATGACGAATCTTAATAGTTTTCGGCTGTGCTAATTAAGAAAATCTCATTTACATTTTGGAGAGACAAATAGTTTTCAAGATATTAAGAACTGTATTATGCACTGTAATTCACTGGCGGCACGTTTGTATATGCGCGGGCACAAATCCACTTTTTTTTTCACAAATTAAACATTAGTAATGCGCACGCGTGTAAAACAAAACAATCACGACTTTTTCTCACTTCCTTGAGTAATTTGATGTTAAGAACGGCTTTCGGAATAAACACTCCGAACCTTCCCATGTTAAGAACGGCTTTCGGAATTAACATCCCCAACTTCCCCATGTAAAAACGGCTTTTCGAATAGGCACCTCGTTTAAATGGGAAGGTGAAAAAATATTTGCATAAAATTTAACTGTGATATTCGTTGTCAGCATACCCCCAAATCTATAAATGGTGACATTTCCAATGTGAACAGTCTTAGAATTAGATCTTAAATTTAAATAATTCAAAGTTGAAAATTAGGTATTACATTATCCGATATATATATATATGTATATATATATATGTATATATATATATATATATATATATATATATATATATATATATATATATATATATATATATAGAGAGAGAGAGAGAGAGAGAGAGAGATAGATAGATAAAAAAAGGGAGGGGATTAAACAAAACGAGATTTGAACGTGGATTCGCGAGGTATATATACTTCACACTTCCGGTTATAAGATAGACGAATATTGGCTGAAGAGAGCTTGATAAGGATACCTTAAACGGGCCTTATTATCGGGCTTGAAACCGACTGTACCAATGAACTGTCTCAACTAACAACTTTCTGTACACAAAATATAAGTACGCTCTTAAAATTTGGATTTTCCTTTTAATTGAGCACTCTGCTGGAATTCTTTTTCCAAAAAAAACTAATCATATTCGCCCCCACCAGGAATTTACGGTAGGTGCCAATAGCCTGGTGGTTGAGCACTATCGGGAAAGAACACCACAAAACAGGAAGTAAATACCACCTTCTTTAAAAACAACCGGAGATGGAACAATATACCTTAAATTACTCCACTAAAAATATACCAACACCAAGTAACCAGCTGTATACAAGAATCCTACTAACGAAAATTGAAGATGTAATTCAGAGGATGAGATGGAAGGTTATAAACGAAACAAACATCCAAGAGAATGTGAAAAACAATTTTGGATTAAAATCTGTAAAATACCCGAGTAAAGTGGAAGAATTAGAAAATTTTGAAAAAGATTTACTAGACATTATCGCTAAGCTTGAATTTAAACATAGATCAAATCAATTTCAAAAAACAATGACAGCTGATATAAAAAAAATAAAAAGAGAAAATGAGACGATTGTTTTCTCAGATAAAACGAAAAATCTATATAAAATGGAAAAGGAACAGAAAAAACAACTTGTACTAAACTCAATTACAGAAAAATACCAAGTAGCAAGAAAAGATACTTATAAATCTATTAACCAAGAGGCTACAGAAGTTGCTACAAAATTAGGTATAGAATACAGAGTAAATAGGTTAGCAAAGAAAAATGTGTTTATAACTTTAAAAGACCACAAGGAAAATTTTAATAATAAGCCAACCTGCAGGTTAATAAACCCGGCTAAAAGCGAAATCGGTCTAGCTAGCAAGTCTATAATTAGAGAAATAGTAAAAGAGATAAAAAGAAAATCAAATCTTAATTTGTGGGCAGATACTAGCGCGGTACTGGACTGGTTTAAAAACATAACTGAACCACACAAATGTAAGTTTACACAACTGGATATCGTCGATTTTTACCCTTCAATCACTAAGGAAATCCTAGAAAAATCGTTGATCTTCGCATCAAAATATAGAAAGATAAGTGAGCTCGATAAGGAAACAATCATGCAAGCTAGACAGACCCTTTTATTTTTTGACGATAAAACATGGGTAAAAAAATCAAACCCCGAAGACCCCTTTGACGTCGCGATGGGGGCGTATGACAGTGCGGATATCTGTGATCTGGTTGGACTTTTTCTACTGAAGACCATGAAATATAAATTCCCAGATCACTTTTTTGGATTATATAGAGATGATGGACTTTGCCTATCGCGTGACTACAATGGATGTGCACTAGACAGGCTTAGAAAAGACCTAACTGAATTTTTTAAGGAACTAGGCTTTAAAATAATAATACAGACAAATTTAGATAGAGTAGATTTTTTAGATGCCACTCTAGATCTCGAGAAGAAAATACACAAACCCTTCCACAAACTAAATGAAAAACTCATGTATATAAATAAGGGTTTATGCCACCCACCCACAGTGTTTAAAAATATGGTAGCGAACATTAGCCAAAGGATTTCACGGCTTTCTTCGAACGCTGAAGTGTTCGAGAAAGCAGCACCATATTATAATGATGCACTGCATCGAAGTGGGTTCAAAGAAAACATAAAATTTCAACAAACCCAGAATAGAGAAAATATAAAACAAAAGAGGAAACGGAAAATAATCTGGTTCTTACCTCCGTTTTCATTAAACACTAAAACTAGAGTAGGGCATTGTTTTCTTAGCCTTCTAGACAAACATTTTCCAAGAACACATAGACTACATAAACTTTTTAATAGAAACACGGTGAAAGTTAGTTACTCGACAGCTCCATCAATAAAGTCGATAATATCCAAAGAACCAAAAAAGATAGATAACGCAGGCTGCTCTTGCAGGACCAAAAATATCTGTCCATTGGAGGGTAATTGTAAAGCTGAATCCCTTGTCTATGAGGCCACAGTAACGGAACAATCCACAAATATACCGGAAATATATATAGGTATGACAAAAGGCCAATTTAAACAAAGATATTATGCGCATATGAGCTCCTTTAGAGCTAAAACAAGGATGAATACAGCATTAGCTACCCGCGTGTGGGAGCTTAAAGAAAAAATACACCCTTTTCCATAAAATGAAGAAAAATAGAGCATAGACCAGCATTCGTCCCGGAATTAAGTCAATGCTCACTCTGTAACGCAGAGAAATACTACATCCTCCGGTCCATTCATGACCCAAAAATAAAATGTTTAAATGTGAGGAGTGAAGCTTTGAAAAGTTGCATGCATAGAAGGAAGGGGCTCCTAATAAATTGGATCAATGAAAAGAACAACACTTAGATGTTGTTTATATATATCTATATATATATATAAGGAAAAAAAATTGTGAATACATAAATAATTAGTCGGTAAACTTGGATTTTAATCGCAATTATATTATAGATTTTTAATTAATGTAATATATAAAAAAAAAAAATTAATTATATTTTATAAATGTAATTTATAATCTATTTCGAATTTAAAACTATAGAAAAATATAATAATGTTAATAAACTAGGGAAATCACTTAGGATAGATAAATACTCACTTCCCCAAACCTTGAAAGATTTGGGTTTTTAAAAAATAATTTTTAAGCGTATTTCGAAATTTTTAAACGTGATTCGATATAATTAAAAATATAATTTTTAAACTTTAAACGTATTTTTGGAAATTTTTAAATGTAATTCGATATAATTAAACGAATTTTAAAGTTTTTAACCGATACCAATACAGATTTTAAAGTTTTTATACATAAGGAACGAGATTTTAAAATTAAATGGGGTTCAAATTAAAATCGATTGATATAAAAAAAACATTTTTTCGAAATCAGATCTTAAATTTAAATAATTCAAAGTTGAAAATTAGGTATTACATTATCCGATATATATATATATATATATATATATATATATATATATATATATATATATATATATATATATATATATATATATATATGTAGATAAAAAAAGGGGGGGGTAAACAAAACGAGATTTGAACGTAGATTCGCGAGGTATATATACTTCACACTTCCGGTTATAAGATAGACGAATATTGGCTGAAGAGAGCTTGATAAGGATACCTTAAACGGGCCTTATTATCGGGCTTGAAACCGACTGTACCAATGAACTGTCTCAACTAACAACTTTCTGTACACAAAATATAAGTACGCTCTTAAAATTTGGATTTTCCTTTTAATTGAGCACTCTGCTGGAATTCTTTTTCCAAAAAAAACTAATCATAATTATATATATATATATATATATATATATATACATATATATATATACATTCATATATAGATATATATATACATTCATATATATATATATACATTCATATATATATATTCATTCATATATATATATACATTCATATATATATATATATATATATATATATATATATATATATATATATATATATATATATATACATTCATATATATACAGTGATGATCATATTTATTGGCACGGTAAAATAAAAGTTAAATTTTGTCTAATAAATTCTAAAAAAGGGATTAAATTAAAGAAAATAACAAAGTATATTATGTATTTTTAACTGGCCTTTCCGATACAGCAATCGGATTTTAGAAAAAATAAATAACAAAGGAACAACAAACATAATTGCAAAAAACCCTTGTTCAAAATTATTGGCACGGCTTTGTTTTTCTTTTAGTATCAGTATAATATCAATCAATTTCCGGTTTACGTGCTTTCTGAACCTTTTTATAGCCATATTATGCTTGTTTAACGCTAATTCAGTGAATAATTTTTTTCAGATAATTTTTAGATAGCGATTTATTTAAACTATTATAAGTGACTAAATTATAATTTTCAATCGCCATGGTTAAAACTAAGGAACACAGCGAAGACGTCAGGAAGCTTGTTGTAGCATGCCATACCAATGGGGAGGGCTATGATAAGATTTCAAAGAAGCTAAACCTTCCCAAATCCACTGTTAGAGCCATAATAAACAAGTTCAAATCGCAAGGCCACGTTATGAGTTTAGAGGGTAGAGGGAGAAAAAGGATTCTTTCCCCAAGAGATGAACGGAAAATTGTTCGACAAGTAAAACAAAACCCAAGGATCTCTGTTGGGGAGATTGTTGATGAACAGAGCACCTCTGGAGTGAATGTATCTCGACATACAGTTGGTAGAGTTTTGAAGAGAGCTGGTTTAAAAGCATGTCGTCCGAGAAAGACTCCCTTATTGAAGCCTATGCACCTGAAAGCAAGGCTAGCCTTTGCAAAACGTCATATTGATAAAGATGTTGCATTCTGGAAACGTGTTCTATGGACTGACGAAACGAAAATAGAGTTATTTGGCCATAATAAAGTGTCTTATATTTACAGAAAATCTGGCGAAGCTTTCCTGCCTAAGAACACCATACCCACAGTGAAGCACGGTGGAGGCAGTTTGATGTTTTGGGGATCCTTTGCTGCCTCTGGACCAGGGCGACTTGTTAAGGTCACAGGTAGCATAAAAAAGGAAGATTATGTTAAAATATTGAATGAAAACCTGAAAGACTCTGCTAAAGAGCTCTCACTTGGTCGTCGTTGGTGGTTCATGCAAGATAATGACCCAAAGCATTCGGCTAAACTGACTAAGAAATGGCTTGAGGACAATCATATTAATGTTTTGGAGTGGCCATCACAAAGCCCAGACCTTAATCCAATTGAAAATTTATGGAGAACATTAAAATTGAGGGTAATGCAAAGGAAGCCTAAGGAGGATTATTGTCAGGAAGAGTGGGCTAAAATTACTACTGAAGAGTGCAACAACTTGGTTGTAAACTGTGAAAAGCGACTGAGGAAGGTAATCAAGGCCAAAGGCTATACAATTTATTATTAAATAAATCGTGCCAATAATTTTGAACAAGGGTTTTTTGCAATTATGTTTGTTGTTCCTTTGTTATTTATTTTTTCTAAAATCCGATTGCTGCATCGGAAAGGCCAGTTAAAAATACATAATATACTTTGTTATTTTCTTTAATTTAATCCCTTTTTTAGAATTTATTAGACAAAATTTAACTTTTATTTTACCGTGCCAATAAATATGATCATCACTGTATATATATATATATATATATATATATATATATATATATATATATATATATATATATATATATATATATATATACATATATATATATATATATATATATATATATATATATATATATACATATATATATATATATATATATACATTCATATATATATACATATATATACATTCATACATATATATATATATATATATATATATATATATATATATATATATACTTTTATATATATTCATATATATACATATATACTTGCATATACAGGGTACTAATATTTGGGGAAATGTTTGTAATTCGTTTTCGGCCAGAAATTTGGCTGTGAAGGGGTCAAAGTTCAACGATTTGACTTTTGAGAACTCTACCAAACTCCTCCGACAATTTTTGGTCTAAACACTTGAAATTTTAGATATAGGTTTCTTGGACATGGATCTAACCTTATAACTTGATTTGAGCCCAAAAGAATAAATGTTAAAAGGTCATAATAGGGGTCAAAGTTTAAAAAAAATTGACCGCTTTTATATATATACGTTTTATTTTTTATTACCGTATCTTTCTGTTAAGTTACATTATTGTTTCAGCTACCCGGCCGTTTTTTTTTGGCCGCCTGTAGCTTCCTCAGACTTTTACAGAAATATTCGTTCTGTAAAAGTCTGGGGAAGCTACAGACGGCAAAAAAAAAACAAAAAAAAAAAAACAAAAAAAAAAACGGCCGGGTAGCTGAAAGAATAATGTAACTTAACAGAAAGATACGGTAATAAAGAGTAAACAGCATATTTGCTCTACAACAGTATTGAGCACTTTCTTCAGTTTTTATTAATTACAATTTCTACTAAATATATATATATATATATATATATATATATATGAATATATATATAAACATATATATACATTCATATATATATACATACATATATATATATATATATATATATATATATATATATATATATATATATATATATTGTGTATATTTAGGCAGCATTTTCTCATTTAGACAAATATTATTGAATAGCACGGAATTATTCTGTTTTACAATTTTCCTTTTTATCTTCTCCAAACTCCGAATAGTCCTTTTTGTATTTTTCTCGAAATTGTATATGTTGGATCCATAATCGCGAGCGCTTTCGACAGAAGTACTTCTATCATCCTCAGGCATATTGTAGAAATAAATGTAGATTGTTTTTTAATTTACTTATATATATATTTTTTCCTAGTCACGTGGTAATTTGTTACAAGTTAGGTGGGCGGACTTTTTTTTAACATATATTAAACACATTTATATATACAAACACATATATACATTATCAAATATTTATTTCAAACATATCTAAACGTTCCGGCTGCACTCATAATTAATATTATTTATTTGAGGCTTCTTTGTTTTAATGTACAATGCTTCGAGTATTCTTAGCCTATTTACATTTCTCTCACTCTGCAATACTCTTGTATTTTCTACCATAATTCTTCGAAATTCCGAATGTTGGCAGCCATGTCCCTTCAAATGTGATATGGAGCTAGAGTCAGAGAGGTGGAGAGTCAATCTTCGCGACAATGTGTTAGTTGTTAAACCAACGTAGCTACTAATATTGGAGATACACTCTCCTATTGGGTATCTAAATTTGTAAACTACATTGGTCCTTTCCAACTGGTCATTTGTTTGCGAAATGCTGTTTTTCATTACAAGGCTTGTTGTCTGTGTTTTTTTATAATATATAATTTTTTTTTCTAGAAAACGAACAGAAAATTACTACACATCCAGGTATTAAGGATATGCTTAGGGCTGAGGCTATGAAAAATAGATTAAAAAAATCTAAAACTATTTTAACTGATAATTTAAAAAAGGCTGCCAATGAACTAAAACACCACCCAAATTTAATTATTAGAAAAGGGGATAAAACCAATATGTATGTATTACTTAATAAAACTGAATATTTTTGTAAACTCCAATCAATTTTGGATGATCCCAGAAAATTTAAGAAAGTTAAAAAAAGCTCTTTTAATGATCTTAAAATTCAAGTTAATAAACTTATCACCGCGAATAATGCTGTAATAGATAATTTAAAACTCCCCTTAATAATTGGAGATTACAAACCTGGATATTTATATGGCAACATAAAAACACATAAACCTTATTTCCCACTTCTTCCTATAATTTCACAGGTGACAACACCAATATATAACTTAACTAAAAAAATCAATGAACTCATCACACCGTATTTACCTTGTAAATCCAGTGTAAAATCTACGGAAGAACTTATGCAGATTCTGCAAGTAACTAAAATTGACAATAAAATCACCGCCTCTTTAGATGTTGAAAATCTATTTACAAATATACCAGTGAACGAAACCATTGAAATTATCATAAAGAACATATATAACAATCCGACCCTTCCTCTACTTAAAATGAGTTCAATAATCTTTAAAATATTATTAGTAATGTGTACAACCAAAGTCCCATTCTTTGATCATATGGGAAATATATACACACAGGTGGTAATGGTTTCCGTATTGGGACCAACATTTAGTAATTTTTATATGGCTGATCTAGAAAACAAGGTATTTAATTTAATAGAGAAACCTTCTATTTACGTTCGATATGTAGACGATATACTAATTCTTGTCAATAACACAGAGGAAATAGAATATTTAAAGGGTATCACTCAGTATAGCAAACAGAATCCTGAACAGAAGCGTGTGCTCACTCCTAACTATTATCAATGGACCTGAGGTAATCTCGTCAGCATCAGACAAAGCCAATCTCTTTGTCAAGAACTTTGCAGCTAATTCTACCCTTTGCGATCAAGGCCGCCACCCCCTAATATTTCCTCCTGTATCAGAAAACACGCTATGTGATATACATATATCTGTACGTGATGTTGCGAAGCTAATCAAAAACCTTGATTCCGGTAAAGCAACTGGCCCTGACGGTATTCCAAATATTGTACTCAAAAAACTTCAACCTGAACTAGCGCCCATATTTACAAAACTGTTTAAACGTTGTCTTAAGGAGAATAGTTTCCCATCTCCCTGGAAAATTTCATCAGTATGCCCTGTATTTAAAAATTCAGGTGATCGCTCATCCCCCTCTCAGTACAGGCCAATAAGTCTCCTGTGCGTCATGAGTAAGTTGCTGGAATCTGTGTTAAATACAGAAGTAATCAACCATCTCAACAAAAATAACCTTCTTAATGACACTCAATATGGTTTCCGTTCTGCTAGATCTACAGCAGATGTGCTTACAGTTATATCTTATAGGATTAGCAAATCTCTCGACGGAGGCAACCTTTCTAGGGCAATTGCTCTTGACATATCTAAGGCCTTTGATAGGGTATGGCATAAAGGTTTACTTCATAAGATCTCTAGCTATGGTATCGCTGGAAATGTCTTCTCAATTATTAAATCATTTCTTTCTGATAGGTTCATAAGAGTAGTAGTTGAGGGGCAAAAATCAGAAGCTCACAGTATTAATGCCGGTGTCCCTCAGGGGTCCATCCTGGGCCCAACTCTTTTCCTGATCTACATTAATGATCTTCCAAATCACATCCTTACATCATTTGTAGACATCTATGCTGACGACACTACCATTTATGGTAGCACATCTAAGACAGTAAACGACCAAGTTATCTCCAATTCTCTCTCCTCTGATCTTGAGCACGTAGTACAATGGGGAAGGAGTGGCTGGTTACTTTTAATGCATCTAAAACCAAGCTTCTCTCTGTACATCATCAACATTCTGATCCACATCTGGCATCAATTGAAATGAATGGCTCTCGTCTTCAGGAGGCCTCCAGTTTTGACAAGCTTCTGGGCTTGACCATTACTCCTGATCTTAAATGGAACACGTACATCAAATCTGTTGCCAAGGCCGCTGGAAAAATGGTGAGATCTTTCCAGGTACGTCCAAGGATGGAATACTGTTGCCATATCTGGGCAGGAGCTGCTAGAAAGGACTTGTCCTGCCTTGATAGAGTTCAAAATAGACTTCGTAGCCTCGTAGGAAATGTCCTTTTCTCTTCCTTGCAACCTCTATCCCACAGAAGAGATGTTGCGAGTTTGTCTCTGATGTATCGTTATTTTCATGGAAAGTGTTCGACTGAGATTCAATCTATGGTCCCCCCTCGCCAAACTTTAACAAGAAACACTCGTCTAGCTGTAAACACTATCAATAATTCCCCCCACTCTTTATCTGTGCCTAAACCTAAACGTAGATTCCATGAACAAAGCTTCTTTCTTAGAACTGCACGCCTGTGGAATTGTCTTCCGTTTTCCTGCTTTCCGGCTGACTACAATATGGTTGTCTTCAAGTCTAACGTAAATAAGTTCTTGATGAGCCGTTCCATATAAGTTATCAAATTTACCAAGTTTTCATTACTAATGATTACTATATTGTCCAATTTCTACTGTACACTCTTTAACCCTTATCCTTGAGTGGCCTCTTGGCCTTGATAATGTGGTGATGCCTATGTAAAAAAAAAAGTTCTAATAATAAAATCTCGTTTTCAGACGTTCTCATTGACTCTAGTAGCGATGAATTTATCACCTCTGTTTTTAAAAAACCTACATCCGTTAATTCCTGTATTTTAAATTTTAAAAATGAATGTCCATTCCGCTATAAAACGAATATAATAAGGAATCTTATACACCGTGCAAAGGTGATTTCCTCCAGCAAAAAAATATTCGGAATTTCGAAGAATTATGGTAGAAAATACAAAGGTATTGCAGAGTGAGATAAATGTAAATAGGCTAAGAATACTCGAAGCATTGTACATTAAAACAAAGAAGCCTCAAATAAATAATATTAATTATGAGTGCAGCCGGAACGTTTTGAAATGTTTGGGATAAATGTTTGATAATGTATATATGTGTTTGTATATATATATAAATGTGTTTAATATATGTAAAAAAAATAAAAATAAAAAAAGGTCCGCCCACCTAACTTGTAACAAATTACCACGTGACTAGGAAAAAAATATATATATATAAGTGTTATGGCGAGATGAGCAATTCACCGCCGGAACTTTTTATCGAAAGAACGTTATCACCGGTCACCGGTTGTGAGAGCTTTCCCTGGGCGGGAACACTTAAAAACGTAACATGCTGTCTCTGTAGATATTCTCAACTAGCGGGGGTACCTGGCGTTGCCCGAGTGTTTGTTTCCGGGACGGGGGGGGGGGGAGTTTTAAAAAATGTTATGGTAGGTAAGTAGGAAGGATCAAACCCGGAGTCATGAGTAAAAGTAGGAAAATAAAGTGTGAAAAAAAAACAAAAAAAAAACATCTGCAACGTTAACAGTTCGGCCACCAAGAAAAGTCCATTCCAGTTGTTTAGGAAAAAAAAAAAAAAAAAAAAAAAACGACTACGGTAGGTCGGCGCGAACGTGAAAATATAATGTGAATTGTCCAGCACGCTAACCACTACGCCACAGAGCACTGCAGCTTAGTTTAGTGATTTTAAATAACTTCACATGAAAGAACTACGAAGCCAAACCGGTGTTCTCTTCTCAACTGTTCCTTGTGAACGATCCCCAAACGGTGTTAAGTGGTGGCAGGGGGGGGGAATTTATTAGAGAGAAAATATTTTACCACTTCCATTGATCTTAACCGATTTTGGCCGTGACTTCTCAGCAGAAAAAGTATAGAAATCTAAGATTATCGAGGAATTTGAGAAATAATAAGCCTATAACACACCTAAGATATTGTTCTGCCGTTTGTGCATATTATATTTGCATGAAATATCTTGATTTTTAATCCTATTAATGTCAAGATCAGACGGGAAAAAATGAGTTCATTTTATTTATATAGAGAAGAGATAAACTTCTCTATTTCTTTATTACTTCAGAACCTCTTTATCCATTTATTTTCCTTGTGGAATACCTTTCTTGAATATTCTTTTATTACGGCCACCCACCGCAGGATATATCAACTGGCGACGAAGATGAGATACGAACTGTAAATTCATCTAAAAAAAAAAAACACACGTGGTAATCGAGAACATTCTGAAAATTGTTGTTCACAAAGTTCACTTTTAATTGAAGAAAAAGCTTCTTAGAAAGCGAAAGACTGGTGTCTGCCACAAATTTACGCAAGTAAAAAATAATTTTTATATTATTGACGAGTTAAGCTCCGTTTTTTTCTTTTTTAAACTCCCAAAGAGTTGACGTTATATAACGCGCGCGCGCGTGTGTGTGTAAATTGTGACTTTTTTCATGAGAGATATTTTTACGTGTTTTTTGTATTTGGTTAATACGATAAAAAAAACCAACAAATGAACAATACTGAGGAATCTGTGTTTATTTAATAAAGAAAATTTTTTAAAAGAAGTTTACGTGTGTCTGCTGAAGTAGACGAAAAAAGAGTCTCTTGAAATTTTGTCAAGTGTTATTTTAACGGTGTTTTTTTTGGGGGGGGAACTTTCCTATATGTTGACAATTTTCTGTGAAAATAAGCATCTTGTTTTTGAACAATATTTTTTTTTCTCTGTGGTATACGTTAACTTGCTATTGATACATGTAAAAAGAAAATGACATCGGAACAAATAGCGACGTTGACGAAAACGTTAACTGAGAGTTTAATCGCTCAAAAAAAGCCCAAATTGATTTTCAAAAACAAATACTAATTCAACAAGAACGTTTCGAAACTCTTGTAATACAACAAACGACGGATAATCGCTTATTTTGTGAAACGATTGTGTCAGAAAAATCTAAGGAGGGTGCATCCAGATTTTTTTCGGCTGAGGGTATAGCGAACTCGCTTTCAGACTTTAAATATGACCCAGAAAAAGGTGACACTTTTCCAGCCTATTATCGTAGGTTTGAAACAATATTTACAAAACGATGCGAGAAGTGGTCGGATGAGGAAAAAATAACACTATTACTCCAAAAAAAGGGGCACAGAAGAAAATACTAAATTCACGAATTTGATATTGCCTAAAAAACCGGAAGATATCTCTTTTTCTGAAACGGTGAAAATTTTGTGTGTTATATTCGGTGAAAGAGATAGTCTTTTTCATACACGGTATAGGTGTTTAAATATGTCAAAAGACGAAACTGATGACATTGTCACATATGCGACCAAAGTCAACGCCCAGTGTGAACTGTTTAAATTAAAGGATTTATCAGTGGACATGTGCTACATATTTGTCCAGGGACTGACAGCACCGAAGGACAAGGATTTAAGGTCAAGGATATTATCAATCATGGAGCAAGACCCGGAAATGAACTTGCAAAAAGTGACAGAAGAATGTCAAAAATTGATAAATGTAAAAAGAGACACTACGAGGATAGAAGGAAAAGTCACATCCCAAGTCCAGGTAGTAAAACAGAAGACATTTCCAAAAGACAAAGGGAAAAGTTTTGAATGTTGGAGTTGTGCGGATCCGCACTTAAGAAAAAACTGCCCTTATAAAGACCAACGTTGTACCAAATGTGGCCTAGTGGGACACCGGGCATCCCACTGCCGAACTAAGCAAGACAAAAGACGGAAATGGAAGCCAAAAGTAAATGTGGTCTTGTCCAAACAAGAAGGGAAACAGAAATTCGTTCACACACAACTAAATAGTCACTTAGTGAAGCTACTTTTAGACACAGGTAGCGACATATCAATTATCGACGAAGTGACTTGAAAGAGAATTGGTGGTCCAAAACTGAGAAAAACACAAAAAATTGCAAAAGGTTTTTCCGGAGAGCGATTAAAATTCATGGGAGAATTTAATTGCAAGCCCCACTGTGTATGTTAAAAAGAAAAATAAGAAGATTCGAGTATGTGCCGATTTTTCTACAGGCCTTAATGACTATCTGATGGATCATAGTTATCCACTTCCATCTCCTGAAGACATTTTTACAAAGCTGAATGGAGGTAGAATTTTCTCCAAAATCGACTTATCGGAAGCTTACCTTCAGGTAAAAGTCAGTGAAGAATGTTCTAAGTATTTGTGTATCAATACATATCTAGGACTTTTCCGACTAAAAAGACTTCCTTTTGGATTAAAAGTGGCCCCAGCACTATTTCAGCAAATAATGGATACGATGCTTGCTGATTTAGATGTTGCAATCGCATATTTGGATGACATCCTTGTCAAAAGTAAAAATGTACAGGAACATAAGGAACACATCAGAGCAGTTTTCCAAAGAATTGAGGAATTTGGTTTCAAGTTAAGTGCCGAAAAATGTGAATTCTTTTTAAAACAGATAAAATATCTTGGTCAAATTATCGACAGCCAAGGCAGAAGACCGGATCCTCAGAGAACAGAAGCAATCGAGAGGATGCCAGCACCCAATAATGTGGCCCAGTTATAATCTTTTTTGGGTTTGGCTCAATATTATGCTATTTATATTCCAAACATGCATAAGTTGAGAGCACCATTAAATGATTTGTTAAAAAAAGGACAAAAGTGGATTTGGTCAAAAGAATGCCAAAATGCATTTGAAGATATTAAGAAATACCTGCTATCAGATTTAGCTCTAGCACATTTTGATCCACAGAAAGAATTGATTGTTGCATCAGATGCAAGTGACTACGGAGTAGGAGCAGTTCTTCTCCATAAACTTGAAGATGGATCAGCAAAGCCAATAGCCCATGCATCCAGATCACTTTTGCCGGCTGAAAGAAACTATTCTCGAATTGAAAAAGAAAGCTTGGCGATTATTTATGCCATTAAAAAATTCCATAGATTTATTCATGGAAGGGTGTTTACTTTGCAAACCGACCACAAACCCTTATTGACTATTTTTGGCTCTAAAAAAGGCATACCTACGCACACTGCGAACAGACTCCAACGATGGAGCATAATTCTACTAAATTATAACTTTAAAATAGAGTACATTTCATCCAAAAATATCGGACATGCAGATGGACTGTCCAGGCTCATCCAAAAGTGTGCTGAACCTTTGGAAGACACAGTAATAGCTGCATTGACAGAGGAAAAAGAACTCTCTGGATTACTGTGCAACACAATCAGAGAGTTACCAGTGACTCTAGACGAAATAAATAAGGCAGCAGAAAAAGATGATTATATTGTGAAAATGAAAAAAGTTGGTGCAACTAAATGGAAAATCAAAGAAAGACCCTAAAATTTTACCATTTTCCATTTGTGCTGAAACCTTGATGTACGCAGACAGAGTCGTCATACCGACTACGCTTCAGAGAAGAATTTTAAAAGAATTTCATAGTGGTCATCCAGGCATGTCGAGAATGAAAGCTTTAATGCGTGGATATACGTATTGGCCTAGGATGGACCAGAACATTGAAAAACTCGTAAGAGAGTGTCAAGGGTGTCAGCTAGCAACAAAGGCACCACCTGTGCAGATACAACCGTGGCCAAAGACTGATACACCGTGGACTCGGTTACATATCGATTATGCAGGTCCTTTAAATGGACATTATTTCTTAGTGGTCGTCGACAGTTTCACAAAATGGCCAGAAGTGTTTAAATACAAACACCCTACTTCGATGAGTACAATAGATGCACTAAGAGTTCTCTTCAGTCGTTTTGGAGTGCCTAAAACTATTGTCAGCGACAACGGCACCCAATTTACCAGCAAAGAATTTGAAGAATTCTGAAAGGCTCTAGCCATTGAACATTTAACAACGGCAATCTACCACCCAAGATCAAATGGCCTAGCAGAGAGGTTCGTCGATACATTCAAAAGAGCCTTGAAGAAAAACCAAGGCATGGACACTGACGAGAAGAATCTTGAACAGTTTTTATCGGTGTACAGGATAACTCCGAACCCAAACACTGATACCGGTTCGTCACCAGCCGAACTGGTGTTTGCACGGAAAATCAGATCTGTATTTGACAGAATTTTACCAAGTGCAACCAGAGTAACAACAACAAAAGAAAAATTTCCAACAAGGTTTTACAAACCTGGTGACAGAATATTCTTCCTGAATTACAGGAGTGGAAAAAATTTTTGGGAGGAGGGGATTATCATGAAAAGAATCGGACACATGTTATATTCTGTAAGAAGTAATAAATTCGACTATCGCAGGCATATAAATCAGCGAAGACCTCGACACACTGATGACTACAAACAGGCAGAAGAAAATGACCTGCCCCTAGAGGTTTTGTATGATTTTTTTAATATTCCCAATCTCTTAACAGAACTTACTCCAGATTTGAGAGTTCCAGCTTCTCCACCAACTCCACCCACTCAAACGATATTGAGGAGAAAAAGTACAAGGGCGAAAAGAAAAGTTAACCGGCTGAGCCCTAAGCCAAAAAGCAAACAATATTAAGCACAATTCTCTTGGGAGAAATTGTCTTAGGGGGAGGTGTTATGGCGTTATGTCACCGCCGGAACTTTTTATCGAAAGAACGTTATCACCGGTCATCGGTTGTGAGAGCCTTCCCTGGGCGGGAACACTTAAAAACGTAACATGCTGTCTCTGTAAATATTCTCAATAAACTTCTCTATTTCTTTATTACTTCAGAACCTCTTTATCCATTTATTTCCCTTGTGGAATACCTTTCTTGAATATCCTTTTATTACGGCCACCCACCGCAGGGTATATCAATAAGTAAATTAAAAAACAATCTACATTTATTTCTACAATATGCCTGAGAATGATAGAAGTGCTTCTGTCGAAAGCGCTCGCTATTATGGATCCAACATATACAATTTCGAGAAAAACACAAAAGGGACTATTCGGAGATTGGAGAAGATAAAAAGGAAAATTGTAAAACAATAATTCCGTGCTATTCAATAATATTTGTCTATATATATATATATATATATATATATATATATATATATATATATATATATATATAAGTGAACGTGTTTGTGTGTGTGTGTGTGTGTGTGTGTGTGTGTGTGTGTGTGTGTGTGTGTGTGTGTGTCCGTGTTTGTGTACATTTCCCTACACGTAGCAAACTGCTTTTTCACAAGGCGTACGAATCTTTTGTGAAACATTTAAAATTATATAAAAAAGAAGAAAAACACCACAAGTAGGGGTGGGGAGGTCCGGAAAGATTTTTTTTTTTTTTTTTTCAGGACAGAATTACATTTTTTTTTTTCATTTCATTGGCGGACAATTTAAAATTCGAAGAAAAAGTTTTCTTAAACAAACTTTTTAGAAAATACATTACAGTACTTTTTGGGAGGATTTTTTTTTTGTTTTACGTAGTTTTTAATGCATTTTAGACAGTTTACAAAAACATAAGCAACAAACATTTTTATGTTTTTCGTTCTTTTTTGTTGTTGTTCTAAGAAAACCATTTTAAAATTTTAAGGAGATGTTGAAATTTTAATAAAGAATAATTTTTATTTATTTTTTATATACACACATTCAACATCTTGGCATTTAGGGAAAGGAACGCACTCCTTGACCGGCCGTTTGCAGGTCACTTTATCATCATCATCATCGTTATAATTTCCTTCCAGTAGTCTGCTACTCTCTCTCTCCCTACTGGAGAGGGGGGGTGAGGAAGGGAGGAAGAAAGGGCCCTTGCCCATTTTCATCAGTTCGAAGATCACCTGCCTGCGAGGAGGAGGTTTTATTTCGTGCTCCATCAAAGAGATTTAACGTTAAATTCGTCACGGTTTTTTTCTTTCTCCTTTAGAAACACTTATTAAAGTTTCATTGTAATTTTGTTCCAGTAATTAAAAAGCAACAAGGTTTTATCTACTGAAAAATTAGTCCCAGTTATTAAAAAGCACAATGTTTTATCGACTGGGAAATTAGTCTCTAAAGGATTAACAGAAGCAACTGCCGTGTTTTGAGGATTTCTTTTCTGTACAGAACAGAAATTAATTTCGCTGTCAAGTCGAGCAGATTATCGGCACATGTGACCTCCAGGAAAGATTATTCAACCGAAGTTTCATTCACAAGAAAAATCCATTAATACCAGAATTTATTTGTACACATAAAGCCTACCAAAGCGGCTTTAGTGTTTTCGTTTCTTTTCTTTGAATTTAAAAGTATCTGAGCCTTCACAAAGGAAAAATATTTTACCTCTTTCTTCCATTTAAAGTCAAAGAGATTTATTTTGTGATTCCCTTCGGAAAAGAAAAAAAAACATTTTGTAGAAATGGTGAACATTTTGTTAAAAGAAGGACTGAATTTAAACAAGGACTCAAAAGAACTGTTTTCTATTTCTTATGTTCTTTTCTTTCAGCATTTCTTAAAAGTAAGAATTGTCTTTTTTGTATTATTTTTTTTATTTATTTTAAATGTTTCTTAAGTTTTTTTAAACCCCAGCCTTGGGAAATAAAGGCAATTGATAACTTTTTGTTTTAATAAATTTGGATCATTTTAAACACATTTCGGGTTTGTATTTCTTTTGCTCATTTCTATTAGTTTCCCATTTCCGAGAAATTTTCTTTATATGTTTCGTTTTTCATTTTTTTTCTTTCATGCTTGTTACCATGGAAAACGGATTTTAGTAACGAATCCAAAAATCCGTTAGCGATTTTAATGTTTACATTGGGGGTGGTGCGTGCCCCAACACCACCCCGCCTCTCGCCTCCTCGGGTCCTGAAAGTAGAAAAAAAAAAAACACGGACATCTTGCTATTACTGATTGCACGCACGCAATATTGGAAGAACCGAGAATCGAAAAAAAAAAAAAGGTTATTTTCTTCATAGAAATAGCAAGTGTTTTTTATATAGAAAAAAAATACTCAAACTATGGCTCAAAGAAATTTCAATGCCAATAGATCTCCCACGGCAAAAATGTCTTTGTCAGGAAATGTTGCAAGCAATTGGAAGAGATTTATGCGGAATTTTAAAAATTATTCTGTGGCGAGTGGATTGTCAAACGAAGTTGATTCAGAATATCAGATTTATGTTTTTCTTTCTCTTATTGGTGAGGAGTGTTTTGATATTTTTGAAGGTTTGCATTTTAAATCAGAGGATGAGCGAAATAATCTTCAAAAGGTCATACAAAAGTTTGATGAATTCTTTGTCGGAGAAACACATGAAGCATACGAATTATACAAATTCCACTTTCGAAAACAAGAACCCGAAGAAAATATAGAAACATACATAGCGGTTCTACGCCAGCTTGCAAAAAGTTGCAATTTTGGACGATTCACGGACAGATTAATTAGGGATCAAGTTGTTGTTGGGTTGAAGGATGATATTTTAAGGAAAATATTTTTAGCAAATAAAACCCTAACCTTAGATAAATGCCTGCAAATTGGTAGAGCACATGAAACTTCAAAACAACAGTCACAGGTTATATCCTCGACACATGAATTAGATACACAAATAAACCGTATATTTAGGAAAATAAATTTTCAGAATAAAATAAAATGACTGAAAGGAAGTGCACACGCTGTGGATATTTTATCTCACACGCAGAGATTCATGAAAAATGCAACAAGTGTAAAAAACTATGCCACTATGCATCTGAATGTAGAAGTAAATCTGTAAGAGAAGTTGCAGAGGAAGAAAATCACTTATTAGGTTCGATCTCATTGGGAAATATTAAATCACTTATTAGGTTCGATCTCATTTGGAAATATTTAATCACTTATTAGGTTCGATCTCATTGGGAAATATTAAATCACTTATTAGGTTCGATCTCATTGGGAAATATTTAATCACTTATTAGGTTCGATCTCATTGGGAAATATTAAATCACTTATTAGGTTCGATCTCATTGGGAAATATTTAATCACTTATTAGGTTCGATCTCACTGAGAAATATTAAATCACTTGTTAGGTTCGATCTCATTGGGAAATATTAAATCACTTATTAGGTTCGATCTCACTGGGAAATATTAAATCACTTATTAGGTTCGATCTCATTGGGAAATATTAAATCACTTATTAGGTTCGATCTCATTGGGAAATATTTAATCACTTATTAGGTTCGATCTCATTGGGAAATATTTAATCACTTATTAGGTTCGATCTCACTGAGAAATATTAAATCACTTATTAGGTTCGATCTCATTGGGAAATATTAAATCACTTATTAGGTTCGATCTCACTGGGAAATATTAAATCACTTATTAGGTTCGATCTCATTTGGAAATATTTAATCACTTATTAGGTTCGATCTCATTGGGAAATATTAAATCACTTATTAGGTTCGATCTCATTGGGAAATATTTAATCACTTATTAGGTTCGATCTCATTGGGAAATATTTAATCACTTATTAGGTTCGATCTCATTGGGAAATATTTAATCACTTATTAGGTTCGATCTCATTGGGAAATATTAAATCACTTGTTAGGTTCGATCTCATTGGGAAATATTAAATCACTTATTAGGTTCGATCTCATTGGGAAATATTTAATCACTTATTAGGTTCGATCTCATTGGGAAATATTAAATCACTTATTAGGTTCGATCTCATTGGGAAATATTAAATCACTTATTAGGTTCGATCTCATTGGGAAATATTAAATCACTTATTAGGTTCGATCTCATTGGGAAATATTAAATCCCTTATTAGGTTCGATCTCATTGGGAAATATTTAATCACTTATTAGGTTCGATCTCATTGGGAAATATTAAATCACTTATTAGGTTCGATCTCATTGGGAAATATTAAATCACTTGTTAGGTTCGATCTCACTGGGAAATATTAAATCACTTATTAGGTTCGATCTCATTGGGAAATATTAAATCACTTATTAGGTTCGATCTCATTGGGAAATATTAAAAACAGTGAAGAAGAAGGAAAACTGGCAAGCTAACATAAAAGTCACCACCGCAATTTGCAGCAAAATAGTCAACTTCAGGTTAGATACAGGCGCAGATGTGACCATAGTACCAGACTGGGTCTTTAGGAAAAATTCTCCTATAATAAAGCGGACGAATAAAAGATTATATGGACCAGGTCAGAGCAAAATAAAGGTGATGGGGAAAATAGATGCTACACTCTGGTATGGAGAAAAAAATTCACAGCAAGAGCTGTATATTGTTAAAGACGTAAGGGAACCATTGTTGGTGGACCAGCAATTAAAGCTTTACACTTGTTGAGCAAAATCAACTCTATAAAAATACAAACAAAAATTTCCAAAAGTATTTACAGGACTAGGAAAACTGGATCATGTTTATAAAATACATTTGGATAAGACTGCTCAACCTTTTTCAATTACAACTCCCAGATGACTAGCACTTCCTATGAAGCAAAAGTCCACGATGAGCTTAAAAGATTAGTAAGTGAAGACATCATCCGATCGATCAAAACGCCTACTGATTGGTGTGCTCCTATTGTAGCAGTTCCAAAGAAGGATGGTAAAATCAGACTTTGTGTTGACTTCACTAAACTTAATGAAAAGTGTGAAGTATGAACATTTCACACTACCTTCTCCAGACCAGTTATTAGCTCAACTTGATGGAGCTAAGATATTTAGTAAACTGGATTGCAACAGTGGATTCCATCAAATTGTGCTGCATGAAGATTCTCACAAGCTAACCACTTTCATTTCGCCACGTGGAAGATATTGCTACAAACGTTTACCGTTTGGAATAAGTTCAGGCCCTGAAATTTTTCACCGCGAAATGACGCATATTTTGTCAGGAATACCAGGAGTCATCTGTGACATAGATGATGTTCTTGTTAGTGGAAGAAGCCAGCAGGAGCATCGTTGCATATATGTGTGTATATATATACATATATATATATATATGCATATATATATATGTATATAATATATATATGTATGTATATATGTATATATATATATGTACATGTAAGTATATGTGTATATATATGGATATAAATGTTTATATATATATAAACATTTATATGCATATATATACACATATACTTACATGTACATATATATACATATATACATACATATATATTATATACATATATATATGCATATATATATGCATATATATATGCATATATATATATATATAAACATTTATATGCATATATATACACATATACTTACATGTACATATATATATATATATGTATGTATGTGTATTGGTATATTTAGGCAGTATTTTTTCATTGAAGTAAACCTTATCAAATGCTGCAGAGATACCTTGCTTTATGATTGTTTTTTATTTTTTCGATTTTCCATATCATCTTTTTTGTATCAAAATCGAAAATATTGATGAAAGTTCCATATTTGTCACAAGTGCTTTCGATTCGCCCGTGAATCATCTTAAGGTGTTGAGGAAGTGAGAGTAGGAGCGAAAGATGGAAATTAAAACGTGAAAAGTAAAATATACATAAGATTTATCGAGTGATGAAAAGTTAGAAATATATATAAATGTCGATGAAAAGCGGATTAAAATTTAGGTCGATTAAAAGTTAAAGTATTAAAATCAGCAAGCTCGTGGGTTAATATTGGCAAAACATTTTAACACGTTATTGCGAATGCAATGTTATTTATAGTAGAGTGCTGAGTTCTAATATGGGATGCTTCAAGAATTTTTAACTTTTTAAAATTATTTTCACGTTGTACAATTCTTGTGTTATTGACGAGGTTTTTTCTAAAATTGGAGGGAGAGACAGCTATGTTCTTTTATTGCATGTTAGTATATGGCGCTGGTATTGTTTAAATGCATGGTGATTCAGCGCGACAATGGTGTCTTTGTATGTCCAATGTATTGTTCTTACGTTTATTTTGGAAGTTACATTCTCTTAGAGGGCATTGGAACTTATACACAATATTGGTTTGTTCTAACGTTTTTATAGCCGAGGAGGAGGTTTTTTTTTTTTTAACAACGAGGTTTTGAGTTCTAAATTTCTTATAATAAATACTATCCTGCATAAAATGCCCGACGGTTCTACGAAACCGATAACACATGCGTCGAGAATCCTACTACCTGTGGAAAGGAATTATTCCCAGATAGAGAAAGAAGCCTTAAGCACCATTTTCGTGGGAACAAGATTTCATGACACTTCAAACTTCAAACGGACCATAAGCCGCTGATCTCTATCTTTGGCTCGAAGAAAGGGTTGCCTACACACACGGCAAACAGGCTCCAAAGGTGGGGAACCATCCTATTAAATTACGACTTTTATATGGAGTTTCTTCCGCCAAAGAAATTAGGACACGTACATGGGTTACCTCGGTTAATACCAAGGAATGACAAGGAAGACTCGGTGATAGCATCACTACGATCAGAGAGAGATTATAGTTCGATCCTATGCAACACTGTGCAAGAACTTCCCATTACTCTGGATGATATAAGGAAAGAAGCCGAAAGCGACGATTTTATAAGAGAAACCAAGGAAAAACTGCAGACTGATGAACAAGTAGCAGAGGTTTTCTCAACATGCGACAAGGTATTGTTATATAGTATTGATAGTAGTTGTTTCAGTGACCCTCCAAAAAGAAAATCTTAAAGGATTTTTGCACAAGACATCTGGGCGGTACCAGAATGAAAAATGGAATACGTAGATATGTGTACTGGAAAAACATGGACAAGGATATTGAAGAAAAGGTGAAAGTATGCAAAGGATGTACACTAGCTGCTAAAGCGCCACCAATTCAATTTAGCCCATGGCCCAAAGCTGACTATTCATGGTCACGGATACATATGAACTACACTGGACCACTTGATGGACAGTACTACCTCATCTCATAGTGGTGGATATCTTCTATAAGTGGCCTGAAGTCTTGAGGTGCAAAAGCCCAACTACTGACTTCAATATAATAACTCTTCATGAGTTATTTGCACAGTTCGGAGTGGTCGACTGTTTAGTGTCAGATAACGGCACTCAGTTTACATCCGGGGATATTAAAGAGTTTATGGAGGACTTCCAAGTGGACCACATCACAACTCCGACTTACCATCCCAGGTGAAATGGACAGACCGAAATATTTGTGGACACCTTGACGAGGGCTTTTAAGAAGGCAAAGGACACTCCATCCGAAAAAGTGTTGCAACAATTTCTTCTGGTGCACTGCTTAACACCTCACGAGAATACACCATCCCAAATATCTCCAGAGGAAGTGATGTTCACGAGAAAATTATGGCTAGTCTTTGACAAACTATTGCCAAAACAGATAAAACCCACAAAGACAACTGTTCCCAGGAAGAAATACGTGCTGAGAGAAAAAAATATTCTTCCAGATGCAAAAAGATAATAATACTTTCTGGCAGCAAGGAACAATCAAGAACAGGATCGGTTGTATGCTCTACATGGTGGAAGGACCACATTCCACACATAAGAAACATTTTAACCAGATACGCAAACGCATTTTGAACGAGTTAAGTTAAACTCCACCAGAAGAAGAGACGTTGGAACTACTGTATGACGCATTTGACCTGAAACCCCCTCAAACTCGTACCGAAATACAAAAGAAACTGATAGACTCCTTAGAGGTAAACCTGAGAAAGAAAAATTGCACTTTGGGGAAATAAATCTTCGAAGGGGGGTGTTATGGGGTAGTTAACACCTCTATATTCATGATATATGGATTCGTCTGGCCCTATGTAAGCCAGAACATTTCTGCCGTCGAGCAAAGAGCAAACTCGCAGTTAAACTGCTGAAAGTGAACACTAGAATCCTTTCACCTTAATATTGTGACCCCTAACCAGGACCACAACAATATATATATATATATATATATATATATATATATATATATATATATATATATATATATATACATATATATATATATATATATATATGTATGTATGTATGTATGTGTGTGTGTGTGTGTGCATTAGCGATGGGACGATTCCAACATTTTTCCCGATTCCAATACAATTACTGATTCTGTTCTAATTTCCTGATTCAATTCCTGATTCCGATACCTATTCTTTTAAAATTTATAAATATTTAATAAAAGATTTGTTATTTATTTGTAAATTTTAAAATTATTACATAAGCCCCGCTGATTTCCGCGAATATCTTTTCTGAAATATTTTCCTTATAATGGTTTGAAAATTGTCAGACAACAAAAGATTTATGTTGGTTTTAAACAAAGCTAGATTGTATCAGTTAGTGTGCAACATGCTAGATACTACTTTAAAGGTTCGTAAACAGTTTAAAATAGTCGACGATTGGAAGGCAAAGTGAGAAAACGATGTAAAAACAAAATATCTAATAACGTCCCCTCAGATTATTTCTAAATAATAATGTTACTATTTCGAAAACCATTTTTAACATGGAGAGGGCGTGGGCTTTGGTAACTATTCAGCGCTCTATTAATAAAGTGAAAATTTATTTTAATTGGTGGGTTATTGAATTGATTTGCTTACTGTAAAAAAACAAAAACAAAAAACGCGATGAAAATAATAATAATAATAATAATAATAACAATAATAATAATAATAATAATAATAATAATAATAATAATAATAATAACTGTAGATTAACCCCTTAAAAAATTTGACAGAAAGAAAAGCAATTATTTTAGTATTTAGAGTGGGAGCTTAGTTTTGAATATAAATTTAACATAAATAATCATCATTTCTTGACCATTCTTCTTTCCCACTAACTTAAGTTCGATTGGCAAAGTCGTAAAACCATGCGTAATCGCTTAAAAAAGTAGATATCCACGCTCCCAAATAAACGCACATACTTTATCTTTAATAGAAAAGATTTTATATTTTTGGTTAGAATGTTTCAGAAAAAGGACGCTTATTTTACGAAAATTTTATATGTGAGACTGATCCTGTGTTTTAAATTCCAAAATAAATCGTCTTATATTAATTTTTTATAGTTATAAGTGTGTAAAGGTAATGTTTTTTTATTTCATTTTTAACAGTTACGTGTAAAACGGTACATGTAAATACTGTATTCTCATGAAATTAGCGTTGTTTTTTCTTCCGTTTTCATAGTTCGCCAATTACAATTATAACTTTTTGTTGCAAAAAGAAAAATTCGATTCTCCATTTTTTTGGCCATTGCATGTAAACAATCTGAAAAACAGATTCGCATAAAAATTTAATGTAAAATGATCATCTCTTTCGAGCCAGACAGTGTTTTAAGAACAGGATTTTGATTTGTTTTTAATTTGAGCCATGTTCATATTCCTATTCAAACTGTACTATAAAATGTCATTGTCAAAAGTCATAAAAGACACGATCTCTTCCTACTACTAACCCTAAGGCCAGGTGATAATACAAAAAATAAAGCGATTACGTGTGGTTCTATGATTTTGCTGATTCGGCTTTGGGGCCAGTGGCAAAAAATTTAGTTAACTGCTTTAAAACAATTAGAATGGTCCAGAAACGGGTGATCAATTTACGTTAAATGTATGAATTTAGGAAAATTGGGCAACGAAAAAAGGGAACGGAAGAAAAGGCAACAGAAAAAAAGCTAGGAAAGAAGGGCTATTATTGAATAAACATTGATTCAAAAAAATTTTTAGAATAGTTCTTGCGTGATATATATATATATATATATATATATATATATATATATATATTTACATAGGCATCACCACTTATCAAGGCCCAGATACCACTCGAGGATAAGGGTTAAGAGTGTACAGTGACAATTGGACAATATAGTAATCGTTAGTAATGGAAATTTGGTAAATTTGTTAACTTAAGTGGAACAGCTCATCAAGAACTTGTTTACTTTGGACTTGAAGACAATCAGATTGTAGTCAGCTGGAAAGCAGGAAAACGGAAAACAGTTCCACAGGCATGCACTTCGAAGAAGGAAGCTTTGTTCATGGAATCTATGTTTAGATCTAGGCACAGATAAAGAGTGAGAGAAATTATTGACAGTGTTTTCAGTTAGGCGAGTGTTTCTTGTAAAAGTTTGGCGAGGGGGGACCATAGATTGAAGCTCAGTCGAGCACTTGCTATGAAAATAACGATACAGCAGAGACAAACTCGCAACATCTCTTCTGTGAGAAAGAGGTTGCAGGAAGAGAAAAGGATATCTCCTAAGAGGCTACAAAGTTTATTTTGAACTCTATCACGGCAGGACAAGTCCTTTCTAGCAGCTCCTGCCCATATGTGGCAACAGTACTCCGCCCTTGGACGTACCTGGCTCTTATATAGATAGAGAATTGCATCAGCAGTGAGATATCTACTGGATCGATAGAAGGATCCCACCATTTTTCCAGCGGCCTTGGTATCAGATTTGATGCATGTGTTCCATTTAAGATCAGGAGTAATGGTCAAGCCCAGAAGCTTGTCAAAACATGAGGCCTCCCCAAGACGAGAGCCATTCATTTCAATTGATGCCAGATGGAGATCAGAACGTTTATGATGTAAAGATAAAAGCTTGGTTTTAGATGCATTAAAAGTAACCAGCCACTTCTTTCCTCGTTGTATCATGTGCTCAAGATCAGAGGAGAGAGAATCAGAGAGAACTTGGTCGTTTACGGTTTTAGATGTGCTACCATAGATGGTAGTGTTCTCAGCATAAATGTCTACGAATGATGTAAAAAAAAAAAAGAGTTGGGCCCAGGATGGAACCCTGAGGGACTCCAGCATATTAATGCTGTGAGCTACTGATTTTTGCCCATCAACTACTACTCTTATGAATCTATCAGAGAGAAATGATTTAATAATTGAGAAGACATTTCCAGCTATACCGTAGCGGAAGATCTTGTGAAGTAAACGTTTATGCCATATCCTATCAAAGGCCTTTGATATGTCAAAAGCAATTGCCCTAGAAAGGTTGCCTCCATCGAGAGATTCGCTAATCCTATGAGATATAACTGTAAGCACATCTGCTGTAGATCTGGCAGAACGAAAACCATATTGTATGTCACTAAGAAGGTTATTTTGCTGAGATGGTTGATTACTTCTCTATTTAACACAGATTTCAGCAACTTACACATGACGCACCGGAGACTTATTGGCCTGTACTGCGAGGGAGATGAGCGATCACCTGAATTCTTAAATACAGGGCATATTGATAAGGGTGATCGGAAGGAATTCTCCTTAAACAAATCTTCGTAGAGCAAGAGTAGGAACACCACCTTCCCAGCCTGTGTCCTGTGAGTCGTGCGGCTTGGTTTGTGGGAGCAGAGCTGGCCTCATGTCACACATGCGGCACAAGCATTGAAGGCAGAGTGAAACATGCGTTGAACACGACGGAAGAGTCCATTATATATATATATATATATATATATATATATATATATATATATATATATATGTGTGTGTGTGTGTGTGTGTGTGTATGTGTGTGTATATATATATATATATTTATATATATATATATATATATATATATATATATTATAAAGATTAATAATTGAAAATTATAAATCCGTTTCAAAAGGATGAACAAACATAATCAAATTGAGTGAACGATCATTTCGGAAACGATATTCATTTGATTAAATTGACAATTAACATTGAAAATAATTGACAAAGATTTTTTTTTTTAATATAGTTTCCTCATCAGAAAAAAGAGAGGTAGGGTGAGGAGTTTAAAACACCAAAATAAAATATGCATTTTTGTAGTAAATAAGTCCTTATTGAGTTGCATTAGGAAATTCGTTTTAAAGTTCGTCTGTACATAAGTGGGCATGTTGTATGTTGGCCACAAATGGTTGAAATAATATCAATGAAAGTATTAATACATTAAAATAAACTTTGCTCTTTAGACTCCAGGTCTAATTCCCCTGTCAATTTTCAGTCTACAGACTCGGGATTTGACATAAGGGGTATTGAGATTTGGGAAAATCTTTTTAATCGGTTTTCGGCCAGAAATTTGGCTGTCAAGGGGCCAAAGTTCAACGATTTGACCTTTGAAAACTACCAAACTCCTCTGCTAATTTTGGGTCTAAACTCTTGAAATTTTATATGTGGGTTATAAAGTTCGAGGAGAAACATTCCCCCCAAGCAAGTCAGAGTTGGGGATAGTAGTTCAATACTTCCCCACTCATCTTCCTATTCAAGTTTACATCGTTAACAAATATTTTCAAATAGTTTAAGATTAAAATCCTATATGGCTTCTATGCTAACCTGCTCCCATTAAAAGCATAAAAACCGCTGATTAGACTTTCAGATTGATTACTGCAAACAATATACATAAATCAATGAGTTGCTTATAAAAGTTCACGAAAAATACTGTCCATCTCCCATGAATGCACTGCTCAGATTTAGTCCTTCTTTAACGCTGGTAAGTTAATAAAGATATTGTTTTTCTGGCTGCTGTATTTCATCAGTTGTATAATATTGGGATGCTTATAGTGCCATGTCATGCATGGAAAGGGACCCTGAACTCATCTCTAGGAGTCGTCTGATTTTCTACTTGTGTGGCGTGGTAGTAGCAATGCACACTCACTTTGCCTAGCATCCCTTACCCTAAACTTAAATTATAAAAATGACAGCTCAATCCAAAATAAGGATTAAACCAGACGCACACTCGAACAGCACTTCGTTCTCTCCCCTGAGGTTTGCATTTACAAATATCCGTGGACTTAGAACTAACATAAATAATGTAGAATCATTTCTTCTAGCAAACTTCCCAGATATTTGAACGCTAATTGAAACTAACTTACACTCCTCCATTCCCTCTAACCACTTTATGTCTGGTTATCTTCCACTTTATTGCAAGGACTCTGATATATACATGCACGGACTTGGAGTCTATATTCGCAACACCCTTCCAATAACTAGGGAATGTAAACTAGAATCAAATGACCAGGCTTTCATATGTTTTAGATTAACTTTTCAACATAGCGTTAGCTACCTATATTTTCTTTATCACTCTCCCTCGACTCATGAATGTACTCTGACCAATCATGTCTCTGATAGCATAGATGTAACACTCTCCTTAGACGTTAGCACCAAAACACATGTATTTGGCATCTTAATTGCCCACCACAATAATTGGCTTCTCTAACTAGACAGACACGGATGGTACCATCACACATAACTTTTCAATATCCCATTTCTTGACACAGACTACTGTCTGTTCCCAACCCGTATCCCAGATTGTCAGGACCAGCAAGCTTCACTTCTGGACATATTTCTGACTACAGTTCCTGGGAATTGAAAAACAAATGCCCATTGCCCATTCGAGAACACTGATTATGTTGTGATGATGATAGACATCAACCTAAACGCTTGACTCCAAGTTGGAGAGCCACTGCTCAAAACGATAATAAGGCTGACTGGAATGGCATCAGGTATCACATTAAAGATGCCCCATGGGGAAATATCTTTTCTCTTCCTGCTGAACAGTGTGCAAATGAGACCACTGAATGGTTCAAAGCGGCAACTGAAGCTCATTTTTCCACAAGGAAGTTCTATAGTAAACCCCACTCTCCCCAATGGTTTACTTCTACTTGTGCAGCTGCCATTGCTCAAAGGTAACATGCATACTGCAGACTTACCCGACAGAAATTCAGTACAAATAGACAAAAGTAGAAGTAACTGTAAAAATAAAAAATAGGTACAACGAAGAGAGAATATACCAAAACCATCAGAAAATGCATTGAAGTGCAAAAGTAGGAACTCATAACTTTTGGAAAATCTCAAATGGGTAATCAAACCTCGACACCTCAAAAGCATGTGGACCTGATCTCATCTCTGCTGTACTATTAAAAAATGCTCTGCTAAGGTTGCTCTAGTTCTCTCCAAACTTTTCAGTAAATACCTTAACGAATCTTCCTTTCCTGACTGCTGGAAAACTGCTTCTGTGGTACCAGTTTACAATAATTCTGGCAAAAGGACTGACCTATCGTTTCATTAACCTCCTGCCTCTTATCGTCAAAATATTTGAGTTCATAATTAATCAAGCTCTAGTCCACAACCTTATAATTGCTAAACTTCTGTCTGATCAACAATATGAATTTAGGCAAGCTAGTTCTACTGCATATATCCTAACTGTAACCTCTGAACGTATATACTGGATAAAACAGGGGAGGCTAGGACAGTGACACTAGTTTTATCTAAGGTCTTTGACAGGTTATGGCATGATAGTCTTCTCATAAAAATCAAATCCTATGGTATTACTGGATGAATATTTAACATAATTAAATCCTTCTTAAATAAGAGAAGAATCCAGGTTGTCCTCGATGGTCATATTGTTTTAATATGATATAAATGCAAGTGTATCCTTGAACCTTTATTATTCCTGATATTCATAAATTACTTCTCTGATAAAATTGTCTCTGGGATGGGTATATTTGCTGAAGATACCATGCTCTATAACAGTCATGAGGGGAAAACGAAAGAATATGTATCCAAGGAAATGGCAGAAACACTAGAGGAAGACCTCTAATCCGTAGTAGAATGGGTAAAAAAATGAATGGTCATATTTAATGCTTCCAAGAGTACAATTATTTCTTTTAATAACTACAATAAGCCTGCTCAACCACTAATAGCAATATATTACCTGAAAGTACTTCGTTCAAACTCCCGGGTTTAACACTTATGGGGAACAGGAGTTTAAACAGATATATCGAGGGAATTGCTAAGGCTGCTGCAAAGAAGGTAGGCTTTCTCCACCATGCTAGAAAGTTACTTATGCCCGAGAGTATCCTGTACCTCTACAAGGCCAACATTTGCCCATGTATCGAGTATTGTTGCCACATTTAGGTTGGTGCATCTGCTACTAGTCTCTCCCTCTTAGACAGAGTTCAAAAGAAAGTTACCATCCTAATAGGTCCTACACTATTAGCAAGGCTTCAGCTGCTGCCCCATGCCTGCTTTACAAGTATTTTAATGGTGGATGCACCGATGAACTACAAACCCTTGTACCCCCTTGACGTAAATACCCCCAACAAATTTGACAATCAGTCCCACCCCTACACAGTAGAGATCCCCAGTTGTCAGAAAGCCTTCTACTTTAATAGTTTCTTCCTCAGAATGACTAGACTTTGAGTTTCCTTTCTAGGTGCCTGCTTCCCCAACTGTTCTGACATGCAGAAGTGCAAGTGTAATATAAACAAATATATTGCTGCTCAACTTCCTGCACAGTGTCCCTGCAACTTATGTCCCTGATAGTAGCCCCCTGCATCAAAGTGGCACTGTGCCTTGTTTGGGGTGAAAATGTAATAAAAAAAAATCTTGGGTCAATTTTCAAAGTTTCTTCCACAACTCGAAATGACACAACCACGCTCTATATTTTGAAATCTCTTTAAACAACGGGTGGCACTAACCCTTGTGACGTTACCAGGTAAACGAGACTCAATGAAGTAAGCTTCTTTTTACAAAAGCCACTTCTAGGCACACTTTGGCACAACTAAAATAATATATATTTAAATTCTGTTTAGTGACAAAATTATATTTCAAAGTTAAACATGGTAGACCGACAAAAATGCTATTTCAATCTAAGAATAACAGCCAGTAAAGGTTTATTTCAATTTCAAATGCAAAAAATTAAGTCGCAGATTTTTTTTAATGAGGATTGATATTTTATAGCTTCTGAATCATTCATACTTCTATTCTCATTCGTATTAGTTGGATTCTTCAGACTTGGGTGCTACTTTCACAATTTTAGGTCGATGAAACCACCGACCTTCTTCAGAACTTGAGAATATTTCTGTTGAACTTAGGAATCTGCATGGAATTTTGAACAGAACTTTTTTTTAAGCCACAAAGGTAGCATGATTTCGTTTCGTCAGCCATGACCAAGTACACATGCTAAATAAGTTGCAATTGTATTCTTCATATCGCTCGCACTGAGGATTGAACCTTTAACCTCCTTACGAGTGTCACAACTGAATTTACCAAGTATATTATGCAATAGGTCTTTATGGACAATTCTAGTATTAATTTTATATGTAAGTACAGGGTTCAACCTTATTAAAAAAACATAAATGCAGAAATTTTTTATGATGTACGTACCTGTCACGGAACGAAAATATATTCCAAAAATCACGTAAATTAATCAAGTAGATTTTTTACCTAAGAAAATCACATTCTATGATTTTTAGCGATTAATCGTAGCCATTACAAAGTTGCTTTTGATCTCTTAACCCTGGAGATGTTGTTAAGGGGGGTACGAGTGATGAATTTTAAAGATAGCAGTTTCGTAATTTCCACCAGAATAAAAATTAGTTAATTTCAAGCAACTTGTGACTCTTTCTTCCCTTTTTTCTTTAGTCTTAGCATTCCATGAGTGATGCTTCTGACAAAGGAGGAAGAATTGATATTTTCTGGGTCGCAATCTATTCGTCTCTCACTTATGTTCGGCACTTATAGACCTTGAAGTAGTATCTTAGCTCCTTACATCAAATGGCTTCAGGCTTTGTCTGAAGAGATTTCCATTAAAATTGATAAAAAACCGATTTCATTTATTTATCTGATTTTTGGAATATGCTATCTTCGTTCCATGATGGGTATTTACATCATGAAGATCTGTCTATTCCTATTCACATGTTTTTAAATTATTGATTCAATTTTCCACATAGAAAATAGTTCGACTTGTAAATAACGCAAATCTCAACGGAATTAGGATAATCGATAAAAATGTAATAATGTTTCTAATTAGTTCAAGTTGTTTCTGAAATTTTGATCGATTTTTATTTTACCGGAATTATGTTCTGTACGCAGAAACCGGACTCTTCAAAACGGTCGATATGATTCGTGATTCCGATGTCGTCTTTGAGGGGCGGGAAGGAGTTTTCAATTTATTAACTTGGATAGTCGGAAGGAGACATTTTAAATGCAAACAGAGAATCGACAAAAGTTGTGCAAATATAATTTGTGCATCATCATCATCATCATCATCATTGCTATTATTATTGTTATTATTATTATTTATTTATTTATTTATTTAATTTTTTTCCAGTTTTGGAATATAAAAGTTATTCAGTGTTATATGTTGTTTATTATCAGAAGAAATTTGGTTGAAAATGATTTTAATTAAAAGTTTGCATTTCTGATAAGTTATATTTCTATTAAACGCAAACATATTATATGTGTGCCTACCATATCTGTCTTCTGTTTGATTTTTCTCGCTCTGACATTGATATTAAAAGCCTACATTTTCTATTTAAAAATTATTAAAACGAATCTTTTAGTATACTCAGTGACTACATGAAGATTAACTAATTTGTATATTCTTTTGGAAAACAAGCGTTAATTACTTATTCCATTTTATGGGTTTCTATTAGATTATTAGTTTCATTCCACTATTACGATTAATTCTGTTTATACATAGTTTCCACTTTCTGCATAACTGCATAAAATTTAAAATGAAAACGTTCTAGTACAAGGATATATATATATATATATATATATATATATATATATATATATATATATATATATATATATATATATATATATATATATATATATATATATTGCTATGTGGAGATAGGTAATCAACCCGGACCATTCTACATAAGGAACCAAGTCACCGGTTTTCACCGGACCCTTAATAAACAGAGACTTCTCCCTGAACATTAACATGCTTTATTTGTTTCTATGTAAATACGTAAATAAACTTCTTTTTCAATATTCCAACCACAGTGTATATTTATTTATTCCTTTCACGGAATACTTTATCTTTGATTGTCCGAATAATAGGCCACCTTAGGACATATCAAATTGGCGACGGAGACGAGGTGCAAAATCAGTAAAAAAAAAAAAAAAAAAAGTGAGCACGTAGTGAGCGCGAAAAAAAAAAAAAAAAACACCGAAAAAAATTTCTCAAAAAGTTTATATCCGATTAATGAAATACTTGTTAGAAAGCGAACGACGAGTATTCACGCAAGTACAAAGAATTTTGATATTCTTATTGGCGTTTTTTTTTCTTTTTGAAAAGTTGACGGCATATCGTCTCGTTTTGAAAAAGCGATTCGGAGGTGTTTTGTTTTTGGTTAATACGATAAAACGAATTGTACTGTGAAAATTGCTTTTCTATCATAAAGAAATTATTAAAAGAAGGTTACGTGAAAAGAGGAAAAGGATTTCTGAAAATTTGTAAACTATTGATATTTTGTTTTGTGGATATTTTCCTCTTCGAACATTTCTCAAGTGCTGACAATTTTTTTTTTGTGACGAGATCTGAAGGGGAACATCTTATTTTTTGCAACAAAATTTTGTATACGTTGATTTTGCATTTGTGCGTTCAAAGAAATATCTTCAGAACAAATAACAGTTAACGAAAACGTTAACTGAAAGCTTGATCACTCAGCAAAAAGCTCAAATTGAATTTCAAAAACGGATGTTGATTCAGCGAGAACGTTTTGAATCACTCGTTATTCAGAAAACTACTGAGAATCATCTATTATGTGAAACTGTGTTATTACAAAAATCTGAAGATGGCGCATCTAGATTTTTTCGCCAGAGGGTATAGCCAACTCTCTAGTGGAGTTCAAATACGACCCAGAACGAGGTGATACGGTCCCTGCCTATTATTGTAGGCTCGAGACGATTTTTACAAAAAGATGTGAGAAATGGTCGGACGAGGAAAGAATCACACTCCTACTTCAGAAATTGGGTACGGAAAAAAACACAAAACGAATTTGATTTTCCAAAAGAAACCGGAAGATATTTCTTTTTCGGAAACTGTTCGAATTTTGTACTCGATATTTGGTGAAAGAGATATAAGTGCTTGAACATGCAAAAAAAAAAAAGAAAAGAAACTGATGACGTTGTCACATATGCGGGTAAAGTCAACGCCCAGTGTGAACTATTTAAATTAAAATATTTATCAGTTGACATGTTTAAGTGTTATATATTTGTTCAGGGACTGACAGCACCGAAGGACAAGGATTTAAAATCAAGGATTTTATCGATTATGGAGCAAGATCCAGAAATTAACTTGCAAAAAGTGACAGAAGAATGTCAGAAATTGATAAATGTGAAAAGGGATACCACTACGATAGAGGGAAAAACTACATCCCAAGTCCTAATGGTGAAACAAAAAACATTTCCCAAGAACAAAGGAAAAATGTTGAATATTGGAGCTGTGCGGGTTCACACTTAAGAAAAAATTGCCCATTTAAAGACCAACCTTGTGCCAAATGTGGTTTAGGCAGACACCGAGCCTCCCAGTACCGAACTAAACAAAATAAACAAAGACAAAAATTTAAGTCTAAAGGAAATGTGGTGTTGCCAAAAAAAGAAGTGAGACAAGGAGGTAAAAGAAAATTTGTCAATACCAAAATAAATGGTCACATAGTGAAACTACTTTTGGATTCAGGTAGCGATATTTCAATTATTGACGAAGTGACCTTGAAGAGGATTGGGTGTCCAAAACTAGAAAAAACATTTGAAATTGCCAAAGGAGTATAAAGGAGTATCCGGCAAGAGATTCAAATTCATGGGAGAATTTAATTGCAGCGTATTCCGTGGATCAAAAACTTTTCCAGGAATAAATTCTTGCCTTTTTGGAATTGATTGGATCGTTTTGTTTGATTTATGGGAGCTACCCATAAATTCATTTTGTAACAGTGTGAGTGTAGCTGAAAAGAAAAATTCCAAACAAAATGAGGATTTTCTTACGGTCTTAAAAAGTGAATTCCCCGGGGTGGGGGGTTTCTGAGTGGTTAGGTATGTGTACTAAGACCGAAGTGAATTTTGGACTAATGCCAAATGTGAAACCTGTTTTTAAGTCAAAAAGAAACGTGACTTTTTCTTCAAAAGAAGATATTGAAATTGAACTGCAGAGACTGCAGGAAAATGGTGTAGTCGAAAAAGTTGATTATTTTGAGTGGGCAAGCCCCACTGTATATGTTAAAATGAAAAATAAGAGGATTCGGGTATTTGCCGATTTTTCTACAGGCCTCAATGACTGTCTTATGGATCATAGTTATCCAATCCCATCCCCTGAAGAAATGTTTACAAAGCTGAATGGAGGGAAAATTTTCTCCCAAATTGATTTATCTGAGGCTTACCTTCAGGTAAAAGTCAGTGAAGAATGTTCAAAGTATTTGTGTATCAATACCCATTTAGAACTCTTCAGACTCAAAAGCTCCCTTTTGGTTTGAAAGTAGCTCCAGCGTTATTTCAGCAAATAATGGACACGATGTTTGCCGATTTAGGTTTTGCAATCGCATATTTGGATGACATTCTTATAAAGAGTAGAAATGTGAAGGAACATAAGGAGCATATCAGAACAGTTTTCCGAAGAATTGAGGAATTTGATTTCAAATTGAGTGCCGAAAAATGTTAATTTTTTTAAAAACAGATAAAATATCTGAGTCAAATCAATGACAGCCAAGGCAGAAGACCGGATCCTCAGAGAACAGAAGCCATTGAGACGATGCCATCATCTAGCAATGTTGCCCAGTTACAATCTTTTTGTGTTTAGCACAATATTATGCTTTCTATATCCCCAAAAGGTATAAGTTGAAAGCACTATTAAACGAATTATTAAAAAAAAGGACGAACGTGGATTTGGTCAAAGGAGTGCCAAAGCGCATTTGAAGAGATTAAGAAATGCCTGTTATCTGATTTAGCACTGGCACACTTGGATCCACAGAAGGAATTGATTGTGGCATCAGTGATTATGGTATAGGAGCAGTACTTCTCCATAGACTGGAAGACAGATCAACGGAGCCAACACTTCATGCTTCCAGATCACTTTTGCCTGCAGAGCGAAACTATTCTCAAATTGAAAAGAAAGTTTAGCAATAATTTATGCAATTAGAAAATTCCATAAATTTATTCATGGCAGGATTTTTACAGTGCAGACTGACCACAAGCCCTTGTTGACTATTTTTGAATCTAAAAAAGGCATACCCATTGACACTACAAACAGACTTCAACGATGGAGCATAATTCTGTTGAATTATAATTTTAAAATGGAGTACATTTCATTCAATAATATCGAACATGCAGATGAACTATCCAGATTGATTCAAAAGTGTGCAGAACCTCCAGAGGACACAGTGATAGCTGTATTAAGAGAGGAAAAAGAACTCCCTGGACTGCTGTGCAGCACGCATCGAGAGCTACCAGTGACTCTGGACGACATCAATAAGGCAGCAGAAACAGATGAATTCATTGTAAGAACGAAAAACCAAGTGCAACTAAATGACAAGTCAAAGAAAGACTAAAAAATTTCACCATTTTCGATTTGTTCACAGACTTTATTGTATGCAGAGTCGTCATACCAGCCACACCGCAAAAGAGAATGCCAAAAGAATTCCATAGCGGCCATCCAGGCATGTCCAGAATTAAGGCCTTGATGCGCGGATATATATATGGGCCTAATATGGACTGGAGCACCGACAAAATGCTAAGAGAGTGTTGAGGGTATCAGCTAGCAGCAATAGCAGCACTTGCACAGATACAACCATGGTCGAAGACGGATGCAACATGAATGCGGTTACACATTGACTATGCAGGTCTGTTGAATTGAAATTACTTCTTAGTGGTGGTCGACAGCTTTACAAAATGGCCGGAAGTGCTTAAGTGTAAACATCCGACATCGACTAGTACTATAGATGCATTGACATCTCTTCAGTCGTTTTGGAGTACCTAAAACTATTGTCAGTGACAACGGCACCCAATTTACCAGTAAAGAGTTTGAAGAATTCTGCAAGGCCCTATCCATTGAACACTTAACAACTGCAATATACCATCAAAGGTCAAACGGCCTCGCAGAGAGATTTGTTGACACGTTCAAAAGAGCTTTAAGAAAACACCAAGGAATGGATACTGATGAGAAGAGTCTTGAAAATTTTTGTCTGCACACAGGATCACTCCTAACCAAAACACGAATGCTGGTTTGTCACCAGCTGAACTAATGTTCGCATGGAAAATCAGATCCGTATTTGACAGGATTTTACCAAATGCAACCAAGACAACAGCAACGAGAGAAAATCACTCGACAAGCTTCTACAAACCTGGTGACAAAATATTCTTTTTGAACCATAGGACTGGGAAAAGCTTTTGGGAGGAGAGGATGATTATGAAAAGAGTTGGGCACATGCTATATTCGGTAAGAAGTAGTAAATTTGACTGTCGCAGACATATGAATCAGCTAAGACCTCGACACACTGATGACTACAAACAGGCAGAAGATAATGAACTGCCCTTAAAGGTATTGTATGACTCTTTTTGTCTTCTACTCCAGGTCAGAGAGTACCAGTTTCACCACCAGCTCGACCCCCTCAAACAGTGTTGAGGAGAAAAAGTACAAGGGTGAAAAGAAAAGTTAACCGACGGAGCCAAGACCTAAAAACAAACGGCATTAAGCAAAATTCTCCAAGGAGAAATTGGCTTTGGGGGGGGGGGAGGTGTTACGTGGAGATAGGTAACAAACCCAGAACATTCTACATAAGGAACCGAGTCACCGGATTTCAGCGGACCCTTAAAAAACAGAGACTTTTCCCTTAACACGCTGTATTTGTCTCTATGTGAATACGTAAACTTCTTTTTCAGTATTCAAACCGCAGTGTATTTTTATTTTTCTGATTGTTTCATTTAATTATCGCGTTCTCGTCCATAAATGTTGTTTATTATATCTACCAAGTTGATCTTAATGATAGCATAGACTCAACCATTATGTGCTCTTTACAGAAACCCCCCACCCATCCACCCGCATTCCTTTTAACTAGGAATTCCTTAAAACGTCACTAGCTGATTTCGAAAATTCCGCCTACCCTCGCTTTTCTTTTATGTCGTAATTCTTTAAATTTAAATTCAAATACGATCACGTTTTTTTTTAATTTTTTTTTTACGGTTATTTAAAAAATGTCTTTGGAACGTTGATGTTGTAAAAGCTAATTTCTCTTTAATTAGTTTGGATGTTTTTGGAGATGAAACACTTATTGAGATAAGTCATTGCTATATTAATTTTAATTTTTTTCTTTTTAGATTCAAATGTTAATAACTACATTTTGTTTCAGTATTTAATTTATATTTTTATTTTTCTGATTGTTTTATTTAATTATAGCTTCTCATCCATAAATGTTGTTTATTATAACTATTTGATTGCATATATAGACAAGGCAATTGTATTCATTTTCAGTTCGTGAGAGGGGAATCTATCACCATTCTTTCCCTTAAACACCCCAGTTGGACTTTTATTAAGTATAATACTTAATAATTTTTTTTTTTATGGAGAGTAGAGAACGCATTGTGGATGCGTTGTCACCAGCTCTCGTTACTCTTGCTTCTCTTTATTTGTCCCACAGTACTCATTTTGACAAAGAGAGAAGAAAAAGCTATATTCTAGGTTTGCAGTATTTTGCACGAACAGTCGCCAGAGATGTCGGAAATTTTCTGTTTCTATGTCTATCCTTGTAGCCATGTCACTAGTAAGGGTGCTGGAGGTAAACGTTTTATCTGGGTTGACGTTATCCACCTGATAGTTAGAGACCCGAACCTTGGATTAACCACTAAGGAGGCTGTCCTATCAGCAGGTGCAAAGTACTGGGGCTGCTGTATTGCCATTTGGTCAACGGATTGTGGACCATGCAGTAGCTTCTGGTGGGGCCTCTCGATGCCATATTAGTGGGTAATTGTTACGGCTTTACCTTATCATGTGCTACAAAAAAAAATTTCTTCGTTTCTTTTTCTCTCTTAGTTCCCTTCTCTGTCCTGCTCTAAGCAAGTCTGTCGACCTAGTCCACAAATCTCAAAACTCCATCATGACAAGTTTCAAGAAAAAATACACGATTAAACCCGGATCTCCAACTTCCAACATAGACCCCCAATACCATGTCTCCTTCTCCAACATCAGGGGTCTATGTTCTAACCTTCCAGAGGTTGAAACCTAATTACAGGAGACTAAACCAGACCTGTTATTTTCTAGTGAAACTGGAATTGAATAGACTATTTCCCTAGATGAGATTTTGATTAAAGGATACTCTAACTTAACTTCTAAATCTGACCCTCAAGATCGCCATGCACATGGAATATGTGCCTTTATTAAAGATAGCTTTCCATATGGTAGTGACATCTCCAGAGAAGATCCTAACTTACCCTATATGTGCTTCCGGGTTGCATTAGCTCACACTACTGCATTTATATTTACTCTCTATCACCCCCACAACAGTAGAGTTACTAGTTTTAAAAGCATATCTGAGAAAATTGACCAAGTCCTATCTGCTTATCTTTCATGCGGAGACTTCAATGTTCACAATGTGGAATTGTTAACCCACTCAAACAAGACTGATGATGAGGGCAGGTTCTGTTATGATTTCTCCATTGCTTATAACCTCATTCAGATTGTTCACGAACCCACTCGTGTGCCCGACACTGACAGCCAGTATGTGAGGCTCCTAGACCTTTTCCTCACAACTTGCTCTGAACTATGTTTAGTTTCCATTCCGTCTCCTCTTGGATCTTCCGACCACTCTGTTGTATCAGTTAAGATAAAAATGAAATGTAATAAGTCCTCAGACGTATCTCTCCATCGTACAGTATATCAATACACTATGGCTGATTGGGATAGCTTCCGTACATTTATATCAGATCTACCTCTGCATTCATTTAAAAAGAATGTGTCCTGTATAATATCAGACCTTGTGGAATGGTTAATTATAGGTATAGACCGTTTCATACCCTCGAAAAAGTTCCAGAAAAAATCTAACAGCCAGCCATGGTTCACTCCAGAATGTGCTGCTGCCATTGCGCACAGAAATCACTTTTTTCATTACTCCTAACGTAATAGATTTATTGAGACTAAAGCTGCTTTCAGGAAAGAAAGAAATAAAGAATGCAAGAGAGTTGTATGCTCAGTCCGTCAAGTCCAAAGTAGCTGAGCAGCAGCTTCGTTCCCACCAGTTTTGGCAAATAGCAAACAGAATCCTGAACAGAAGCGTGTGGTCTATCCCAACTATCATCAATGGACCTGAGGTAATCTCGTCAGCATCAGATAAAGACAAACTCTTTGCTAAGAACTTTTCAGCTAATTCTATCCTTTGCGACCAAGGACGCCAACCTCCAATATTTCCTCCTGTATCAGAAAACACGCTATGTGATATACAAATATCTGTTCGTGATGTTTCCAAGCTAATCAAAAACCTTGATTCCAGTAAAACAACCGGCCCTGACGGTATTCCAATTATAGTACTTAAAAAACTTCAACCTGAACTAGCACCAATACTTACAAAACTGTTTAAACGTTATCTTAAGGAGAATTCTTTCCCATCACCCTGGAAAATCTCATCAGTATGCCCTGTATTTAAGAATTCAGGTGATCGCTCATCTCCCTCTCAGTACAGGCCAATAAGTCTCCTGTGCGTCATGAGTAAGTTGCTGAAATTTGTGTTAAATAGAGAAATAATCAACCAGCTCAGCAAAAATAACCTTCTTAGTGACACACAATATGGTTTGCGTTCTGCTAGATCTACAGCAGATGTGCTTACAGTTATATCATAGGATTAGTGAATCGCTCGACAGAGGCAACCTTTCTAGGGCAATTCCTCTTGACATATGAAAGGCCTTTGATAAAGTATGGCATAAACGTTTACTTCACAAGATCTCCAGCAATGGTATAGCTGGAAATGTCTTCTCAATTATTAAGTCATTTCTCTCTGATAGGTTCATAAGAGTAGTGGTTGTAGGGCAGAAATCAAAAGCTCACAGTGTTAATGCTGGAGTCCCTCACGGTTCCATCGTGGGCCTAACTCTTTTCCTGATCTACATTAATGATCTTCCAAATCACATCCTTACATCATTCGTAGACATTTATGCTGATGACACTACTATCTATGGTAGCATATCTAAGATCGTAAATGACCAAGTTCTCTCTGATTCTCTATCCTCTGATCTTGAGCACATGGTACAATAGGGAAAGGAGTGGCTGGTTACTTTTAATGCATCTAAAATCAAGCTTTTATCTTTACATCATCAACGTTCTGTCCCCATCTGGCATCAGTTGAAATGAATGGCTCTCATCTTGGGGAGGCCTCATGCTTTGATAAGCTTCTGGGCTTGACCTTTACTCCTGATCTTAAATGCAACACGTACATTAAATCTGTTGCCAAGGCCGCTGGAAAAATGGTAGGATCTTTCTACTGATCCAGTAGATATCTTACTGCTGACGCAATTCTCTATCTATATAAGAGCCAGGTACGTCCAAGGATGGAATACTGTTGCCACATCTGGGCAGGAGCTGCTAGAAATGACCTGCCTTGATAGAGTCCAAAATAGACTTCGTAGCCTCTTAGGAGATGTCCTTTTCTCTTATCTGCATCCTCCAACTCACAGAAAGATGTTGCGAGTTTGTCTCTGCTTTATTGTTATTTTCATGGCAAGTGCTCGACTGAGCTTCAATCTATGGTCCCCCCTCGCCAAACTTTCACAAGAAACACTAGACTAGCTGAAAACACTGTCAATAATTTTCCCCACTCTTTATCTGTGCCTAAACCTAAACATAGATTCCATGAAAAAGCTTCTTTCTTAGAACTGCACGCCTGTGGAACTATCTTCCGTTCTCCTGCTTTCCAGCTGTCTATAATATGGTTGTCTTCAAGACCAAAGTAAACAAGTACTTGATGAGCCGTTCCACTTAAGTTAACAAATTTACATAATTTCTATTACTAACAATTACTATATCGTTCAATTGACTACTGTACACTCTTAACCCTTATCCTCGAGTGGTATCTGGGCCTTGATAAGTGATGTTGTCTATGTGAAAAAAGAAAAACAAAAAAACATTTATTCCTTTCACAGAATAATTTACCTTTGTCCAAATAATAGGCCACCTTAGGACATATCATATATATATATATATATATATATATATATATATATATATATATATATATATATATATATATATATATATATATGTTTATAAGTGTGTATGCGTAAAGTCTCTACCAAACTGCTTTTTGAATAGTTGTTCGACAGAGTTGAAATTTGATATATAGGGCATTTTGATCTGTAGCATATTTACGATTTGTTTTTTAGTCGGTAAAATTGCTGATAAGGAGTAAAAATTGGAGAAACGAAACATTGATCTTGGCTTAGCGTAAGTCGACTATGCTCGTTTTTTCTGCACATGCGTTACTTAAAATTATAGATTAAACAACACAATTTTTGCAGTTTTTGTATAAGTATGGATTTAGGTTTAAAATCTATATGTTTTGGTTTCGATTCTACAAGATGGCATACAAGTATTTTTTTACTTTTGAAACCACTACTATATCTTAGGTACAATGCGATAATCGACTGAGAATTGGCTCTATAATAATAATTACGAAATCTGTATTAAAATATAATATTTAATTAAAATATAATATTTAATTTAAATATATTTAATTAAAATATAATATTTAATTAAAATATAATATTTAAGCATATTTTTACGACTGGGCAACACCGGGTGGCTTGCTAGTATAAATACAAAGTTTAGTTTGTTTCTCGCTGTGACATTAGTATTAAAAGCCTACTTTTTCTATTTAAAAATTATTAAAACTTACTTTATAATATATTTGATCATGGATATGCGAACGACTCCATGAAGGTTAAATCATTTGCTTACATCTTTGAAAGACGAGCGTTCATTAATTAATTATTCAGTTTTTATGGTTTCTCATGGTATGATTGGTTCAATATTTTTTTTTTTTTTTTTTTACATAGGCATCACCACATTATCAAGGCCAAGAGGCCACTCAAGGATAAGGGTTAAAGAGTGTACAGTAGAAATTGAACAATATAGTAATCATTAGTAATGAAAATTTGGTAAATTTGATAACTTATATGGAACGGCTCATCAAGAACTTATTTACGTTAGACTTGAAGACAACCATATTGTAGTCAGCCGGAAAGCAGGAAAACGGAAGACAATTCCACAGGCGTGCAGTTCTAATAAAAAAGCTTTGTTCATAGAATCTACGTTTAGGTTTAGGCACAGATAAAGAGTGGGGGGAATTATTGATAGTGTTTACAACTAGACGAGTGTTTCTTGTGAAAATATGGCGAGGGGGGACCATAGATTGAAGCTCAGTCGAACACTTTCCATGAAAATAACGATACATCAGAGACAAACTCGCAACATCTCTTCTGTGAGATAGAGGTTGCAAGGAAGAGAAAAGGACATCTCCTACGAGGCTAAAAAGTCTATTTTGAACTCTATCAAGGCAGGCCAAGTCCTTTCTAGCAGCTCCTGCCCAGATATGGCAACAGTATTCCATCCTTGGACGTACCTGGCTCTTATATAGATAGAGAATAGCATCAGCAGTGAGATATCTACCGGATCGATAGAAAGATCCTACCATTTTTCCAGCGGCCTTGGCAACAGATTTGATGTACGTGTTCCATTTAAGATCAGGAGTAATGGTCAAGCCAAGAAGCTTGTCAAAACTTGAGGCTTCCTGAAGACGAGAGCCATTCATTTCAATTGATGCCAGATGTGGATCAGAATGTTGATGATGTAAAGATAAAAGCTTGGTTTTAGTTGCATTAAAAGTAACCAGCCACTCCTTATCCCATTGTACTACGTGCTCAAGATCAGAGGATAGAGAATTGGAGAGAACTTGGTCGTTTACTGTCTTAGATGTGCTACCATAAATGGTAGTGTCGTCAGCATAGATGTCTACAACTGATGTAAGGATGTGATTTGGAAGATCATTAATGTAGATCAGGAAAACAGTTAGGCCCAGAATGGACCCCTGAGGGACACCGGCATTAATACTGTGAGCTTCTGATTTTTGCCCCTCAACTACTACTCTTATGAACCTATCAGAAAGAAATGATTTAATAATTGAGAAGACATTTCCAGCAATACCATAGCTAGAGATCTTATGAAGTAAACCTTTATGCCATACCCTATCAAAGGCCTTTGATATGTCAAGAGCAATTGCCCTAGAAAGGTTGCCTCTGTCGAGAGATTTGCTAATCCTATGAGATATAACTGTAAGCACATCTGCTGTAGATCTAGCAGAACGGAAACCATATTGAGTGTCACTAAGAATGTTATTTTTGTTGAGATGGTTGATTACTTCTGTATTTAACACAGATTCCAGCAACTTACTCATGACGCACAGGAGACTTATTGGCCTGTACTGAGAGGGGGATGAGCGATCACCTGAATTCTTAAATACAGGGCATACTGATGAAATTTTCCAGGGAGATGGGAAACTATTCTCCTTAAGACAACGTTTAAACAGTTTTGTAAGTATGGGCGCTAGTTCAGGTTGAAGTTTTTTGAGTACTATAATTGGAATACCGTCAGGGCCAGTTGCTTTACTGGAATCAAGGTTTTTGATTAACTTGGCAACATCATGTACAGATATACGGATATCACATAGCGTGTTTTCTGATACAGGAGGAAATATTGGGGGTTGGCAGCCTTGATCGCAAAGGGTAGAATTAGCTGCAAAGTTCTTGACAAAGAGTTTGGCTTTGTCTGATGCTGACGAGATTACTTCAGGTCCATTGATAATAGTTGGGATAGAGCACACGCTTCTGTTCAGGATTCTGTTTGCTATTTGCCAAAACTGGTGGGAACCAAGCCGCTGCTCAGCTACTTTGGACTTGACGGATTGAGCATACAACTCTCTTGCATTCTTTATTACTTTCTTACAATGGTTGCTGGCAGTCCAGAAAGCGGCTTTAGTTTTCATACATCTATTACGTTGGAAACAGTGAAAAAAGTGATTTCTGTGTGCAATGGCAGCAGCACATTCTGGAGAGAACCATGGCTGGCTGTTAGGTTTTTGCTGAAACTTTTTCGAGGGTATGAAACGGTCAATACCTACAATTAACCATTCCGTCAGGTCTAATACTATAGAGGACATCCTTTTTAAACATGGAATGCAGAGGTAGATCAGATATAAATGTACGGAAGCTATCCCAGTCAGCCATAGTGTATCGATATACTGTACGATGGAGAGGTACGTCTGGGGACTTATTACATTTCATTTTTATCTTAATTGATACAACAGAGTGGTCGGAAGATCCAAGAGGCGACAGAACAGAAACTGAACATAGTTCTGGGCAAGTTGTGAGAAAAAGGTCTAGTAGGCTCGCATACTGGCTGTCATTGTCGGGCACACGAGTGGGTTCCTGAACAATCTGAATGAGGTCATAGGCAATGGAGAAATCATGACAGAACCTCCCCTCATCATTGGTCTTGTTTGAGTGAGTCAACCATTCGACGTTGTGAACATTGAAGTCTCCACATGCTTAGTTTGTACATTCAGCATAATTGCATAGAATTAAAGATGCAAGTATTTCTAACACACTTTTCTGACATGTTTATATATATATATATATATATATATATATATATATATATATATATATATATATATATATATAAACATGTCAGAAAAGTGTGTTAGAAAGTGCGCTAGAAATACTTGCATCTTTAATTCTATTTATATATATATATATATATATATATAAATATATATATATATATATATATATATATATATAAATATATATATATATATATATATATATATATATATATATATATATATATATATATATAAATGTGCATGAGAGAGGAAGAGTATGTTCCATCCTACTTTAATTGTCATCGAAATCAGTGAAATCGCTCATTTTTTTAAATCAAATCGACTGATTGCCGACTCGGGTTAGTGACTCCCGCAGTGCACCGGGAGGCAGCTTTACATGCCTTCCCACAGTGACTTAGTTCACAATACATTGTAGTCTACATTGCACTGTAGAGAATCTACTGTTGATTTTATAAAATTATCTGTAAAAAATGGTTTAACTTAAAGTTTAAAATGAAAAATTCGAGTATCATCGTTCAATTTTTCTCCAAACAGAAACATTAATTTTGAATACCCCTTTGTCTTATCATGCACAAAAACATTAATTTTTAACATTTCTTACACAATGGTTTCAGTTCTAGCTGATGGCAGCCCAGTCCTATTTTTTAAAATAACTTTTGACATCATTACTCCATGTTGGATAAAATATAATAATCAATTAAGAATTGTCTCTATAATAATAAATACGAAATCCGTATGAATTAAAATATATTTGTGCGTACTTTATGACTGGGCAGAACACAGAATAATTTAGTTTTAAAATCTAGAAGATAATATATAATTGTATTGCTTGTTGTATGATTATTCTGAAGAAAGGATAAAATTCATCTATTATTCATCTACTTCTTTCCGATAGTATATGGCACTATCGTTTTCCGGGGAAGATTACTTGGTTGAGGAACGTCCTGGGAACGCAACCAGCTCCCCGGGGAATAAAAACGATATCCAACGATATCCAAACGATAGCGCATGGAAACATCAACACAACCGGTTGAGATGTCGTCGGCTATACCTGGCCGGCAGGGGTCGCTTCTTGTCTTCATTGCGTCCTTACAGACATCTTCCCATCGTCGGCATTAATGGCATGCTGAAATTTAACGCTTATACAAAAATAGCGAACAAATGCATTTTTATAAAAATCTAATTTATTTAAGATTTAACAACGAGGAGCATATTTTTATAAAGATCAGTTGAAACCAGACGCACGCTATGTTGCGTCCGCCAACTCCAGAATGCAAGCGTCAACTGTTTAAAACAATAGAATTATATTTAATTCTCTCTTTCTTCAATGAAAGAGAGAGAGAGAATGAGGGTGAAAGAGAGAGAAAGAGAGAGAGAGAGAGAGAGAGAGAGAGAGAGAGAGAGAGAGAGAGAGAGAGAGAGGGGGGGGAATTCATACATAATATTTAAACATTGTTTTGTTTTTGGATCCATGAGTTATTTCGGGTTTAACCTTTCAAATTCTAAGGTCTTATATTGTTTTGGCTTGGTTCAATATTATAAACAAACTGTCATTCTTGGCTTCAGTTATAGTAGAACATTTTCAAAATCACAAACACCTGCTTAATACATCGGCACCTCACAAGTACATACCAAGTTAGGCACAAGGTTTATTAATGTAGAAGCTCCCAGCTCCCTCAAAAAGGGCTACGTCATTGTGCCACATTTCGTCCCCCCTTTTTGTGACCTTTGCTTTCACTAGCAAAAAATAACCATTTAAAAATAACCGTTATAAATAACCATTTAAAAATAACCGTTGTGCCAACGACCCGACGATATATCGTCGGGTCGTTGGCACAATGGTTATTTTTTAAATTCTTTTTCTCTTCTCCCAATTATTCTTAATTATTATTCACTCTATTTTTTTAACATAAATTATAAATTGTTTGGATCATTTTTTTAATAAAATATTATTATTATTTATTTATTATTTTTTTTTTTTGAAAAAAAAAAAAACGTTAATCTTTCCCTGGTAATTTTTTTTTCCATTTTTTTCATGGACTTTTTTTTTTAAACATTCATTTTTTTTTTAATCATTTTTTATATAATATTTGATCAATTTGTTTTTTCTTTCTTTCTTTTTTTTTTTTTTTTGAAACGTTAGTCATCCCCTATTTAGTTTTATAGTCATTTAATTTTTATTGACTTTTTGTGAAGCTTTACTTGTTTTGAATTTTTCAACATTTTGTGTGTGCGTGTGTGTGTGTATGTGTTGGTGACCCTTGCACCTGTGAATGTATGTATATATATATATATATATATATATATATATATATATATATATATATATATATATATATATATATATTTAAAATTAAACTACGATACTTATATATATATATATATATATATATATATATATATATATATATAAGTATCGTGGTTTAATTTTAAATTCTGGAAAAACAACATATAGAGGCATATATTCGATTTAAGTATTTATTGCTTGACAAGGAATATATAGAAAGGGTTATTTTAATTTCCTTAATTCGTGGATTTTCAACAATGGCTCATATCATCAGAGGAAATGAAATGCAGTTAGCAAAATGTTCAGCTGCGAATGGACGCTATTTTGCTTTTCAGCACAATTATTGAAAATAGTTTTTGGGTGGTTGTGGATAATTATATGGAGAAGATTATACGAAAAGAGAAGTTGATACATCGGAAGGAGTCCAGTGTCATTCGGGGTTACAAATCCGGGCGGGTAGAAAATAGGCCCATGAGAGAAAGTGATATTCCCATATAGCGAAAGCGTACTGCTCAATCCTGATATTTCGAAAAGTATACCGGGCTGTCTTATTCGTTGTTGCGTTGATTGTGTGTTATTTGCTTTGGTCCAAATGTTCTCTCGGTGTTGACAGTGTATATCCGAAATTGGGTGGATATACCATTCCATTGTAATTATCCTCATGGGTAATATAATTTGCGCATTGAATTAAGTGTGCGATGGACCTCGGAATCAATAGTATAGTTATCAAAATACCAAAGATGGCAAAATAATCCAGGTATAGATATTCGGAAGAACACGCTGGAACGGCTTGCTTGAGGTATGAGTCTAATAGAAAGATAATTCGTTATCTTGTTTATAATGGATGAGGGAGGCTGTTTAGATGAGGGAAAGAGGAGGTGGGGTGAAGTAGAGATGGTAAATAGAGAGGGGGAGGGTTAAAGTTGGGCGAGCATACAGGTTCTTAATGGAGTGTTTACGGCGGGGGGAGGGGTAATTGCGTTTTAGTATTCTTTAAAAGGGTTGAACTCTTGATTTTAAGTTCAAGTGGGAAATGGATATTCTTGTGACTTTCAATGTGGGGTGTGCGTGATAGGGGGTGGGTGTGCTGTTTTTGCTGTGGGGATGGGTGAGTTGATGATGTGAGGATAGAGACGCGTCATAGTGTGAAAATCTGGAATGTTTATAGGGTTACTTAAATGAATGAGTTTAAGGTTGGCTTATTTTAATTTTGAGTATATGATTCAAAGGTGACTTGGTTAGTTGAGACAGGTCAGTTAAATACGTTTGTAGTCGTGGTTTGATCTAGTTTAAATGCTTATTTAAATTTTATTTAATATATATATATATACATATATATCTGTTTGGAGGCGATCTATGGATGAGCCTGTTTAGTTGTTCGTTGAATTGGAATTGATGTTTGAGTGAGTGCTTTATATACTGTGGTTAATTATATATTTTTAAAATTATTTTTTATAAAGAGGAAAGTTGATTTAAATGTGGGGCTGGGTATGTGGTCGCCCATGCGTAGTTAATTTTGACTATTTGTATACTGATTACTTGTATATCCACCTATCAAACCTAAACATAAGTGCAAATACAAGCACATGTATACCCACAGATAATCAAACATACGTAGATATATATGTACAGACGTACACACATACAAACAGACAGCTCACACCTACGTACAAACAGTGATACATACCATGCTTACACAGATACATACCTATATATATATATATATATATATATATATATATATATATATACGCATCGCTATATCAATGTATATGGTGCATTCAATTACATATATATATATATATATATATATATATATATATATATATATATATATATCATAACGCGAATACGCATATTAGAAAAGGGAACTACTTTTATAGCCGGGCGAATATGAGTCCACGCGTACTCGAGTGTACAACTGCGCTTATAAGCACGGCCGAACATCAATATAATCAAGTACAAGCATGCAATTCATACTCCTTACAGCAAATATACAACTACATAAGGGTTATGTCTAGAAAGAGATAAAGGTGCACACACTGATACATAACATACGAATACAGAGAGCGTGTACGTACGTTTAAAGATATATATACATCAACAAATAATCGGGTTTATCTGGTGATTCTATTTTAGAGAAGAGTGTATTCACCAATTGTCAACAACGTTTTTATAGTCTAGAGATATATAGATTGTTAGAGTGTACCAGTAAACGGCTAAAGTGCGTGACTCTGTTTAATATCCATGCTCACATAAACACACGCACATACATATATATATACACATACACACATATACATATATATATACATACATATACATATACATACATAAACAATCATACATACCAGTATATATGCACACACACACACGCGCGTGCATACATACATATATACACACTATAGCGCATAAATATATGTATATAGATTCAACATAAACCGAACGTCCACAAGCTCACACATATATACATACACATACTCATATATAAGGAAATGAAGTTAATAGAGATAAGAACAAGCATATATATATATATACATACACGCACACATATACACTTATATATGCATATACACACATACCCACATATATACACATATATATACAGCCAATCATATATAGACACGTACAAACACATACTTACTCAAACATGCATATGTATAAGAAACACATGAACGTACGTAAATATTAATATTGCTACAGCGCATACAACATCCACCCTCTCATGCCTGCATACATATACACTCATACAAGCTTAAACCCATGCTCGTACATATAGGAGCAATGTGCCGAAACTAGTTCAAGTGTGGTGGCTTAGGTGGCTTTGAGTTGGCTATATTTGAATTTTTTCCTGTGTTTGCAAAACGAAATAAGCTCATTTTTGGGGTTTATCGTGGCTTTAGGACATGTTATTATTGCAACTGCTTCTGAAGTGCAAAGGTTGCAGAGTTTGGATTTAGGGATGTATGAATTGGATTTTTTCAATAAATCCCATTTTAGCGAGTATGGAATATTCCTATATTGGAGGTCTTTAATCAGAGTTGTTAGGGAGGTGCCTCTATTACTATTTGGATTTTCATTATTAAAGCTTATATGGTTGGAAATTCTCAGTTTAATTAGATTTGCTGTTGCGCCGATATACGTGTAGGATTTTACATTTTTATTAATCGTGTTTAAGCTGTCGGAGTTTCTACTATGGGTGCAGGATGAACTTGTAGAGGGGGACGGGATGATTAGGTTCGAATCGTTTTCAGAATAGGGTTCCTGAGTGACTTGGGTGTTATCATGTGTCTTATTTATGGAGTTGGCATAGTTGGGGTTGGTGGAGCTCTCTAATGCTGTTGGTTCAGTAGTTAATGTGTTTTAAGTACGATATTTTAGTGTTCCATCCGTTTTATTTGCTGTTGTGGTTGGGAGTTCAGTGATTGTACATGAATAGATTACGTCCTTGTGGATGCAATCGTTTCCTAAGGGGCAATATTGTTTGTTTCGGCAATTACAATATTGTGTGGGTGGAATCCGTGGGGGATGGGTCTGGGATTTTCTTATTTTAGAGTTGTTTGATGTTATTATCGTTTGTGCTATGTTAGGCATAATGGAGTAAGAGATTTTTATTGAATTTTTATTTAATATAGTGCTGTATCTATGGGGTTGTTGAAAAGATTGTTCAATTATTTTTAAAAATTCCTGAGGTATATTAGTTTTTACGTTGGAGCTGTATGGTGGGTTGAACCATATGGATTTTTTTCGCCTTAGTTTATTGTTATTCTTTTTGTTTTGTTTACTATTGGATTTAGTCTTAGATTTTGTGTGCTCTGTATTAGGGTTATGCTTGTTCGAGGAGTTACGGATGGGGTTATTGTTTTCTTTTGGGTCATGTTATGTGTGATTATTGATTTATTTTTGTTATTTTCCAATTTGTTACCTATGTATTCTATCTTATCCGTATATCTCGAATTGCGTAAGGCATTATTGTAAAAGGTTACTGCTTGGCTAAATGTTTTCTTATCGGCTGATAGGCTTGATATTCTATTTGAGACGGATGGTACTATAGAGTTGATAATAGATCTGGGATGATTCGATTGTTTATGCACATAGAAAAGGTTCAAATTAGGCTTATGGTAAGGGGAGTATGTTTCCGAATTTAGATTTAGGGATATATCCAATAAATTAGATGTCTTCTTATTAGGATCTACTTCAATAGAAAGGCCATAGTTTCTAAAGAACTCATGTAATTTCTTTACAGTATTATTGTCTGGGCCTGTCCTTTGTGATGAAAAGGGCATCATCTCTGTAGCGGCCTCCCTGCAAGTTTTTGAATTCTAAGCTGAGCTCCCTTAACAGGTAGAGACCGACTAAATCAGTAACTTGTGCAGAGTCGATCGCACCCATTAAAATGTCAAAATTAGATGGGGTGTCTTTCCTGGTCCAGTACTTTCTGTCAAATTCAATCAGAGAACGTCTAGCCAGGAGGATAAGCTTCCTTTCTAGATCTGTTATATTGGAGTTGTTCTTAGCGAAAATCAGGGCTTTATTAAGAAGTATTGGGGATATAGATTGGTAATAATTGCATATATCGAAAGTTATAAAGTTAAGTCTTTTTTTTAATCTTTGATTTGAATAAACCAATTGAGGACAGTTTGGGAGCATTGCCAGAGGGGGAATTTTATTTTCTCTTTTATCAGCGGTATAATTCTGTCTAAGAGTTTTTTACTGACTAGTCCTAAATCAGAGCTATATTGCTCTATTATTAAATATTGAGCTTTTCCTTTTTGGCTAGGATCTCCTTGAAAATATTACTTCAAGTAATATCTATCAGGATTTTCATCTGAATTCTATCAGTATCTTATATATATATATATATATATATATATATATATATATATATATATATATATATATATATATATAAAGCTGAATGTGTGTGTGTGTGTGTCTGGTCACGAATAGGCACCTATATGGTTGACTATTTTAAAAAACTGATTACATATAATGATAGAAGATGTGTCGAGACAGAGGAATGGGTATGTTTAATCTGGTAGAATGGTGGTTCATTAAAATTGTGGGGTCTGCGTTCGTGCCTGGTCCACAGAGTATGGAAATAAAAAATTAAAAAATTAAAAAAAACGTTTACAAGTGTTTTTGATATAGATGTACATCAGAATACTTTGATAAGTATGTTTTAACTTCAATAGGAATGGTATAATAAAATTGTGGGGTCTGCGTTTGCGCCTGGCCTCCATAGAATGGAAATAGGCACAAACTTTAATAAAGACTTTTCATATCTATCTGCATAAGTATACTTTGATAATTATGTTTCAGTTTGAAATTATGTGGTGTTCGTTCGCACCTGACCTCCATAGAATGGAAATATGTCACAAAGTTTAACAAGGTTTTTTAATATAGATCCACAGAATGTTGTGATAAGTGTTTCAGTGTGAAAAGGTATGGTATAATAAATTATGGGGTTTATCTATTTTATTTTTACTTTTATCATATTTTGCTTTGGTTTTGATACCCCCAAATTCGAAGCTATCTCTTTACAACCCTTCCTTTTCATACCCTATCATACTTTCATAAATCAGAGTCCATTTTCTGTAGGCTGTTTTTGAACCCAGTCAACGACGGGTACTTTTGCTAGTATATATATATATATATATATATATATATATATATATATATATATTCAAATTTCTTGGTCTTTTTCAAAAGTGTTTTGTTTTGTAGTCGGCTTCTACTTATAATATTGGACAGGGGTAAATTCCAGAATTCTCTAGGTTATGGGTTATCGAGATATATTGTAAGCATTTGAGAGTTCTTGAGTTTTTGTGTGAAGGCGTTAATCATTGAAAGTCTCTTCTTTTTCCGAAAGGAAAAACCTTGTGAAAAGCTGACAATTTTTCCGATGCTTTTACGGTTCACTGTAACCTGTGGTACGGATAGGGGGGCATACCTTAATTGTTACAGGTTTCCTTTCTTGGACTGGAGCTCGATGTGTACGGAGTGGATTCTTTTTTTGTTTGTTAGAAACTATTCTAACAATAGGTGTCGATGCAGTGCATGGCGGTAACCCTACTCTACAACTGGTATGATTACCAAGTGGGATGATGTTCACCCCTCTAACTGTTAGTTGGTTCGGATGAAAGGTTATTTGGGCTTGATTTATTTGCAACCAGTTTGCACCTAATATCAACTCCCGATCTAAATCTGTGGTGATATAAAACCTTGACGAAGTTTTCACCTTTTTCATTTTAATAAGCAAATAGGCCATGCTTTTTAGTGCCCATATAAAAATTACTGCGCAAATTGCGAAAATACTATTTGTTCGATCATGTATGAACTTGTACAAATGAGTGTTGCAATAGTAAGTCACTTATTTTTAAAAGTGTAATGTATAACTCTTTGTATGAACTACTTTGCTTATTACGTAAAATTGCATAAATTTTATCGTGATTTCTTAATTTCTAAAATATATCAATACGTACCCAATGTCCTATTTATAGGAGAGTAGATATTTCGATTTCTAAATAAAATAAATAGCTTGTTCCTTTAAATGTGTGTATTCTTACCCAATTTTAGTCATTACACAAAATTTCAACTCAATGATGAACAAATTTAGATAGCCTAGGACTGAGTTAATCGATTTATAATAGAAATTCTATTTCAAAGTTTATAGCTTCCAAGTAATAGCGTTAATAATTATTAAAAGAAAAAGCAACTATTTGGGAGCTAACCTTTTCAATTTAATCACGAGTTAAACTGAGTTTGATTATGTTTTGACGTCATGATCGTGGCCGTGATAAAATAATGAAAAGACACACTTTCGTATTTTGTTGATTGATTTTGTTTACATTTTGTTTTTTGGGTTTTTTTGTGATGAGAAATCTTAATATTTTGGAGTTAAAATTGTTAATATATAAATATGTATGCAATGCGACTGTTTGGAAAATCACCAATGTACACGTAGTGTTTTTTTTGTTGTTTTTTTTTTACACAGTGATCACCACTTATCAAGGCCCGGAAGCCACTCAGGGATAAGGGTTATTGCAAGTACATTACATTAGTGTGGAGATTTGATGAAGTGTTTACTTAAGGGGGCGGTTCATTAGGAATTTGTTAACGTTGGACTTGAAGACATCCAAGTTGTAGTCCGGTGGGAAGCAGGCAGACGGAACAGAGTTCCACAGGCGTGCAGTTCTAAGAAAGAAGCTTTGTTCATGGAATCCGCGTTTTGATTTAGGCACAGATATAGAGCGGGGGAAATTTTTCACAGTGGATTCAGCTAGACGGGTGTTTTTCGTGAAAGATTGGCGAGGGGGGACCAGAGATTGGAGTTCAGACGAGCACGTGCCATGGAATTAACGATAAAACAAGGATAGGCTCGCAACGTCTCTTCTGTGGGAGAGAGGTTGTATGGTAGAGAAAAGGGCATCCCCCACTAAGCCACGAAGTCTATTTTGTACTTTGTCAAGGCAGGATAGGCTGCTTTTAGCAGCTCCTGCCCAGATATAGCAACAGTATTCCACCCTTGGACGTACTTGGCTTTTATATAGATAGAAAATTGCATTAGTAGTGAGATATCTTCTGGAGCGGTAGAAGGATCCCACCATCTTTCCAGCGACCTTGGCAACAGACTTGATGTACGTGCTCCATTTCAGATAAGGAGTAAAGGTCAAACCCAGAAGCTTGTCAAAACACGGGGCCTCATCCAGACGAGAGCCATCCATCACAATTGATGCCAGATGGGGATCAGAGCATTGATGATGTAAGGATAGGAGTTTGGTTTTGGATGCATTAAAGGTAACCAGCCACATCTTCCCCCACTGAACCACGCGCTCGAGATCAGAGGAGAGAGAATCAGAGAGAAATTTGTCATTTACAGCCTTTGATGTGTTGCCGTAGATGGTCGTATCATCAGCATAGATGTCAACGAATGATTTAAGTATGTGTTTAGGGAGGTCATTGATGTAGCTCAGGAAGAGAGTTGGGCCCAGGATTGACCCCTTTGTTCCCCACATTAAAAACCGACCTTGTGTCTAACTCTGCCCTCGTGGGGAGACAAGTAAATTGAAACATTACTAATGTACACATAGTGCGTTCAATCGTGGCTACTCTCGGTGGCCGTGGTTTAATGGTGAGAAAACTCGAGATACTAAGTCTGTTCATGCTTTGATGAAGAAGTCGTCGTCGTCGTAGTCGTTGTGTAAGAATTAACAAATAAGCTTACGTATTTTGTTCGTCGTCGTCGTGATAGAATAAAAGAAATCGCATTTTATTAATTGTGGATTGTTTTTGTTTGTATTTTGTTTTTGTTATGTCATCGTCGTCGTCGTCGTGATGGAACAATTAACAAATAAACTTAACGTATTTTGTTAGTTGTTTTGAAAGTGACGTTGGGGGAAATAATATGTCTCTTAGTTATGCCATATTTTAATGTTTGTAAGCGTTCGCTTTTAAAACGAGTAAATGGATTCTGGAATATAAGAATAATTAGGTCTCAGCCATTAAAATGGGCGGACTTTGGTAACAGAGCCGTTATTATTTTATGAGTCGGAAATTAGAAAGATGATGCTAGCTATAAGTAGCTACGATGCTGTCGGAAATTTATCTAGTTTCCAGATAAATTCGACGCGAAAGTAACTAGCCTGAAAAAAAGATAAATAAAATAAAAGTATGAAATAAAAGGGGGAGAGGAGTAAATAATAAAATATTAAGGTCTTGTTTCAAAACGAAGAAGTGATTTTATTTACAATAAAATTAGTTGCAAATTTTTTCCCTTTGCGGGCATTAAATTCAAAGAACGCCAAGGTAACATATAATGAAAATAATAACACTGGTTCTTATATTAAAATGTCGTATCCATGAAAGAACACAATATTATGATTCAAAATAGTAGTTCCTGATCACACTCTCATATGTAATAAATTTTAGGAGCGTACTCACAAATTGAAAGCCAGCCAGGCACGTGCCTTTTTCTTTTTTTTTTCTCGTTTGAAGTCCTTTTAAAAATTTCTCTCCTTCCATTTACGTGCAAACCGTAGCCACGCAAAATAAAGGCTTTTAAAAAATTATACTCCTTCCAAATACGTGCAGACCGTAGCCACATAGATAGTTTTCAGAAGCATGCCTCGTCGCATGTCCGGGGTATTCTTGTCGGGTTTTCTTCTTTGAAGAAGGCTCCAAAATCCCTTGTGTGCGCCGGGCAATTAATCTGCATCCACTCTCCACGTCGCTGGAACCAAAAAGAGACCGAAATTCGCGCTGGGCTCGTGACGTCATCAAGGAACTAGCATTTCCCTGTTCTTCAAATTAAAGGGAGTTTCGTACAAACTCCAAATATACGAAACTAAGAATGATAAAGGATACGAAATACAAAAAATCAAATATAAGAACCAGAATATAAATAATAAATGTAAACAGGTATTATTGGTACAAAAAATTCCAACAATACAGTTACGATCGGTGTAATCACAGATTCTGTGGAAAATGTAGAATTAGTTCCAGTGACAACTCGTAGCAGTAGGAGGACTGAATATTTAGAAAGAAAAATAGAGACTCCTTCTTCTTAAGATGTTGCAATTGTAATGGTGTTGCTTGTAGGATACAATGTAGCATTTTATTATCACGACTTCATGTGTCTAAAACATAAGATAATGACTATCTGGCCAGATGCATTGAATTTGTATGTGGCATATATTGTTGCAAATCTAGGATACTTTGGTACAAAGGGGAATTCTACAATCATTTTATTATATAGGAGATGATTTCAAAGTTCTATAAGCCTATGATTCTTCCCGCTCAAATCGGTTTTGCTAAAAATATGACATCATCTGCTTATAAAGACACAAATGTATTTAATGATCATAATATTATTGATAACATAAGAATATTAACTATCAAATATTTTGCAATGATTACCATAAAGAAGAAAGAAAAGAAAACGTAATTGTTTCAATAACGGTTGCCATGGTAACTTGGAAGGCATCGCTTAGATTTGGCAGACGATAGTTCATTTTTATATTTCATTCATTCCATTCTTTTTATTTATTTATTAATGGAGATAATTATGTTAATGACGGTCGAAAAACTATTTAATTTTTTATTATTATTATCGTTCGTTTATAGATGCTGTGAGAAATTCAATTTACAGCCGCCATGTTTCTTGTTTAAAACGCTTACACAGTTCTAGTAGACGCCCCATGATTGATTAGTTTAAATGAGTCAAGAAAATTGCTTGGCGTTCTTTTTTGTATCATGCTTTTATGTTTCAGTCCACGTGAATCTCTCGGCAGGAAAAGGACTCACAGAAAAAGCCTTATCAGGAATGGAGCCGCCACTATTTCTTCATGTTATATCACCAAACTGTTGGTAAACAAAGGATTACATCTCTATAAGCAGAGACACCTTTACATTGTGCTGAAGATATCCTAATTACAGGATAGCATCCTTTGAACATTTCCTTCGTGTTTATATTCACCAATTATTGCAACTTATCTCAATTCAATTAGAGTCCCAAGTGACTCGCTTTAAGCCTAATTATAAGCACCAACATTTTTGCCGAGAACACCATGAATCCTTTTGAGGAAAATCTGAGCTACCATTCTACCAAAAGGAGTTTAGCTACTGGCTCCCTGTTTAGGGAGGCAAAACTTGCCCACCGTTTTGTAATGGACTGTACCAGGACCAATGACTTTTCTTTGCTGTTATTATTGAATAAATTTTGAGTTTGAAGGTATGGCTTTTGTAATTTGTGGATTTATTTGGCTTTTGCCAGGGAGTATTGAGTTTGTGAGAATTAAATTTCTTACAATGCATCCAAAGGCATATGAGATGGATATTCTGGCAGCCGGTTAGTCTATTAGTCAGAACGTCACCCCTAAATATTTACTCATCTTTGTTATTATGAAGATCACCCCAAACAAGATGCGAAGCCACTTGAGCTAAAAAGAAGGAAAAGTGATTATCGCAAAGACAGGAAATGTATATTGAAAAAAAAAAAAAAACAGAAAAGAAAAGACGGAGGCTACAGATTAGAGGAAAACAGTCAGTAAAAAGAAAGTTCCATAAGCTTGAGATTCTTGGAAAGAAACTACTGGAATATGAAGCAGTATTACAATGAGGTATCAAAACAACAAATTGATGGAGACCTCTAGACTAACGAGCCAAACGAGCCGGAACAAATGAAGAATTGAATATATCAGACAATTTTGAAGAACATGCGATAAAATATATTTATAGAAAAGACTGAAACTAGCAGAGAAGTGATGGAGCAATCAAATTACAGATGCATTTCTACACCTTATCAAAGAACTTTTAAATGGTACGGAGATTCATCAGCTCAAATATTACAATAATACTCCATTCGTAGTTTGATTGTAGATTTAATAGTCTATTTTGTTAACAATTCCCTCCTCCAGCAACGTAGTATAAAACAAAATAAACAAATTTCGATATTAAATATGTCATGGAAGAGAAAATTCTGTAAATCGCCATTTTGAAATAAGGATAAGATGAATTGTCTGATGAAGATAATTGTTGTGTAGATATCCTTCTGGTTTTGCTGGGCATGAAGAAATCGAGTTACCATCGTTTGATTATAAGGACAACGTGATCGAGTCATATGATCACGTTGACACACTGGTTCTCGTTCGAAGTTAAGCAACGTTGAGCCTGGTGGATGGGTTACAATTTGGGAATGCCAGGCGCTATATGTAGGAGAACGATCCTGCTGCTGGATCAGGCTGATTGGGACGAGAGAGTGAAGGTGGCTCTGCGCAAAATAGCTTCACATACTCCCAACACAAGTCATCCAGATGGTCTTTAACATTCCGACGGACGTACATTATACACAGTTACTGATTAATAGAGATTAATAAGGATCAGTATTTAAGTTCCACTTTTCGCGGAAACTATTGGTTAAGTTGGCTAAATGTTTGTATGGACCTTTGTTATGATAAAGTGCAGCGGACTGAGTATTACAGTAGCTGTTCAATACACTGTTAGGTATTGATACGGATTATTATTTAAGGCACAAATGAGCAAATATTTAACAATAATCAACCATTAGTTTGGCATAAAGCACTCATTCTAAGTCAACGGGCTATAACTTTTGCCCGTTTTTAACGAGCTAAAAAGTCTATTATATCGCAATTAAGTAACTGCAAAAAATATTGAAAGTTTGATTTGTATTTTCATCCAAACAAATGACCGTTGCAATAAATTGGATACATGTATTTGCGTCCATGCACTTTTTAGTTGTCTGTCGATCAGTTTATTGGTAGTTGAGTCTGTCTGTCCGTCGGTCGGTCGGTCGGGCAATCACATTTCTATAATGGTTGTTTCACGTCAGTTTGTCTGTTGTTAAGTTTGAAATATCATTTTCGTTTGTCTACCACGCTTAAATTGCAAAACGCAATTTCATTGCGAAATATGCAGATTGAGCAGACGTATCAGATTTGAGATGCGTCTAATCATTTGGTTCTGTTTGTCGGTCACGCTTACGTAAACAATTTGCAGTTGAATTATGAACTGCCTAAATTGAATAGACGTGTTGACGCACAAATACGCACAAATACATGCGAAATGACGTCACCGCTAGGGAAAAATAAAGATTTTTTAAAAGAGAATATGCTAGAGATGGGAAGAACGCCCACGACCATGTAGAGGCATAGATGAAGTTTGAGAGCACGTACAAGAAGACCCTTTATAAGTCGTTAACTATTTAACTGTACACTTGCTATTTTTGCAGATTAATGTAAAAACACATGTTATATGTGCTGATATTTTCTCATACGTAAAAATACACTTGTGGGGAGGATGATCTATAGATTTTAGCTTTACTTGTAGTTTAAAATCAATGAATAATTATTATTTTATCATTAATACCAGCAATGTTAGATTTTGTTTTAAACAACATCAAAGAAAAAAGACAATTGAAAGAATCGTTTTTGACATCGGGAAATATGCACAAATTTTTCCTACTTCGATACCCCCAAAAAGATCGATTTTTCCGAATTTTGATTAATCGTCCCAGCACGATATATATGTATGTACTAGCATTTCAACCCGGCATTGCGCGGGTGTTTGGATGTGTATGTTGAGCAAAAAAAAAAAAAAAGTGGTAGTAGGAAGGTCGAAAATTTGAGTTACCAATATATACATGTATGTATGTATGTATGTATGCATGTCTAAAACTTTCGACAGAGGCGACGGATTTTTACAAGATCAATATCGTTTTGAAGTTCGACCTTTCAGACGATATTATCGAAAACTTGGCTAAAATCATAATATTCTTCACCTTCAACTGGGCACTTTTCTACAGGTCGCTTTTTCGCCGATATATTTGAAAGTCATCCTCTCCTTTGGATTGTCTAACCTTAATTTAAACATAAGTCATTTCCGGTTTGGCGGTGGTCGTAACAGCAAAAACGTCAGGTTTTTTTTCCCACTCTTTTCCTCGTTCGCAGTACGGGTTCGAGCCTGCCTTCCTACTACCACTTTTTTTTTTTTTTTTTGCTCAACATACACCTCCAAACACCCGGGCAACGCCGGGCTGAAATGCTAGTACGTATATATTTTTGTTTAATAAATTTTGCCTACCAAACCCCTTCTAGAGTTTTTGGTCTACAGACGGGAAACTTCATATATTTGAATCTATGCGAAACTTTATGTTTGAGTTTTACCCGGGAAAAATCGGCGCAAATGTGTGAAAATTAAAAAAAAAGAAGAAATTCGTCAGATGAAGGTTGAACGTCGGCATTACGAATGCATAATGTAGTTGCTATTGGTTCATGTTTTAATTTTTAGCCTTGCATAATAAATGTGTTCATAGCCCAGTCATTGACGACAGAAGCAAAAATAAATCGTGAGCTGAACGTTTGGATTTCGATTATTGGTGGTGGCACAGGAGTTTTTTTTGTTTTTTTTTAATACTTTTTCAATCATCACTACGTATTTCATCCAATCTATCTATCTATCTATCTATCTATCTATCTATATATATATATATATATATATATATATATATATATAAAAGTGAAAATGTCTGTCTGTCTTTTCTCTATGGTAGTTTAGGAAGACTATTATACAGAAAGGCATTACTTTACATAGTCACACGTTTTAATGTATACATATGCACATAACCTTATGAACAGTACATAGGGCCCGAGCAAAGCCAGGCAGAACTGCTAGTCTATACTCCTATAAATTCGTTTTTCTTTTTTGTGTATTGATATTCATATTAAAACCCCTCTTTTCCATTTGTATTTATTTGCTTTCCCACCAAAGCAAAATGTGACACAAGGTCGTTTTTAATGTGGGGTTAAACCAGCTCCCCCAAAAAAAGACCAAAGGGGCACTCTGGTAGGGACCAAAAATAATAATTGTCCCAGTATAGAGGGTTTCCCCTCCATTGACTGAGACAAATTACCTTAAGTGCAGAATCTGCAGGCAGATACTACACTTTCATCCCGGCCCGAAGGCCGAGAACAACAGAAAAAGGCAACCCTCTCTTCTATTTATTTATTGCATTTATTTGGTTCCGCACGAAAGCAAATTAGACACAAGGTCGTTTTTAATGTGGGGTTAAACCAGCTCCTTTAAAACAACGGTAAAAAGGGGAAACTCTGGCAGTATCCAAAAAATAGTAATTGTCTCAGTATGAAGGGTTTCCCCTACATTGGCCAAGGACCAATTAACTTATGTGCAGCATCTGCAGAACAGATACTACACTTTGAAATATTAAATTTTTTATTCACAGGAAAAAAAAATACAGTTGGGAAAATGAACAAAAAACTTGGGCACAAGGCCAACTCAAAAAGAAGGGAGGATGGTGAGGTTGGTTAATCTATTTCGCCTCTCTTGGAAATTTCAAAAGATTTCTCTTTCAGCCAGCATCTTTTATCATGGTTACCCTTTTAAATTCGTATTTATGTGTGTGTGGTGGGAGGGGGGTTGTTCCTACTTAAAACCAATTTTAAAACATTTTTTATTTATATCAAAAAATACAAAAAAGATAATATTAATAAAATTTCATTTGTGTCGGAGACATGAGGAAAAAAAAAACGGTTAGTAAGGCCCTCCCAACTCTGTCTGAAATGCTAAAGGAACCAAAATGGAGGGGGGGAGGGTTGTATCCTAAATAGGGGAGAAAAAAAAATTGGCGGTGAGGGCCGGGGGTGCTAGTGTTTGATTTGAGTTCCTCCAAGATGGGTTGAATTTCGAGATGGGGGGGGGGGCAAAGAAAAATTGTTGCTTTTGAAGGTTGGGGGTCTTGGAGGCTTTCTAATAAGGGAAAACAATATTTATTTGCCTGGCTAAGAGGCTGAAGGAAGTAAAATTGGAAAGTGGTGGTAATCCGACGGAAACCCCAGAACCGCGTGCTCCACACAAATTTGACCCCTCTTCGTACACACAGACTTGCTATCTGTATCCATCTTCTTTTAAAAGCCATGCGATGCAGCCTTCTTCTGTTGCATCTGATCTTTACCCATAGTTGGGGTTTAAAGAAAGCGATCAGATCCTGGTCAGAAAAAGGCAGCACTCCCCGGCCATCTTGCAGTCTCGACATCCAAATCACCATTCTTGCCACGGGCAGGATTGCGATGCAGACCATTTGTCTCACCAAGTCCCACAGCGGCCTCATGTTGTCCACTACGTTTGATAAAGTAATCGGGTGAGGATGCTCGGGGTCGATACGAGCCATCACCTCGCCAATATACGACCAGTACTGGCAGAGGTTGCGGCAATCGAAAAATGCATGATCAGTTGTTTCTGTGGCCATCGTCCTGCAATGGGAACAGGCCAGTGACTCCAAGAAACCAGAACTGCATTGTATATTGTTGAGGAGAAGTGTATTTCAGGCAAATCGCCAAGTCAGAGAGAACTCCAAATTGTTCAGATGACTCGAACCTGGCGCCCAACTCCATGCAGAGTAGACCTCACTCTGCTGCCAACCCAAACGCGCGCCTAGTAAGTCATCGGTGCCCCCCCCACTAGATCCCTGTGGAGTTCCCTACGGGTGGCAGTCACAAGGTCGCTGGACCCTGGTAGTCGTTTTAGCGTGGTTCGGCACTTTTTCAGGAAGGCTCAATCTCCCCACGGCCTGTGACGACTCTCGATAGAGGGGTCGACAATGAGGTTGGGAAAGGCATCAGTGATTGGGGGTGCCATGGTTGATCATCTTGAAGGTAGTGGCTAAGGAAGGCCAGCCTCTTGGCGTCTCGATGACACTTCAAGTCTGGCATTCCCAAACCTCCCTCACATGGATGTTGAATACAAACCTGTGTACTCACCCAGTGTCTTCCTCTGTCCCAAAGGAGTGAGGTTAAGAGTTTGACAAAAGCTGTTAGGTGTTGTGTAGGCAGGGGAAATACTGCCAGTCAGTAAAGGGTGAGAAGGAAGACGTATGTGGCACATGCTTCAGTTCTACCCTTTAAGGAAGTTTCCTAGGAAGCCACTAGTTGACCGCAGCCTCCACTTTTGACCGTACCTCTGACCAATTCTTATCAAGCTGGAGACCCAGTCTGAACAACACAAAGGATCCAAACCGGGCCATCTGTCCAGCTGAAGGGCGCCGGGAGGTTTGCGTTGGCACTCCAGGCGCCCAACCGCAGACCAACCAACTTACTGCGGTTTATCTTGATTCTTTTGTACTGTGCAAGTGCCTCCAACACAACCTCGGTGTCTCTGAAGCTCGACACAAAGACCGTGACATCATCGGCAAACGCAAATACCTTGGCAGCTGGGCTGCCAGGCAGAACCATTCTACACAGGACCGGATTTGCCTCCTCATATCGCAGCTTGCAGAGCAGATGCTCCAAGGTCAGGACATAAAGCAGGGGCGACAGCGGACAACCCTTATGAACTGGCTGAGAGATAACAAAGGGTTTTGAGCGCTTTCCGTTGACTTGCACGACAGCAGTGGGCTGTCGATACATCAGGGAGATCAACTTGCAGAAGTCCAGTTTAAAATCAGGGGCCTCTAAGACAGATGCCAGGAAACGATGGTCGACCCTATCGAACGCTTTGGACTGATCTAAGTTGATCAGCGTGGTTTCCATATTGTTATCTATCCCCCCCCCAGGATCGTGCGGATCAGGTGCAAGTTCTTCTGAATCGATCTCCCCTTCACAGCGTAGTTCTGTTCTGGTTCAACCAACTCGCCGATAACAACCTGCAGCTGATTTGACACGACCTTGCCCAAAATCTTAAACTCTTCTTCTGTGTAAAGCAGAGTTATGGGCCTGTAGTCGTCTAACTCTTCCATGTTGACATCTTTTCCCTCTATCTGTTGGCAATCCAGCAGTGGTTTTAAAGTCTTTCTCTGCAGATGTGGAAGTGCTGTTGCCACAAAGTTCTTTTATTTTAGTCGGTCCTCAAGAGGCAGAGCGGTCCCTCTCTCTCCCGGGTTCATTCGTTCCTTTTTCTCTTTGGGGTGGTGGTTCAGTTTGCATTTGTGTGGGGGTGGGTGTTGGTGCGGTATCAGGTGTTGGTGTGGTGTATGGTGTTAGTGTGATGGGTGTAGTGTCTGGTGTTGTTGCTGTGTTGGGTGTTGGTGTGGTGGTTAGTGTGGTGTTTGGTGTTGATGTGGTGGTTGGTGTGGTGTTTGGTGTTGGTGCGGTGACTGATTTGGGGGGGGGATTCTGTTGTTGTTGTTTGGGATGGTGTATGCTCACAGGGGGTTGGGGCCACCTTTTCTTCCCCTTCTATCTTTTTAATTTTCTTTTTCTTTCTCTCTTGTTCCTCAAACAGACCAGGGAGCAGGGAGGGGATTGGGTCTTCCTTCCTCTGGTTGGCAGATACATCTTCCGAGGAGCAGTCCTTCCTTCTCTTGGTCCCCGATTCATTTCGTCCGGGGGCCAATCATTGTTCCTGGAGTGGTTTATTCTGCTCCTCTTGCTGTTCGGGGTTTGATGTTTTTGGCTGCGGCAGTTGCTGGTCATTTTGTTCTGGCTGTTTGGGCGGTATCGGCTGCAGTGGCTGTTGTTGTTGCTGCAGCGCTTGTTTTCCGTTCGCTTGCTAGCCGGAATTGGGGGACTTTGTTTTCACCTTTCGAGTTACTGTGACCCATCCAATGCTGGGGGATGGGTCCACTGGCCTGGTTACCGTCTCTGGGGCACAAGGTTTGTTGGCAGCTGCAGGGGCTTTGGTCGGATTTTTTTGGGGGAAATCCTTGGCCATGTGTCCCTCTTGCTGACAATGCTGTCTCCATCCCTCTGCTATGACGGATAGTGTCTCCTCCTCGCACCTCAGTGTCGCCGGTATTTGGTTGAAGCCAGCTCTGTTGAGGCGCATCTGGAGTCTGTAGTCCCCGGTCAGGATGTCCCTCTTCTTACTTGTTGGAACCACAGACACCATGTCTCCATACTGGCTGAAGACCACTCCTAGTTGTTTTGCTCCTAGGTGACAGGGGACGTTTAGCACGGCAACGTTGGTAACCCTTTGGCTGAGGTATTCTGGCTGGAGTTTGATTTTTTTCCAGCGCAAATTGGTCTTCTTGGCTGTCTTTTCGGCCTCTTTTTGGTTTGGAAGCAGGACGTCCCACATGTCGTAGCTCCTCCTGCATATGTATTTGGGTAGGATCTCCAGATCCAGGAGGCGGTCTACCATGTTGTCCTTGCCTACTCCTGTAAGACCTCTTTTCTTTGTGTTCGAGGTGATAAAAGTAACTATCCTCTTCTTAAGGTCCTCTGCGGCGCCTGGGAGGAGTTTTATGATGTTTCCTTCCGTGAGGTCGTTGTAAGTGGACTCAAAGAGGTCCCGGTATTCCTGAGGGGACATTTGGGTTTGTGGACCATATTCTGTGTCTTCCTCACTGGCACTGGGGGTCCAGGACACTGTCGTCTGGCTTGGATGTTGTTGTTGCTGCTTCTGCTGACCTGGGGTTGGTGGTTTGCCTAGTGGGATGAGAGCCGGCCAATCGGTGTGAGGTGTTGCGATCTGCCAGTCCCTGAGTCTCTTTCTTCTCCTTCCGGGGGAGGAGGAAACGAAGTACCCAAAAGACTAAAACTAACCCGACCAAGTTACGTCTACCAAAGAAAGTGTTGTCGGTCCCGAAAACACCAAACTTCCAAAGAAGGGATCGGTTTTGGTTCCAAACTACCACATAATGGCGTCGGTCCTGGGGGGAGTAAAAAGGGTCCTGACTCCCCAAAAAGGGGGTCGGTCCCACTAACCAAGGTTGGTAAGTCAAATTGACAAAAGTTAAGTGCCTTAAACCTAGCCCGAGAGCCCGGTGGCAGATGTCTAGGAAAATCAAAAATGAGTAGCTGAGAGAACAGATACTTCACTTTGAGATATTATTTATTCACGGGGGAAAAAAATACAATAGGGAAAATGAACAAAAAATTTAGGCACAAGGCCAACTCAAAAAGATGGTGAGGTTGGTTGATCCATCTTGTCTCTATTGGAAATTTTAAAAGATTTCTCTCTCGACCAGCATCTTTTATCATGGTTACCCTTTTAAATTTGTATTTATGTGTGTGTGGTGGTGTGGCCTACCTCTCTTTGGATGTCACGCAAGGCCCCCTGATCATCTTTGAAAACTTCAGCTTGTGATGTCTGGTTCCCTGAGAAGCGGTCGCATCAGATTTCTGGTATGCTGAAAACGAATAGCAAAGCTCATGCAGGCAATAAAGAAAAACAACGGATCCATATCCAGAAACGCACCATGAGGTCACGCACGGATCGGCCAACTTCAATCATTACTGATTCTAACTCCCAAAATTCGACTTCAACTAATTATCTATATAAAAAAAATTGAATACTAAAAATGTGTAATGTTTAGCAGCCCTCGCAAAGCCGAGTTCTTCAAGGAGACTGTTAAAGCACTGATTCACCACAAGAAATTCTATTCTTGACTAATATCTTCAAGCGCGAAAAATTTTACTCATAATGAAAAATCCATCTAAAAAAAGTAATTGCTTCTCGTATCAAATTGAGTGCACTACATATAATTTATAACTTCGATCAGTGATACAATAATTATTTTCAATTAATTCCATTCAGCATAGCGGCATCTTGACTCTTATTTCGCAATCAAGAAATTCTTCCTGACTGAGGCAAAATCTTAATTCTTCCAAAAGTCAGTTTAATCACCGGAATAAATGCTTCTAATAATTCTTAACTGAACTCAACTAAAATTGATTCAGTTTAAATAACGAAATCTTTCCCGACTGAGGCCAAGTTCTAATTCTTCGCAAGGGTCCATTTAATATCGGAAACTAATGCCTTTAATTATCCTCAACTGAACTCCCACTAAATCTGTTCAGTTTGATAAACGAAATCCTTCCAGACTGGAGTAGAAGAAAAAGATTTCCAAACCTTAATTCAACTCTCAAAGTTTAAATTCTCAACAACAGCGATTAATATCGCTCCATAAAAACACAGATCAATTCAGCTAAAATGTTTTGTCAAAGTTCACAAACTGATTAAATTAATATTCATTTTCCTTTCAACCTTTTCTTTTCAACTAAATTCAATTACCGGAATTCTCCGCTCACAATCTAAAATTGTAACTAAAGTCATTAATCATTATCATCAGAGCCAACCCGCTCTCGACAGAACTCAACGAATAGTCAATTTAAATAAGTGAACAAAACTCTATACTCTTGTATTAACTTACTCTCGAGGTAGGGTACTCCCTTTTCCCTCTAACCCTGTATCTGGTGGGTCATGGGGCCACCTATCAGCCCATTTCCGATGTTTTGCTCCCCAAGTTACAAGCATTCTCTCACAGCTCTCACTTGACCTTGACCACAGATCACTCAAGGTTATTCTAACCTTTCGTCGTTGACCTCCTGTGACATCAACCAGAATTAAGCCAATTTTCCGACCCTCCAGGAATTTCCTTGGGCTACCTGAACTGAGTCGTCTCTTGATGTCTTTGTCAATTCCATCCTGACCTATGCCATCAATATCATCGCTCCCTAATGCAACACACATCCCTCTCTTGCTGTTAAAATGCCCGCATCTCGCAATCCCCTTTTATGTTGGGATTGCAATTAAGGATTCCCTCTTACGTCTTTGCTCGACATTTGCATAATTCCTTTATTTACTTCATTAATATTATTGATTATCTCTCTGCGTCCCCATGATACTCAAAACATTAAAATATACATAATATCAATTAACTTCAACAAGAGACAAAAAATCGCATAAACAGCAAAAAGAACCAACAAAAAAAATTATGCAATAAAAGAAAGATTTTATCTCTTCATAAGTTTTGTTCCCTTTCTCTCTTTTTTTTTTCTTCTTCTTCTTCTTCCACCTTTTATGCAATATAAGAAGAAATATGGAATTTATAACTCAATCCTGGTACACTCAAAGTGAGCAACTGGATTAGATAAATGGCCTGTCAGTTTCACTTCTTATGACGACAACCTCCCTTTTCTGTCTCTAACTCACTAATATTACTATTTACTAATATTATGTTAATTTCACAGCTCTCGCTCTCTCTCCTTTGCTATAACGAAGGCAAAATTTGCACAGATAACAACAGAGGACAATAAAATGTTCGCTTACCGTGATTCACTGTGTTTTCTTCATCTTTTCCTTCCTTGTCGCTCTCTGTCACACGCTCTGGCAGTCAACGGAAGAGGGGGGAAAAAGTTCATTCTTTCGGTTTCTCCTTTCCTCTCTCTCTCTCTCTCTCTCTCTCTCTCTCTCTCTCTCTCTCTCTCTCACTGGTTCTGCATTTCACGTTTCTCTTTTCTTTTTTTTTCCAAAGTTTTTTTTTTCGAAATGTGTCCTTCATGTGTGAGTGTTTATTTTTTTTCTGTCTTAAAGTTTTTTTTTCAAACGTGCATTCTTCTATGTTTTTCGGTTTTCTTTTCTTTCTTTCTTTTTTAAAAGTCTCCTTTTTTTTTTGTTTTTCGGGCTTCTTTTAAGAGTCTTTTTCAAATGTATGTTTTTATATGTTTGTTTATTTTTTTGTTTTATTTTTCGTTATTTGGGTACTCCTCTGTTTCTTTCCTCTTTTTTTCAACCATCTCCATCTGTCTGTCTCTTTCTATTATTTAAAGTTTTTCTCTTTTTTGTTGTTCGTCGTGGAATTTTCATTTCCTCTTTTGCGGCAACAAAAACAGTGTCAATCCTGGTCACAGCACCAATTATTGTGGCCCACTTTTCTGGGGACGTCATGCAAGGATCTCTGATCGTCTTCAAAAATTCGGCTCATGATGTCTGGTTCCCTGAGAGGCGGCACATCAGATTACTAGTATGCTGAAAACGAATAGCAAAGCTCATGCAGGCAAGAAAGAAAAACAAACACCTGAAATTCTATTCTACTACAGTTAAATTCACAAAAATATTTAGTCTTTTTACAATATATTGGTTCAGTTCTTAGCACATTTTTCAAAGTCCCAAATCGCTCTTCTCTTCGGAAACGGCACTCAGGCGGGTTGGAGGAGGGGGCCACGTCTTCAGGGAGCAATGTTGTTATTTCGAGATTCTGCGTCAATCTAACTAATTTCGAGCTGCATTAGCATTATATATTCGGGTGTGTGTCCGGGATGGAAAATTCCCCAAACCAATCAAATTACGACACACATTTGGGGAAAACCCAAATTGCGGGTGTGCGATTCAGCCATATCACTAGCTTTGCAATCTGGGACCCAAAAATTATATCTATTCCCATGACCTTAAACCCTGTCATTATGAATACCTGGTACTGGGTTCTACAGGTCAACAAGTACAATCTCGCTTCCACATCGTCTGGCATTTCCTGTTATCTAACACAAAATAACAATTATATCTATGACTTTGACAATAACACAAAATATATATCTAATTTTTCAAACAATAAAGAAAAATATATCTATATATTTCAATTTCAAGCCTTTGTGATATCCACTGTCGTCCGGGATTTATTAAACAATCTTAGCATAATTACCCGGCTTTGTTCAGGTCTCTGGGAAATCTGAAGCTCCTTAATGAGGGGCAAATTGCTCCCTCAGGTTGATCACATTACAGTGGGAGGGGGGTTGTTCCTCCAATTTTAAAACATATTTTATTTATATCAAAAAATACAAAAAAGATAACAATATTAATAAAATTTCATTTGTGTCGAGGAATATGAAAAAAAAACTTTGATCCTAACCCTAACCCTAACCCTAAGCTCGAACAACAGAAAAAAAAGCAACCCTCTTTTCTATTTATTGTATTTATTTGGTTCCGCACGAAAGCAAATTAGACACAAGGTCGTTTTTAATGTGGAGTTAAACCAGCTCCCCGAAAACAAGGGTAAAATGGGGGAACTCTGGTAGTATCCAAAAAATAGTAATTGTCTCAGTATGAAGGATTTCCCCAACATTGACCAAGGACCAATTAACTTATGTGCAGCATCTGCAGAACAGATACTACGCTTTGAAATATTAAATTTTTTATTCACAGGAAAAAGAATACAATTGGGGAAATGAACAAAAACTTAGGCAGAAGGCCAACTCAAAAAGATGGTGAGGTTGATTGATCCATCTCGTCTCTATTGGAAATTTGAAAAGATTTCTCTCTCGGCCAGCATCTTTTATCATGATTACCCTTTTAAATTCGTATTTATGTGTGTGTGGTGGATGGGGGGGGGGTTATTCCTACTTAAAACCAATTTTAAAACATTTTTTATTCATATAAAAAAATACAAAAAAGATAACAATATTAATAACTACACTTTGATCCCAGCCCGAAGGCCGAGAACAGCAGAAAAAAGGCAAGCCTCTTTCCAATTTATTTAATGTATTTACTTGCTTCACCACCAAAGCAAATTAGGCACAAGGCCGTTTTTAATGTGGGGTAAAAACCAGCTTCCCTAAAAGTAGGCAAAAAAGGGGCACTCTGGTTGTGACCAAAAATAATAATTGTCCAAGTATAGAGGGTTTCCACTCCATTGACTGGTACAAACTATCTTAAGTGCGGCACCTGCAGAACAGATGGTATTTATTTGCTCCCCCACCGAGCAAAGTAGGCACAAGGCCGATTTTTAATGTGAGGAGTGAAGGGGAAATGGGGACCAACTCCCCGGGGAGTAGGGGAGCTGGATAGTGACAATTGGTATCAAGGGTTGCCCCTACATTGACCAAGGTCTTATATGTGGGGTCGCCCCCACATATGGTCTTTGCTTGCAGTATCTGCCGGAACAGATGGTATTTATTTGCTCCCCCACCGAGCAAATTAGGCACAAGGCCGATTTTTAATGTGAGGAGTGAAGGGAGGGGGAAGGGGAAAAGGGGACCAGCTCCCGAGAGGTGGGAAATGGGAGATGGTTAATGGTCAGGCATGTGGGGTTGCCCCCACATCTGGTCTTTGCTAGTCATAGCTAGTCATAGCTTGCAGCATCTGCCGGAACAGATGGTATTTATTTGCTCCCCCACCGAGCAAATTAGGCACGAGGCCGATTTTTAATGTGAGGACTGAAGGGGAAATGGGGAACAACTCCCCGGGGAGTAGGGGAGCTGGATAGTGACAATTGGCATGAAGGGTTACCCCTACATTGACCAAGGTTTTATATGTGAGGTCGCCCCCACATATGGTCTTTGCTTGCAGTATCTGCCGGAACAGATACTACACTTTGAGATATTAAATCTTTTATTCATGTTAAAAAATACAGTCAAAATTAACGAAGAACAAAAAACTTAGGCACATGGCCAACTCCAAAGGGGGGATTTTGGGGGTCGTTGGTCATCCTTGTCACTCCAGAACTAAACAAAGTCAAAAGTTTCTCCCAGCTAGTATCTTCTTTCACCATAATACCGCATTCACCCTTTCATATTGGGGGACGTCCTAGTAACTCCCAATTTTTAAAACATTTTTTATTGACGTGTAAAAACAAAAAAGATAACAATAAAATGGTACAATAATTCATTTGTGTCGAGGGCGGGGGAAGAAAAAACAAAAGGTGATTAGTAGGACCCTCCCAACCCCGTCTAGTTTATAGACTGCCCGTTCCACTAGGTTTGTAAAAGGAACCTCGCTTCTGCGGGTCAGTCTCTAGGTGGGGATGCCCTCTAGATGGGGGTGAATGGAGAAAAGAACATTTTTGTGGGTAAGGGATGGAGGTTAGTTTGTATTTCTTTTTCTCCAAGATGGGTAAAATTTAGAGGAAGGGGTGAAAACAAAAATTACAGGTAAGAGGGGATGGGGATCTTGGAGGCTTCCTAATCGGGGAGGGATGGAACACACACTCAACTAGCTGAGAGACTACTTGTTTAATTTTACTTTACAGAACTGCGCGTTCCACACCTAGGCGGGGAACACGTATTCAAATTTGGCTCCTCTTCGTACACATAGACTTGCCACATGTATTCATCTTCTGTCAAATGCCGCGCGATGCAGCCTTCTTCTATCACATCTGATCTTCACCCGTAGTTGGTGTTTAAAGAACGCGATCAGATCTTGATCAGAAAAAGACAACACCCCCCGGCAACCTTGCAGACGCGACGTCCAAATCACCATTCTCGCCACGGCCAGGATCGTAACGTAGACCATTTGTCTTTCCCGGTCCCACGGCGGCCTCACGTTGTCCACAACATTGGATACAGTAATTGGGCGAGGATGCTCAGGATCGATGCGAGCCGTCACTCCGCTGACATACGACCAGTACTGGTGGAGTTCGCGGCAATCAAAGAAATCGTGATCCGTAGTTTCTACGGCCGTTGTCCCACAACGGGGACAATCAGGCGACTCCAAAAACCCGGAACTGCATTGTATGTTGTTGAGTGGAAGTGCATTTCGGGCCAATCGCCAGGTCAGAGAGAACTCCGAATTGTTCAGATAACTCGAACCTGGCGCCCAGCTCCACGCGGAGCGGATCTCACTCTGCTGCCACCCCAAACGCGCGCATAGCGGGTCGTCAGCGGCCCCCTTCACTAGATCCCTGTGGAGTTCCCTACGGGTAGCAGTCACAAGGTCACTGGACCTTGGTAGTCGTTTTAGCGCGGCTCGGCACTCTTTCATGTAGGCAGATTCTCCCCGCGGCCTGCGACGGCTCTCGATGGAAGGGTCGAGAACGAGGTCGGGGAAGGCGGCAGTAACCACGGGGTGCCACGATTGGCCATCCTACATATAGTGGCTCAGGAAGGCCAGCCTCTCAGCATCTCGATGACACTTCAAGTCCGGCATTCCCAAGCCTCCCTCACACGGACGTTGAATACAGACCTGTCTGCTCACCCAGTGTCTTCCTCTGTCCCAAAGGAGCGAGGACAAGAGTTCGACAAGAGCTTTTAGGTGTTGTGCAGGCAGGGGAAGTACGGCCAGTCGGTAAAGTATGAGAGGAAAGACGTAAGTGGCGCACGCCTCAGCTCTACCCTTTAAGGAAAGTTTCCTAGGAAGCCACGAATTAACTGCAGCCTCCACCTTTGACCGTACCTACAACCAATTCTTGTCAAGCTGGTGACCCGGTCCGAACCACACGCCGAGGATCCGGACCGGGCCATCTGTCCAGCTGAAGGGCGCAGGGAGATTTGCGTTGCCACTCCATGCGCCCAACCGCAGTCCTACCGACTTGTTGCGGTTTATCTTGGCCCCCGTGATTCTTTCGTACTGTGTGAGTGCCTCCGACACGACCTCAATGTCTCTGAAGCCCGACACGAAGATCGTGACATCATCGGCGAATGCGGATACCTTGGCAGCTGATCCGCCAGGCAGAGCCATTCCGCGCAGGGCCGAATTTGCCTCCCCATGTCTCAGCTTGCGGAGAAGAGGCTCCAAAGCCAGGACATAAAGCAGGGGCGACAGCGGACAACCCTGACGAACCGACCGAGAGATAACAAAGGGTTTCGAGCGCTTTCCGTTGACTTGCAGGACAGCCATGGGCTATCGATACATTATGGAGATCCACTTGCAAAAGTCCGGTTTAAAACCGGCAGCCTCTAAGACAGATGCCAGGAAACGATGGTCGACCCTATCGAAAGCTTTGGACTGATCTAAGTTTATCAGCGCGGCTTCCGTGTCGTCATCTATTCCCCCCTCTAGGATCGTGCGGATCAGGTGCAAGTTGTTCTGAATCGATCTCCCCTTCACAGCGTAGTTCTGTTCCGGTTCAACCAACTCGTCGATAACAACCTGCAGCCGATTCGACAGGACCTTGGCCAAAATCTTCAACTCTGTGTTTAGCAGAGTTATGGGCCTGTAGTCGTCTAACTCTTCCCCTCCATGCCCGTCACCTTTCTTCAGCAATGTGATCACTCCCTTGGTTACCTGCCCTGGGATGGATCCCTGAGCAAACCAATGGTTGAACATATCCATCAGAAGAGGCAGAAACATGGGCGACAGCCTCAAGTACAGTTCGTATGGCAGACCATCAAGTCCTGGCGATCTGTCACAGCTGACCTGCTTCAGCGCAGTAAAGACCTCCCGCTCCATCACCCGGCCCTCGCAACCAGCCGCTCTAGCCGCCTCGAGGCGGGGAGAGTCGGCCAAATAGTCGCTAAACTCAAGGACCGGAAGATCGGGCTGCTGCGTAAAATGCTTCTCGAAATGTTCTCGAAACCCCTCGCAGATCTCCCGAGTCGATTCCAGGGTGCGTCCATCCGGATGTTTGACTTTTGCAATATATTTGCCCGAACCACGCCTAGAACCCTCACGGCGCACGTCTGCATCAGAATTGACTGCTTCGTTGCCTATCTTTCTAAGCCTTGCTCTAACTACTTGGCCTTCGTAACGCTCGCTAGTCTCGCGTAGAAGGTCCTGCTTAGCTAGTTCCTGACTAACCCTATCACCCTTCCCCGTAGCCTGGGCTAGTTTCTGCTCTAGCTGCTTCTTCGTCTTGGCCTTATCTAGTGCGAGGCGCTGGGCATACTTGACGGAGAAGCTTCTAATCTTGGCTTTGAGACCTAACCACCACTTACTCCCGGTAACCGCCCCCACTAGTGCCTTTTTAATCAATTCTGTTAACTGATCTTGGAAGTCTTGTATCTCCAGAAGGGAGGTGTTTAACTTCCAGTACCCCGCTAACTTAGGCCTATTTCCTAGCTTCAGCCGGGCCATAACTAATTTATGGTCCGTCTTGCCTAGCCAAGTGAACGTGGGACAAGATAAGAAGTCTACTTCGCCTCTCCTAACTAACATCTTGTCCAAATAGGTATTTGGATAGGAGGAAACGCTATTGGTCCACGTCCACATCTCCCGCCCCGGATGCTCGAACCGAAACCTGTCGATCAGACCGCATCTAGCCATCAGATCAGCCAGGCTGGACTCGCACCTCTCCGATCCTCTAGCATCGCCTCCTACCTTATCTATCTCGGGGTCTAAGATGGCGTTCCAATCTCCTATTAGCACTACCCGCTTCCGACAATCTACAAACGCGTCAAGCTGACTGAAGAATGAGACCCTCTCACGAGCGGTGCTGGGCGCATGAACCGCGATCATCCGAAACACAGAATCTTTTACGGCAATATCGGCCACAACCAGCCTGCCCACCGCATCTCTATGGACAACGTCGACCGTCGCCGACAGGGTACGTTTAACCAGCACGGAAACTCCCTTCCCCCGCGGGCTGCCATATGCTGAGAAAACCTCAAAATCTCTGGCCAGCACCTGACAGTCCACAGAGGAAACGAAATGCGTCTCCTGAATCGCAGCCACATCCACTCCCAGGGACAAGAGGCCGTGCCGGAGGCGAGCCGCCCGGCCCGGTGATCTCAAGCCCCTCGCATTCAAACTCGCCAAATTCAAAGCCATGGTACCTACCTTAGGGTGTGTCACACTCAGCTCCGAAGTCAGCTGGGGAGAGGACGCCGACGTTATGTGCCATGCTCAAGGTGGTCAGGTTTTTCATATCCTGACCTTCTCTCGCAATGCCGCCGACGTCCAAAGGATAAATTAATTTTATGGCCCTGTAGAGTGACGGATGGACCAACACGGGGACCCTTCCCTTGCATTGTTTTGACAGTTCATCAAGAGAAGGGTCATTTTTTTTCACCAGTTCAATTCCCTGAAACGCCCCTTCAGCGGCCTGCAGCCTTGTCCACAAGTTGGTCTTGCAGGCCTCTGGAGTTATGACAAAAGTTATTAGGAGTGGGGCGTCTGGGAAATTTGAGGGAATATTTACATCTTTCCCCTCTATCTGTTTGTAATCGAGCAGAGGTTTTAAGTTTTTCCTCTGCCGATGGGAAATGTCTGTGGCCACAGATAGAGGGTCTACATTACATAGTTCCTCAGGGGCAAGGACCTTTGGTCTGCAAGAGGCAGAGGAGTTTCTCCTCTCCCTCGGTTCATTCTTTTCATTTTCTTTTTGGGGTAGTGGCTCAGTTTGCCTTGGTGTGGGGACGGGTGTTTGTGTGGTGCCTGGTGTTGGTGTTGGTGTTGGTGTTGGTGTGGTGTCTGGTGTTGGTGCGGTGTTTGGTGTTGGTGCGGTGTCTGGTGTTGGTGTTGGTGTTGGTGCGGTGTCTGGTGTTGGTGTGGTGTCTGGTGTTGGTGCGGTGTCTGGTGTTGGTGCGGTGTCTGGTGTTGGTGCAGTGTGTGGTTTGGGGGTGAAAGTGGATTTTGTTGTTAGGGGTGGTGTATGTTCACAGGGAGTGGGGGCCACCTTTTCTTCCTCTTTTCTTCTTTTGTTTTACTTTTTCATTCTTTCGAATGAACCGGGGAGAGGTGAGGTTGAGTTCCTCTCCCTCTCACTTGCAGATTCATCCTTAGAGGAGCAGTCTTTTCTCCGCTTGATCCCCGTCTCGATTGGTGTGGGGACCGTTGGTTGTGTCTGCTCCTCTATTTGCTGCTGCAGCTGTTTTTGTTGTTGCTGCTCTCGCTGGTGTCGTTGCTGCTGCTGCTTCTGCTGCACTTGCTGATTTTGCTGCTGCAGTAGTTGTTGCTGCAGTTGTTTCCGCGGCATTGGCTGCGGTGGCTGTTGTTGTTGCTGCATTTGCAGAGGCTCCTGCCTCGATTTTTGGGCTGGTGGTGGGACGGTGGCAGAAGGGATTATGTGTTTCCGCTTTTGTCTCACTACCGTGCTCCATTCTTCCCCCTTGGCCTCCTGGGTGGTTTGGGTTTTCCTTGGAGCTGGGGTTGGTGCTGCAGTTGCAGGGGTTGTTGCCACCTGTTTTGGTGCGGGCGTTGTCTCAGGGGTTGTGACCGCCTTTTCAGTTGTTTGATTAGGGGTTACCCTTTGGGGGCAACTCCTAGCCATGTGGCCCTGCTTTTGGCAGAACCAACAGTGTGGACGACGGCCCTCCACCACTACCGTTATGCTGGCGTCTTTGTATGTCAGCAGCGGTGGTATTGCTCGAACACCCTCCCTCTTCAGCCTCATTGCTATTGTGTAGCAGCCCAGGCGAGTCCCAGTTTTTGACCGTACTGGGGTCACCTGTTCTACCTCACCGTACTGGCTGAAGAGGCATCCTAATACTTCCGCAGGTATTTGGGTTGGCACATTAAATACCTGCACCCGAGTCCTTCTCTTGCCCTGGTATTCAGGAATTAGTTTGACTCTCCCATGCTTTATTTCTTGGAGGGAGAGTCTCTCCGCATCATCCTTGGTAGGTAGGAGGATGTCCCACACAGCGAAGCTCCTCTGGTACAGGTATAGTACTGGGATGTTAAGTTTGTGGAGGAGCCCCGCCATGTCTTCCTTCTTCATCCCTAGGAGGCGGTTTTCCGGTATATCGGAAATGGCAAAGGACAGGACTCTGCCCTCAATCGCCTCCCAGGCACCTGGTATGGGTTTTATATCTGCCCCCTCTATGTATTGTCTGTACTTTGTCAGGTACAGGTCTATACTCTTGAGGGGACAGTTGTTTTTCTACGGTCTTCCCCCATGCAGACCCTCTTGTTGGTGTTGGTATGGGGTCTTTAGTGGGGTTAGACCGTTTTTGGTCTTTTATGGAGGTCACCCCTGCCTGTTTATTGGCGACGCTTCCTGCCTCCCCAGATGTCTTGGTTAGTCCTTTTGTGGGAGTGTCACATTTTTGGGCGGCGGCTCCCTTTTTAGTGTCTTTTTCGGGAGCAGCTTCCCGTTATGGGGAGTCGGCCTCTTGGGGAGCATGATCTTTTTTGTTTACTTTGAGGCCATCTGCCCCTTCCTCGTTTGTGAGGTCCAGGCGGTATGCCCCCTCATTTTCTTGATCTGCTCCCCTTTTGGGAGAGCAGCCCTCCTGGGGAGCGCTGTCCCCTTTATTGTCCTTTTGGTCTGGCACCTCCTCCTTTTTGTGGTTGGAGTGAGATGCTACGACCGATTTTGGTTTTGCTCCCCTTTGGGGGGAGTCACCCTCGGGGGAGCTGTTGTAAAATTTTCCCCCTTCTGGGGAGCATCCAATGGTGTCATACCCGGGCGGTACGCCCCATCAGCAGTTGTTTTTTCTCCTGTTGGGGATTCGTCCTCTTGGGGAGCAGTAGTCCCCTGGTTGGGGGTATCCATATTGGTGGGCCCCTGGCTGAGGGTATCCATATTGGTGGCCCCCGGGCTGGGGGTGTCCGTTTTGGGTCCCTCTTTTAAAAAAATCACTGAAAAAGTGACGTGGAATCAGCGTCCAAAGTGGGGAGCCGACTTTGGCGCCAAAAAGAGGTGGCGCCAAGAGGGGAGATAGAACTGAGAGAGGGAGTGGGAAGTTAGTGGAGGGAAGAGAGAAGGTGTTTCCGACCCTCCCTCGCGGGAAGGTCGTAAATTATCAGCTCGGATCCCCCCCGTGGGGGAGGGAGGAGAGCAGAGAAAGACAGACAAAGTGGGGGTGCGGACAGAACACGACCCAAAAAGCTTGTCAGGTGTTCCGGGCACGAGAATGTGTCGCCAGAACAGCACTGCCTCGCACGATGTAGGTATCAGAACAGATACTACACTTTGATACTACAAGGCCAAGAACAACAGTTTATTTAGTGTTTCCTCCCGGGCCTAGCATTATCTACTGCCAGGCCCTCATTTGGGGTCCAAAACACTTAGGCACCAGGGCCAGTAGGGGGAAGTGGGAGTCGAGGGTCATTTCTAACAACTTGCTAGGTCTTTTAAAGACTTTATTAAGTTTCCTACACTAAGACACTATCACCATAATACGTCATTCTTACCATGGAGTTTATCTACTTAAAATCTCCCCCAGCGTATGCGTCGGCTTTATATACAAACTGAAAAACAAAACGAATATTACATGTTTTAACAAAACAAAAAGTTATATATATACAAACAATTTTTTTTTTTCTTAATAAATGAGGGATGAGATGATGGGGTGGGGAGCGAGCTAAGATACACCCAAAAAGAAAGAAAAAATAAATAAATAAAACAACTAAACAAAATGCCTATGGGGGTGGGTTAGTAAGGGATCCTCCCAACCTACTTCTAAATATTGAACGCCCACTATCTTCCGGCCCGAAGGTCGAAAGCAAGCAGGTCGTTCCCTAGTGGGGAGTGGGGGACCTAGGGACGATATTTTGAAAACAAATTAGATATGGATGGGTAACATAGGGAATGGATGGCATCTTCCAAGATAAATGTACATGTAGGGGTAACAGACCGGGGACAAAACAAAGGGTGGACTGGGCATCTTTGGAAGCTCTCCTAGTGCCGATGAAAAATAAAATCGGGGATAGGATCAACTATCATACTTGCCCTAGTCTAGCACCTAATAAAGTATTTTCCACTCAAAGTGGTTACAACCTAACTAACCCTACTCTAAAAACTTTGCTCGGGGCTGGGTTCCGTAGAACCTTAGCACCGCCTGACCAATAATACTAAGGTGGGAAAATAAACTTAAACCTAGCACCTCGTCGGATGCACAAACTAGTGTTGTGCACCCATCTCCTATCAAAGTCTATGCGATGTAATTTTTTCCAATCGCATCTGATCTTTACTTTAAGCATCAGCTTAAAGTAAGCGACCAGATCCCGATCTGAAACAGATTCAACCCTATAGACAATGTTAAGACGTGTAACACACATTACTAACCTAGCTACAGCTAGAATCGCGAAAAACACCAACCATTTCTCCCCAGTAAATGGTGAGTCCATGTTGTCGACGACGTAGCCAAATCAAGTGGCACCAACCACTCGGGGTCGATGCGAGTTACCTCTTCGACGTACTCTCAGAGCCTCTGAACTCCACTGCAAAGAAAAAAGGCATGATCCTTAGTTTCATACTCGTCCTCCTCGCAGTGGGGGCAAAAGGGAATGTATTCATCCCTCCTGCAGTCCCTGGCAAGCACGCCAAAAAGTGGCAGCGCATTCTGGACAAGCCTTCATGTCAAAGAAAATTCAGAATTATTTATGTAGCTTCTAGCTGGCGCACAATTCCACTGAGAGAGGACCTCCTCCCTCGACATGTGTAGCCGCTCAACCAGCAGATCTTTTGCGGTACCCACCACTAAATCCCGATATAGCCTCCTCCTAGGCCATGCAAGGTCACTGGACCCTGGCAATGCCCTAAGGCCGGCTCGGCATTCGGAGAGGAACTGCTGTTCCCCCACCGGTCTTCTGCGACCTTCAGCAGCAGGGGAGGATAGGAGCTGTGGAAAAGCTTGCTCCACAACTGGTACCCAGTGCAATTCCTCAAGCAGTGTCCGACTCAGGAAGGCCAATCTTTCGGCGTACTTATGCGTTAACAAGTCAGGCATTCCTAAGCCTCCCTTGCTGAATTTCTGTGTACAGACCTGTCTACGGACATACGGCTTTCCTCCTTTCCAAAGAAGTTTGAAAAGGAGTCGCTCCAAAGCCTTACCGCGGTCCGCAGGCAGAGGAAGTACTGACAAGTGGTAAAAGATCAACAGAAAGACGTAAGTTTGACACGCCTCCGCATGACCCTTCAGGGATAAGCCCCTGTGAATCCAAGTCCTTACTGACGATTCGACCTTCATCTGTACTTCCGACTAATTTTTGTCCAGCTGGAGTCCAGGCCCGAACCAGACTCCAAGAATCTTTATCGGGCCATCAGTCCAGCCGAACCCACCTGGAAGTGAGTTTACCCCGGTCCAGGTGCCCAACCGCAGGCCAACAAACTTGCTGCGATTTACTACGGCCCCTGTGACACTTTCATACTCAGCAACCACCTCCATCACTGCTTTAATATCGATCCTTCGCCCTACAAAAACGGTGACATCATCAGCGTTCACGGACACCCTGGCGAACTTGCCGCCAGGTAGAGCTATGCTTCGCAGGACTGGTCTAGTCGCCTCGTCCTTTAATTTGAAAAGGAAGGGCTCCAACGCCAGGACATACAACAGAGGCGACAGTGGACAACCCTGGCGCACCGACTGAGAGACCCTAAAGGACTCCGACAACCTACCATTACTTGTACCGCTACCACAGGATTACGATACAGAACGGAAATCCACTTGCGGAAGTCCGGACCAAAGCCGGCGGTCTCCATAACAGATTCCAAGAAACCATGGTCGACCCTATCAAACGCTTTGGACTGATCTAAATTAATCAGCGCGGCTCCTGTGTCGTCCTCTAACCCCTCTATGAACGTGCGCACCAAGTGCAAGTTGTTTTGAATCGATCTCCCTTTCACAGAACAAGTCTAATCCGGTTCGACCAAGTTGCCGATAACAACCTGCAGTCGGTTTGCAAGAACTCGAGTCAAAATCTTCAACTCTGTGTTTAGCAGAGTGATGGGCCTATAATCATCTAAGTCCTCCCCACCATGCCGCTCTCTTTTCTTCAGTAGTGTGACCATTTCTTTGGTTACCTGCCCAGGGATCCATCCCTGGGCAAACCAGTGGTTAAACACACCCATCAGAAGAGGAACAAACATGGGTGACAGCCTCAAATACAGTTCGTAGGGCAGACCATCGAGCCCTGGAGATTTGTTATGGCCAACCTGCTTTAATGCAGTAATGACTTCATGCTCCGTAACCATCCCATCACAGCTAGCTGCTTGGGCCGCAGTAAGGCGGGGCTAGCCAGCTAAATAGCTGCTAAACTCCTGGCTGCTGAGTCTGGGTAGTTGGGTGAAGCGTTCCTCCAGATGTTGACAAAACCCATTACAAATCTCTCAAATCGATATGAGGGTATGTCCTTCCAGGTTTTTCACCTTCCGAATGTACCCATCTGAGTCATGTCTTAAGGCAACCTTACGCTCAACAGCGTCAATGTTCACAGCTTCGTTAGAGACTCTATTTAACCTAGCTCTAACTACTTGACCTTCATAACGCTCGCTAGCCAAGCGCTGGAGGTCCCCCTTAACTACTGCTATCTCTAGGGGATCCCCACCAGCCACCGCCCGGGTCAGCCTATCATCTAGATGCCTTTTGGTCCGTTCCCTAGTTAACATGAGGCATTGGCTATATTGGACGCAAAAGAGCCTAATGGTAGCCTTAAGTCTAACTCACCAGCTACTCCCGGTAACCGCCCCCACTAACTCCCACTGAATTAGTGCTGTCAGCTGTTCCTGGAAGTCGTTCATCTCCAATAAGGAGGCCATTACTAATTTATGGTCCGAATGACCTAGTCAGTGGAACGTGGGACAAGATAAGAAATCTATGTCGCCTCTTCTAACTAACATCCTATCCAAGTAGGTACTTGAACAGGAGGCCGCACTTTTTTGCCACGTCCACATCTCTCTCCCCGGGTGATCCAGACGGAATCTGTCGACCAGATCGCATGAGGCCATCAGGTCAGACAGGCTGCTTTCACACCTCTCCGACCCTCTGTCCCACCCCCGGACCTTATCTATCTTGAGGTCCAGGATGGCATTCCAGTCCCCCATTAAAACTACCCACTCCGGACCTGCCGATAGGAAGATCTCCACCTGCCGAAAAAAGGAAACCCTCTCTCCAGCGATATTGGGTGCGTAAACAGCCAAAATCCGGAACTTACTGCTTTTAATGGCAACATCGACCATGAACAGCCTTCCATTAGCGTCCACATGGACTACAGTAACCGTCGCAGCTAGGGTGCGACTCACTAGCACAGAAACCCCACGACTACGGGAATTGCCATATGCTGAGTAAACGTCAAAGTCGTTCACCAGCACATCGCAATCCCCAGGCCCAACAAAGTTGGTCTCCTGAATTGCAGCTACATCTACCTCAAGGGCCACAAGATCCCTCAGCCCGCGAGCAGCCTTGCTTCAGGATCTCATGCCCCTTGCATTTAAACTAGCTAGGTTTAAGGTTGTTGCCATGATTCCCTAACTAGTAATATTCGTCTATCACGGGTCTAAAGTCATCGGGGGTAAGGACGCCTAAGGTCTGACTGATGCTGCCAGTTTACAACGGAGTTGTTAACTGACCTCTTCGGACCAGACCTCCCACGTCCAGGGGAAATGTTAACTTTAAAACTCTATAAAGAGAGGGGTGAACATATAATGGGACCCTTCCCTAACACTTTGCGTCTATTGCTCTCATTGAAGAATGCTCCTCTTTTACAAAGGGGTATTCTGCTCATCCGGAGGAGGGGATTGGGGTTGGGGTTGAGCAGAGTTTGTTTGGTTTTCTTTTACTTTTTTGTTTTGACCCATCTTTGTCTTGATCTCGTCTACGGCTTCTCCTGCCTCTTCTTCTGGTTCCGAAGCCAACTTTCGCTTTACTCCCCCTTTTTCTTCTTTTGCTGCTTTACTGGCCGCCGTTTGCTTCTCCTTTTCCTTTCCTGACCACTGTGCTCCAGCTTGTGGTGTTATTCTTAGGGGTTTCCTTGTCTTCAGGAGTCTTTCCTCTTTTTTCCTCTGTCACTGTCTTTGGAGGAACAGTTGCTGGTGGAGGTACGGGATTCCTTTTAGGGCAGACTCTAACCCTAACCCTAACCTTAACCCTAACCCTTTTTTCCTGTCACTGTCTTTGGAGGAACAGTTGCTGGTGTAGGTTAAGGATTGCTTTTAGGGCAGACTCTTGCTTGCCCGGCAACATACAGTGCCAGCAATGTGGCCTCCTCCCTTCCACGATAATTGACATCACCCATTTTTCGCATTTAAGTTGGGCTGGTATTGCGTTAAACTCAACCTGGGTTAATTTAATGATTATCTTGTAATCCCTGGTGGCGATGTTTCTCAATCCTCGAACAGGGTTTTCGGCCTCAACATCTCCATATTGTGAGAATATGGAACCAAGGTGTTCCTCACTGATACAGCATGGGACTCCCATAACTGACACCGTTGTCCTTCTCTGCTCTAAGTATTCAGGTTTACATCTCAGCCCTTTCCACACAATGTCTTCTTTTGCTATCTTTGCTGCATCTTCTGCTATCAGGAGGAGTAGATCCCACATTGCATAGCTAAGTCGCACTATGTATGTTGCCGGGATGTTCAACTCCACGAGCATGGCCATCATCTTTTCCTTGCTTACGCCCATGAGCCCTTTTTGTTTTTGGTGTAGCGTCACCAGCGAAATTATCCTGGTTCTCAGATTTTCCAATGTGCCTGGAACTAATTTAATTACATTTTCCTCGGTCAGGGACTTGTATTTTCCCTGGAAAAGCCGGCGGTACTCTTCTGGGAATTTCTTTCCTTTTGGGCCCCAACTACTGTTCTTCGGGCTTTTCTCTTCTGCCGCCGTGACTGGTTCAGCCTGCTTCAGCTTGGGCCATTCTGCCTTCTTCTGCTATATAATTCCAGCTTGGCCTTGCTGCCTGGACTCTGCAAGGTTAAGAGATCTCCACTTCTTCAGTACTGGCTCACTTTTCTGTGGGCTGCTACCTGCCGATCTCACCACCCTCGGACTCTCCCCGTCGTCTGGCAGTCTCTGCATCTTCCACGGACCTCCTGGCGTGTTCGTGACATACTTGGCCCACGCATTACTGGTCTCTTGTGTAGGCTATCACCGTGTCCTGTGATAGCCATGCAAAGGCCCAAGGATTGAGGAAATCCTCCAATAGCTCTGCTTCCATTGCACTGCTAAGTGCCGTTTCCTCCTCCATGGACAGCTGACGTGTACTATCACTGGATGTTGACGGCTGCAGGGTGTAACCGGGTGTGGCAATCTTCCCTTTGAACTTTGCTCCTGGGCCCACCCCTTCCGGCTTGGCTGTGGGAGCTGGTGAGTCATCAACCATCAGTAAAGGGGTACACGGCTTGGATCCCTCCACGACATACACAGGTGGTGAGGGTGAATACTCATAGCTTGATGATGGGGCTCCCTCGGGTGTGGCATCTCTCATCTCGTATACAAAGGCTGTGGGCGAGGTGGTTTCCCTCAGTACTGGGGTACCACCGGATGTGGTACCCGCTGAAACGATCTCTGGGGTACTACCGGGTGTGGTACCCCCCACCACGCACGCTGGAGCACCACTAGGTGTGGTGCTCCCCAACAACGGCACTGGGATATCACCGAATGTGATACCCCCCAACAATGGCACTGGAGTGCCACCGGATGTGACACTCCCCCTCAACGGCACTGGAGCACCACCAGGTGTGGTGCCCCCCGACATGGTCGCTACACCAGGGGCGTCCCACATGGTGAAGAGGCAAAGGCCTTCCCCCCCTAGGTGTTGGTCCAGTGCCCTTTTACGACCCGCCGATTTGGTAACTAGGGGGACCTTCGCCTAAAAAGGCACGTCAGTTTCCCCTAGCCCGTCCAGCTGCTTAAGTCAGATCCAGACACTGGACTATCTGCAAAAAATAGAAAAAACAGTTAGTGGTAACAAAAACAATGCCCTAAGGACCACTCACCCAAAGAATGGGGTCGTTCCTTTGAGGCCAAACAAGAAAAAACCCTTGAACTTGACCAAAAGTTGGTCAAGTGGGCGGTCGCTGGTCATTGAAAAAGAGACAGCCTAGTATACTGTGAGAACAGATACTACATTTTGATCTTGGTTCAAAAGGCCAGGAACAACAGAAAAAAGGCAAGCCTCTTTTCTATTTATTTAAATATTTATTCAAGAAGAAAAATTACAGACTTTACAAAATTTTTAAAATAAAAATTATATAAAATATGCAATTGATTCTTTTTAAATGTGGCATGAAGCCAAAAAGGGTGTGTGTGTGTGTGGGGGGGGGGAATGGGTGTCGAGGTCGCCCAATTGGTCTATTCCCTATAACTAGTTGCAGTCACCACAATACCGCATTCACTCTAGGGAGTGGATCTACTTAAAAGCCCCAGACGACATGAACAATATTTACAAGCTTTTTTTTTTTTTTTTTTTTTTACAATGTCTTATAAAAAAAAAAATTATTTTTTATAATGATTTTATTTCCAATGAAACAATGAAGGTGATGCGTATGAAAGATGGAATGGTGATGCATATGATATATGCGGGTGATGGGCGGGGGTAATGAGAGCCGAAATAAAGAAAAATAACAGTAATGAAAAATAAATGCACCAAATAAAACGGTAAGCGATGAATGTGTTAGCGAGGACCCTCCTTTACCTATTTAATTTGAAATGCTTTCTGTTTTCTGGTATAAGCCGAAAACGAGGGAGCACTTCCTAAGAGGGAATGGGCACAACTACGGACAAAATAAAGGGGAGGCATGGGGATGTTCGGTGACCGCCCCCCCCCCCCCCCAAAATACCATTGGAACGGGTTTGGACTAAAATAAATTGATCAGGACTGGGCATCTTTGGAGGTATTTTAACACCTAAAATAAAGATTGGGGACATGGAGCTCATTTATACCAACTAGCTAAGGGACTGATCCACTGTGGGATTGTCTATCTGGACTGGAAATTGCTATTCCAGTCGGCGTGTGCCATGCCTAGGCAGGGAACACATATTCAAGCCTGTTTCGCATGAACGTACATAAACTAGCGGCGTGAATACACCTCCTACTAAACTGTAAGCGAGATAACCTCCTTCTATGGCATCTGATTTTGATTTTAAGTTGGTGTTTAAAATACAAAATCAGATCCCAATGAGAAGGCGGCGCCCCCCTCCCCACGCCCTATCTCTATACGTGAAACTCATACTACTAGTCTAGCTACAGCCAAGGTCGCTAGGAACACAATTCGTTCCTCCCTAGGCCACAAGGGATCTGCGTTATAGACTACGGATGCTAAATCCAGGATCGTCACCTGATCGGGGACGATGCGAGCCGTGACCTCACCGACATACCCCCAGAATTCACGGCGCTTGGAACAAGTAAAAAATGCATGATCTACAGTTTCTAAAATATCTTTCTCACACCGTGGACAAAAAGGACTAAATACCCTACCAATTCTGAACAGTATGTCATTGAGGGATAAAACGTTTCTAACCAATCGCCAGGTCAGGGAAAATTCGAAATTTTTTATGACTAGCCAGGTCAGGCATATACAGGCCCCGATCTACAAGACGTTGAGTACAGACCTGTCTACGGACAAGCGGCTGTCGCTCATTCCATAACAGTGAAAAGAGCGCACGCATTAAGGCTGCGATACAGACCGCAGGCAGAGGAAGTACAGCCAGCCGGTAAAGGATCAGCGGAAACACGTAAGTAGCACATGCCTCTGCTCTACCTTTAAGGGACAATCGCCTTTGAAGCCAAACCCCCACAGACGCTTCGGCCTTAATCTTAACAAGACAGAGACTGGGTCCAAACCAAACACCAAGGATCCGGACCGAGCCATCCGTCCAGACAAATGTGCCAGGCAGTGCATTCGATCCCTGCCAAGCGGCCAACCTCAGGCCAACAGATTTGCTGAGATTGACTACGGCCCCTGTAACTTTTTCATAATGCTTGAGAGCCTTAATCACCGTAATAATATCAACAAAGCTTGAAACAAATATGGTGACATCATCGGCAAATGCGGAAACCCTTGCTCGTGCACTGGCAGGAAGAGCAATACCGCGCAGGGCCAGTCCAGCCACCCTGGACCTCACGTTCCTAAGGAATGTTTCCAACGCGAGGACCTATCTAGAAATAACCTGGCCACAAATAGTTTGTGGTCAGAGTGGCCTAACCCAGGGACCCTCCCTTCGCACCTAGGTGCCAGCTGATTGAGGGAGTCGTGCTCCTCTTCCAACACTTTAAATTCGGAATCGCCCCCTTCGCTTCCTTGATCATATTCCACACTGCCTTTGTACGTCCTGTTCTTGTTTGATGCACAAAGCTCATGACTAAGGGGGCGTCTGGGAAGTTTTTGGGATTTGTAACCCTCTTCCCATCAATATTTATCATCACCCTCAGCGGTTTGATTAAACCCCTATGACGCTGTGTTATGTAAGTGTCAGCATGAAGGGGGTCTACATCACAGATCCGGTCTCCAGGAAGGTAGGGGAGCTTTTTGGTCTTCTCTCTCCTTGCAGGAAATGCTGAGATGGCTCTTCTACCGCTGTTGTTTTGTGTCACCGGCCTTTCCCGGGACAATGATCGGGCACCGATCAAAAAAGGGTGGGGATTTGAGTTCAAGTCGAAAATTTGAGCTACCAATATATAAATTTCTGTCTGTCTGTATGTATGTATGTATGTTTGCATATCTGCCTTAAACTTTCGACAGAGGCGATGGATTTTCACATGATCTGTCTCGTTTTGAAGCTCGACCCTTCGGACAACAAATACCGAAAAATTGGAAAAAACATTAATTTCTTCACCCTCAACTGAGCACTTTTCTACAGGAAGGGGTGTTTTTTTTCGCTGATATTGTCGAAAGTCTTTTCGATTGTCTAGCCTTAATTTAAACCTACGTCACTTCCGGTTTGACGGTGGTCATAACAGCAAAGACGTCAAGTTTTTTTCGCATTCTTTTCCTCTTTCGCAGTACGGGTTCGAGACTGCGTTCCTCCTACCACTTTTTAGTTTTTTTTTTTTGCTCAACACACACCTCCAAACAACTGGGCAACGCAAGGCACCCATGCTAGTATATATATATATTGTGATTGTCACTTCTTGACAGAAGAAGACCATCTTTCCCTTGCTTTATTGCTGATTACTCGTTCATTTACATGTATTTTTGATATATATATATATATATATATATATATATATATATATATATATATAGAGAGAGAGAGAGAGAGAGAGAGAGAGACAGACAGACAGACAGAGACAGAGACAGACAGAGATAGAGACAGAGACAGAGACAGAGAGTCTTGGAATTTTTTACATTTAAAACTATATATATATATATATATATATATATATATATATATATATATATATATATATATATATATATATATATATATATATATATATATTATATATATATATATATATATATATATATATATATATATATATCGGACGATATCAAAACATCGTTAAACTCACTACTCGTTCAAGCAGCCGCCAATAGCGTAATGGTTAGAAGCCTTGACTGCCGTATAAACGGTCGGGTTTCAATCCTGGCTTGAGGTAGTTGCCTGTCTAGCCGCACTGATGAGCTGTGAAACAGCGAAACAGTACTGTATGTGGATGAAGTATATATATATATATATATATATATATATATATATATATATATATACAGATAATTTTTAGACCTTCCTTGGAAAATTATTTTGTCAGTAAGTCAATCAATTTCATTCACAAACGTCCTAATGTTATTTCAGGGATAATCATTTGTTTACTATTAAACACTATTTCGGGCATTTTAACAAGTTTTGTAAATTCTTCGACACAACAGATTCGTGTTTTCATTCACTAACAATAATATTCGGGGAGAAAAAATAAATAATTATAAAACGATTTTATTTACAATATAGGTTGGGCAAGAGTGTGATGTGTAAGTGTGCGTTGTTCTAATCATGTCATTTTTTGAAAGGACATAAACACATTACAGTTACTATGACAACGCATATTAAAATAGTAAAATAAAAATTATTCCAAACTGTTAGCTGAGTATTTGTGCTGATCAATGGACGCGTTGCTATGCAAACAGAAGAGTTCGTGTCCACGCTTGTCCCTCGGAAGAATTACCCTTAGACGTTACTATGGTAACCCCGAAAAATAACAAGTCAACGGTACATAATCAATAAGACTTGAATACATCGTAATGGTATCTTTCCGAAAGAAAAGAAAGACGTAATACCGATAGAAATAATCGACTTTTGATCTTTCCAGGTGCGTACCTCAATATGGAGTCAATATCAAGTTAACGACGGGTCATTATTATTATTATTATTTTTTTTAGAAGAGTGCTAAATATCAGAGGCGATAGAGCATTGGATAAAATTACATGCTGTGTGTAAAATAACCCTTTATAATTAAGTGTGCGTAATTTATCACTAAAATACTGAAAGAACGAATACAAGACAGTGTATTGCAAAGGATTTTTTTTTAGAATTTAATATGTATACCAGCATTCGTCACCAGTTTCTCAAGCACTTTGGGAATCGCATCAATTTGTAGCAACTACGCCGGAACCAAACTTGACAAGGAACATTTTTTAAAAGTTACCGTTTCCGGTTCTCAAAAAAATCACGTGACAGGAAATAAGGGATTTCTCCCTTCCTCTTTAGAAGGCTAGAGTTCGACGTGGTAGGACGGGTTTTTCCTTCGCGGCACTAAGCAAAGTCTTCACCACGTGTGTACAAAATATGTAATTCTCCAGGACGCCCAGAAAAAGGACCCTAAAAAAATGGCAACGCTTACAGCTAACGTAAGGAAAGCCCGCGGCATTTTCTTGTTGCAATTCGTAACGAACAAACTTTTAACTACTCCCATGAACTCTTATTTTAAAAAACATGTGTTTTCAACACATGCTCTTACCATGAACTCTAAACCCATGTGGATTTTAACTATTCTATGAGCTCCTCTTTTTAATAACATTTACTCCTTAAACCAGCTTATAAAAAAAAAAACAATTTTCTCAGTCAGAAGGATTTCTACCTTAAGAACTCACTAGATAATAAACTCCATGTAACTCTCCGATAAATAAATCATTATGTTTTTTACGTCAATCTGGCGGTATTTTTTATTTATTTTTCCAAGAAATATTTGTAAGTGACTTGTTGCCACTTTATCTCCATCACCGGTAACAGGTCGCTTCAAATTCATTTTATAAGGAACTCATGTTTTTTTTTTTTTTAATATGTAGTATATTTCTCTTTGTCTGTCCGTTTGTCTGTCTCTCCGTTCCACTTTTTTCTTAGAAACTAAGTCGATCTGACAGAAATTTTGTATGGACTGTTGCAGAAGCCGCGGGTCCCCAGCGTGTTGAATGTTGATGTCGCAAACTCCAAAATAAAAATTCAGGAGGTTGACTGTTGAGTTGAAGAATGAGAATAGTGTGATAGTGATAAGATGGTGATAAGAATCATAGTGATAAATCAGGAGTTGAATCAAATGTAAAATGGTGTGGAAACAAGCAAAGATGACTGAGACGAATGGATAAATTATTTACAAAATTTATTTTTTTATAAAAGATTGTAAATGACTGAAATGAAAGTTTCTTCTTGGTCTAAAGTCTCTCTCTGTGACTGAAATAATTCAATGTTTTTCCATGTCATAAAAAAGACAGTTCCTCAACTAAGATATAAAGTGATCTATAATATGTGATAGGTAATTGAATGTTTTTTTTTTCGTATTGAAATTATTCAGGAAAGTCTTCGACTGAATTAATTGAATGTTCTGAAGGAGACAAGTAAGAGTTCTTAGTTAGAAATAATCAGTCTTTTTAGAAAGAATTAAACTATAAAAAAAACCCACCACTTACTTAGCGGGGAGATAGAAAAGGGGAATAAAAAAGGTCCATTAGGGTTGCAAGCCCGTATCCACGTGGAGGAATTAATTGAGGGGTGCGCTAGGTGTGTCAGAAGTTTCGTGAAAATAGTGTGCCAGTTGACACGGTTAAGATTTGGATTAAAAATTGTTATAAAAATAAATACAATTTAGTCGCGCAGTATGATAATGTTGGCGCTTGAAAAATAAAAAATAACTCCCACGCAAATGCCGGCGTAGCCTTATATATTAAATCGACTCAAAACGAGCGGACGTAGTACAGAGCACCCCACGTGATGTTTCCGTCCAATGGGATTTCTCCAAGGGCATTTTTCTAAACTTTTCTTTTTAAGCTCGCTGAGAGCCGGTCCAAATAGTATTTAAGCACACACAAACATCAAATCTCTCTCTCAACTGCTCTCTCAACTGTATTTTCATTCGGACGACGTTCCACGCGTGTTACTATCACTCTTCCATTTTCACCGCTCCGCGCGTTTCATACAATTTCACAGGCGAACATTACCTATTGCCTCTCTTAACATGTTTTAACATATGAACAGTTCAACAAAAAAAATACATTCTCCTTTTTTTTATACGAACACTTAAAAAGGACTTCTGAACTCATTATAAAGAGAATTATATTTTATTTGTTAATGGTTGGTTTCTGTGAATAAACCTCCGTTTGTTTTGCATGTAAGTCTTCTTTTTATTTTTATTTGTGGAGGAAGTTAGTTCCTAAAAAGACCTGACGACCCCCACAATAGTGAATAATTCCACCCCATCTTTCCAAGCTTATAACTCCTCGAAAAATGTAATTCAAGCCCTATTTTTTTTCAATTAAAGGAGCAAGGACCAAGGTGTCATTAAAAAAAAAACAAAAAAAAAACAACGTGTTTTTTTTTTTTTTAAAGGTTTTAAACTTCAGACTTTACAGGTAAATTTCTAAAAAACCGTTTTTTTTTTTTAAATTGAATATATTATTTATTGACCTTTTCTCTTCAATTTGTGATATATAAGACTTTGGTACATAAATTAATTATTTGCTTTTTAATAGACATTTCAAAATGGGAGGCGTGAATTATTCGACCCCCTGTCTTTCCAAGCTTATAACTCCTCGAAAAATGTAATTCAAGCCCTAATTTTTTTTCAATTAAAGGAGCAAGGACCAAGGTTCCATTAAAAAAAAAAAAGAAAAAACAAATAACGTGGTTTAAAAAAAGGTTTTAAACTTCAAACTTTACAGGTAAAATTCTAAAAAACACTACGTTTTTTTTTGTTTTAAATTTGAATATATTAGAATATATTATTTATTGACCTTTTCTCTTCAATTTGTGAGTAAATTAATTATTTACTTTTCGGTGAGTAAATTAATTATTTACTTTTTAATAGAAACTTGAAAATGGGGGGTGGCGTGAATTAAAAAAAAGCGTTTGTCTAAAATATTATATTCGGTTTATTGGAAAGAACATAAAATTTCACATTGACCCTGAAAATATCGTAAAAATAGAATCAATAGAAAAATTTTGATAGATTTTTAAAGTTTAAAAATTGAAAAATATTGAGTTCGGAAAATTCATTACTGTTTTTTTTTTAAAAATAAATAAAAATATTTCTATTACTTTTAAAGCAACTTTAATAGTTTATTTTGGAAGTATAATCCATAAAAAAAAATAACCCACTTTTAACAGAGAAATTACGAGATTTTTATATTTTATTCGCAGTTTTGTGTTATGGGTGTCAAAAATTCCTACAAAAATTCTGATACACCTAGGGGTGCGCGCGTGTTTAACGTCCAAACGCGGACGGGTCGATGTTGATGTTTACGCCATGGTGTCCAAAGGTCGACCTCGATGTGGGCGAAAAATGCCCTTTTTATACTTGTCTGACCGGCTCCCGGGGGGGGGCATTCAGAAAAAACATTTTTTGAAATTTGTTTTTCCCTGTAATCTGATTGGATGAAAAGAATAACTTTCTTATGACGTAAGATGCTTTAACTGACGTCCGCACGAATAACTGAAATTTCGTTTAAGGACCACCGAATTTGCATGGGTGGGTAAAGAAAAAGTACGCGCAGCTGAAACGATGTTTATACATCCACGCGCGCGCAACTGAGTTTTACTGTTGAGGCAGTGCGCCATTATTTTGTTTTGGAGTAGATTCGACGCGCGTGCATCGGGGCTACGACAGGACCTTTGTTATGATAAAGTACGGAGAACTCAGTATTATGGTATCCGTTTGATGCACATTTATGGATTAATAGATATTAATAGGGATTAGTATTTAATGAAAAAAATAAGCACAATTTTACCATTTTCAACGATCCTTGCGGCATAAAGCACTCATTCTAAATCAACCGCTATAACTTTTTCCCCGTTTTTAACGGATTAAAAAGTTTTCTACATTATATCTATCTGTCTATTTCTGGGTTTCACTTTTTAATCCGTTTTTAACAAGTTTAAAAGTCTAGTTATTATTATATTTATTAATAAGTCGATACTTATAAAGGTAAAAACGTTCGAGGATAAGGTTAATAAGACGGATTCATTGACAGTTGAAAATAGTAATTCTTCTCTACACCTTGAATGGATTGTATGTGAAGGAATTCAGTCCTCTTATAGTGTTTAGCATCATTTAAATAGTAAAATAAAAACATGTTGATGCGGTTGCCAGGCAACTTGAGAAGCGGGCGGCAAATAGTGACAGCCATATTGATTTCTCAATAAAATACTTCCTTATATTCATTTCATGGAAGAATTATACTTCCCTAAAAGTTGTGAGCATTTAATAATACAGCTTTGTTTTTAAATGACCAAAGGAAAGAATCAATTCACAAACATAATTTTTGTTTATTTAGTAATTCATTTTTATATATTTCGGCGAAATCCTATATTTTCTTCTTTACCGTCTTACTGCAACCCACAACGAAAAATATCGTCCTTAGTTTATTCGACTGATCTTCAGAGACGATCCAATATTAAAAAAAACAACAAAAACAAAACAAACAAACAAACAAAAAACACAGCATTCTAAAACAAAATAAAAAGAAGATACTGTACTGACGAAAGATTTAGGTCACAAAACCAAAACCACTACTACCATCATCTTCAGCACTATATTAAACCTTCCTCTTCCCTACAGTGTAAAAGACAATTCTCACTCCTTAACCCTTCCTTACACCTAGTCACCCTACTTACTGACTCCTCCCCTACCAGCCTGCTGCTACCATCCAAGTAGAGCACGCTGGTGCTTTTCAACGAGAACGAGGCAGAGTTCACTGAGTCGATATCCAGTACACACGTGTTTTGACGACTGCTATACTCATGTCATCTTACCATGTTCGCAGTGTTAACAGAAAATAAAATAATCCTTCAAATTAGTATTTGTGTTGTGTCTTATTCAAACGAGATAACAGCAAATATTACAATACTTAAGAAAGATTAGAAGAAATACATGTCAAAAACAGGAAAAAACATCTTATGTATAAAGTTGTCAGAATATCCCCTATTTCTCTGATCGGAATAGCTTCAATAACAAAAAGAGATAAAAATTATGTTTCTTAAAGTTTTTATCGAATTATTGGTTTGTGCTTTAAAAAATATCCACTAGAACACATCACTTTTATTATGAGGCTCTCATAAGCATACGATACTAAACGCCACTTCATAACAAAAAGTGAATAAAACAGGTTCAAAGTTACGTGTATCTCATAAATCTGTCTCTGATGAGTTGTTTGTTTAATTTCCAGTATTCAAGGAAACATGTGTAAGACACTATTTTAACAATAAAATACTATGTGTGTGTAATAAATGCATCTTTGGCTTTGGAATGTTTACCAGTGATATGTATGAAGCCCACAGAATCATACGGTAATAAACGCCATTTTTTAAGAAGGCAAAATCCAATTTTTTTTTCGATTTTGTAACCCGTGTATCAAGAACAAATGGAGATAATTATTTGGGGATTGTTTTAAAATTAAGCGTAACACTTCATATTATGTTCATTTCAACAGTATAAATATTTCAACAATACAATTATGTGAGAACAGTGACAATAAAATGTGTTATTATTGTAACAAAGTTTAATACAGTACATGGCGACCAATGAAAATAATATGGAATACAGACCCGAATACCCCTAAAATAAACTTTTTAGTTGGTACTCTAGCGCACAGTCATTGTCCTTAGATTGTAAATGTCGGGTTACACAACTTAAAGAATGCGTATTTAAAAAAAAAAAACAAAGAAGAAAAATCGTCCGGGCAAAACCGTTATAAATGTTTGATGACGAAAATTGAAGATAACCATAAATATGTATCTATATCTATATAAAATAGTAGCGTTCCTGTGTGTGTTTGTGCGTGTGTGTGTGTGTGTGTCTGTGTGTGCGCACACGCATGCGTGTGTGCGTGTGTGTGTGTGTGTGTGTGTGTGCGTTCGTGCGTGTGTGCGTGTGTGTGTACAATTCTCCTACAGCCACTGGACCGACTATGACCAAACCTAGTCCCCCACCTAAGGATGGTGCACACCATTTTTTAAGGTTAAGATCTGAACATATGTATATATGTATTCTATAAACCACACCATTGAACCGATCATGACCAAACCTGCCATGATGATAATCCCCCACATAAGGATGGTGCACACTATTTTTCAAGGTCAAGGTCAAATTTTAAGGTTGGGATTTTGCTGTACACTCGAGTACTCGCTTTGCAGAGAAAGGAAAATTTAAAAAATGGCCAAACTGCTTTAAAATGGCTAAATTTGTGAAATTTAGCTTAAAAACGTCGAGTGGTTCTAAAATTGGTGATCCATTTACTGGAGCGTTAGATTAGAAACTGAGCACCCTATACAAATACTTAAATATTGACTTATTCGATAATCTGGTAGACTACTGTCCATTCGATAATAATCCGCTGAAAAACTTGAAAAAAAGACGAAAATAAAAAAATAAGGAGTGCGCTCAAAGTTTACTTGTTGTCAATCATTCTGCGCTGATATTAGTGTCAACATAATGATATTAGTGTCAACATAATGATATTAGTGTCACCATAATGACATTAGTGTCAACATAATGATATTAGTGTCAACATGATGCATGTGTTGTATGATTCTGGAGGTTTCATATTTAATCTTGTCTTATATTTTAATATGTACACACAGGAAATTGGAGAAGTTTTTACTCTGCCATTCAGGTCTACTACTGCTGCGATCCATCCATATCGGAAACATATTTTAAGACATAATTTTTGTAGTACACTTTCATCAATTAATATTTCAACCTTGCAATTGTACGTTAGATACTATAGATTTTTAACCGAAGTAAACGACTCTCCCTCTAACTACATCTTTTTCTCAGCTGCACTTGCATTGGATAATCCAAATAATCTTTTTTTACATTTGGACAATAATTATATTTGGTATTCTCGCATACAATAATAAAAGATTAATACATTTACATTTACCAAATACGATTTGAAACAAATCCTAACTTTATAAATTCAAATGGCACAAAATAAAATATTATTTGAGCAATTCAATTCATGCATTTTTAAACAAAATTAAGAAAAAATCGTTTTCTCAAAAATAAAATGAACAAAAACATTACACGCATTCCAACAATGACGGTTCTAAGCTATTTATACATTTTAAACGTCACACATTTTCATATAATGATAACTTTCATTCATTTTATTTTAATTTAATAAATAGTTGATGTTTTATTTTGTACTAGCACGGCAATCCAGCAGTACCGGGCTACACACACACACACACACACACACACACACACATATATATATAAATGTAAATTTGGTCTGTTAAAATTGAATAAAACCATATTTCTACGTTACCAATTTATTTGAAATTTTCAGACAACCCATCTTTAGAGTCGAGGCATGTTTTTATGTCATTAAAATAAATATACCTCGCGAATTATTAAGATATTAAATAAAATATAAATATTTTTCGAAGTCGTTTCTGCGAGACTTGTCCGGTTTTATTTCTGGTAACTTCCGTTTCAACTACTACAAGGTAAGTAAAAAAAAACAAAAAAAAATTTACTCATGCAGAGAGTGATCCGTGCTGAAATAATAACGTTATTATTTAAAAAGCCATTCTTAACATGAGGAAGGGAGGGTGTTTTGTACCTATTCTGTACTTTAACCTTACAATTGAATAAAAACATATCATAAAACTTTAATTAAACGTGGAAATACGATTTAAAAAAAATAGCGCGGATCAATCTCTGCATTAGCACACACACAAAAAAAAAATAATCCCATATTTTAAAAATTTAAATTCATTTATGTACTTACCAATTTTATGTTAAGGCTTTTCAATCATGAAACATTACGTTTTAATTGTTTAGTTTCTTTTCACGGCATTGTTTACATAAAAAAGTTTGTTTTAACTCTTTCTAAACTGTTTCATTTTTACGACATGCCTCAACGTATTATAAACACCCTAACCTCCCCATGTTAAAAAAAAAACGCCCTTCCATAAACCTCGAAAGCCGTTCTTAATATGGGAAGGTTGGGGTGTTCATTCCGAAAGCCGTTTTAATATGGGGAAGTTAGTTAGTTAGTTAATATGCTGGGGCGAGTCGTAAAATTGCTTGAAATTTATTTATTTGACAAAAAAAATTACATTTTGGTACTCCTTGGGCGTTGAGTTCCATGGCGACCAGCAGGAAAAAAATAATAGTTGCTCCCTTAGTCCCCCACCCCACCCCGCAGGTAACATATTTTATTTACTGACGTTGCCGTAACTAAACGATTATTTGTCACATTTACAAACATTTATTTATTTATTTATTTTGAAAAAAAGTTTTACTTTTTATGAATATTAAAAGAAAAATCGGTACTCATGCAGAGAGTGATCCATGCTGAAATAATAACGTTATTATTTAAAAAGCCATTCTTAACATGGGGAGGGGAGGGTGTTTTTTACCTATTTTGTACTTTAACCTTGCAATTGAATAAAAAAAGCACGATTTAAAAAATAGCGCGGATCACTCTCTGCATTAGCACCAAAAAATGTTACTAAACATTTATTAATAATTTCTCACTTTTACAAACATTTGATTTTAAATTTCTTTTTAAATGACGACTTTTATCGACTTTTTTTTTTAAATATCCCCCCCCCCCGCCCAAATGGTGTCTATTCCGAAATCCGTTGTTAACATGGAGAGGTTGAGGGTGTTTATTCTGAAAGCCGTTCTTAACATTTGTGGAGGTGGACCTAATGTAAAAAAATAAATAAATAAAATAAATAAATTAAAAAAAAACTAAATCATTTACTTCTCACTTTTACAAATATTTTTTAATTTACATGCGTGGATGAACAAATTGTTGAATAGTGCGAAAACAAAACGTTTTTGTTATAAACTTCGGGATAATTTTTTGGGTAAACATTTACATTTAGGTCCACCTCCACAATTTTCTTTTTTAAATGACGACTTTTATTGATAAATAAATTTACTTCTCCGCAACTTTTATTGATGAATAAATCTACTTCTCTGCCACGGGCACGGAACCCCTCCTTTTTTTTTTAAATAGTATTTTCGGGTGGGTATGCTGACAACAAATATCAGTTAAATTTTGCAAATAGCCCCCCCCCCGCTCCAAAAGTGGTGTTTATTCCGGAAGCTGTTCTTAAGATGAGGATGTTGGGGGGGGGGTGATTATAAGGTGGACCTAATCTAAAAAAAACAAAAAACAAAAAAGTTTTTTATGCGCACATAAGCAACTACTTTTTTTATTAACTTTTTTTTACTTTTTATTTAAAAATTAGTAAATTTCAATGAATAGAATAATAAATCATTTATCATTAATATGTATTTTTGGTTTTGTGTTGAATGAAACTTTTTTTTTTCATTACAACAATAATGAACCAATTTAAATCTTCCGGCATGCGTTTAAGGGTTACGAACTTATCAATAAATCGTTTAGTTACTAAGCCAACGTCAGTAAATAAAAAAATGTTACGTGCGCATGCATTAGCCTTGACTAGGGGGGGGGCTAAGGGAGCGACCATTAAATAATTATGCTGGTCGTCATGGAACTCAACGCCCAAGGAGTACCTAAAGTGGCACTTATGCACTTATGTTATCGTGCTATTTTTTAAAATAGTATTTTCATGTTAAATTCAAATTTTACAATATGTTTTTCTTTTATTAATTTGTTAAGTGAAAGTACAGATAACCCGGTCGGTTTCTAATGTGAGGAAAATCTAGCCCCCCCCCCCCAAAAAGGGGTACTCTTGATAATAACAAAACATTAAAATTGCCTCAGTCTCGAAAGATTTCTTCTCTAGTGAACGAGGAAAAAAACGATGAAGTGTAGTTCACCTTCTGTTTCTCTCCCCCTCTCTCTTAATATCTCTCTCTATCCATCTCTCCCTTTCCCTCTCTCAATCTATCTTTCTCTCTATATCACCCTCTCCATCTCTCTTTGAGCCCCTTTCTCTCTCTAACTCCCTCTATCTCTCTCCTTTCCTCTGTCTCATCCCTCTCTGTTTCTAACTCTCCCCCTCTCTCTGTTTATCTATCAATCCCTTTATCTCTATCTCCTTCTCTTTCTCTATTTTCCTCTCACTTTCTCTTTTCTATCTATATACCTTCCTCTCTATCTGTCCATCTCTAATCCCTCATCCTATTTTAGTCTCCTAAATTAATTACAGTGAATAAGGCATTGTGAAAACATGGATAAATCCTATTTTAGTCACCTAATTTACTGACTGTGAGAATAGAAGTTATTTGGAAATTACTGCTACCTTGAACAGCACCAGAAGTAACTGGTAAAACCTTTCTAATTAAATTGATTTTGGCAGCCATTTGGTAACAAAATGACATAGCCTTAGCCCTTGCTGCAGTAGGAATACCTGCGACCTTGCTGCCAAGTAGAAGAATTATTTATTCTACTTTAAAACATTCAATTTTTCAAAAATCTCATGTTCGACATCTCCAAAACATCCAATATGGGGAAAAATATTGCAAAAATGCAAACTTATTGTTTAGGATGAATGCACGATGGTACGCAAAAAATCACTTGAGGCTCTTGGTCGATCCTTGCAAGATTTGCGTGGCAATGTCAGACCATTTGGGAATGCAGTAATATTGCTTGCAGGAGATTTCAGACAAATGTTACCTGTTATTCTTCAATCAACACCAGCAGATGAAATAAATGCTTGCCTCAAATACTCTACTTTTTTGTTCCATGTGAAGACATTAAACTTAACTCAAAATATGCATGTCCAGTTGCAGACTGTTCGATCCGCACAAAACTTTTGCATCACTTGTGGGAAATTGGGTACAAAAAAGTGCCAGCTGATCAGAGTTAAGGGCAAAATTCTTTGACTTTTAACTTCTGTAATTTCTGTAATTTTATTTCATCAAAAGAATAGTTAGTTTAAAAGGTTTTTGCAGATATTCAAATTATAAGAATTCCATTTGACTGAGTGAATGAGCTATTCTTGCAGGTCAAGATGCCCATGAACTTAACGCTATTATTCAATGTAAAATTCCAAGTGAGGTAGTCAAATACAAATCCATCGACACTGTTGTGAAAGCAGATAAAGTGGTTAATTATCCAACAGCTATATTTGCCAGGGATGCCACCGCATGTATTGCAACTGAAATTTGGTGTACTAATTATCATGTTGTGAAATATAAACCAATCCAAGCTTTGCAATGGCACATAGCTTGCAGTAAAAAAAATTAACAAACAATATCATAGAAACAACAATCTTAACAGGACCTTTCACAGATGAATATATCTTCATTCCATGCATTCCTATGATTCCACCGGATACATCATTACACTTTAGCAAATTGCACTTTCCAATTTTATTGTCATTTGCAATAACCATCAACAAAGCACAGGGAACAATCTTTACAATTGTGGGCCTTACAGTTACACACTGACTGTTTTTTCACATGGACAATTTATGTTACGTATTCAAGAGTCACCAAACCGGAAAATCTCTATATCAGCTAAGAAAATGGAACAACAAAAACTGTGTACCCATGCAAAATGGAAATTTAAACCTATAAGAAACATGCTTTTTCTCATTTTGGAACTTTTTCCATTGCGCCAATTTGAGCCACAGCAACGCGTGGCAGGGTACAGCTAGTATATATATATATATATATATATATATATATATATATATATATATATATATAATAGAGTTGCGTTTGGCTACACTTGCTAAATGATTTTTGTTTTAATTTAATTATTTTTACTGTGTAATAATTTATATCAGTTTGAAATAGGTTAAACTTTTTACTAATGACTGATTTGGTAAAAATAAAGTCTATTATCACACTGCTATGAATTCGGAATGTGAGCGAGAAAAATAGTTTTTAGTGGCTAAGATTTAAAAAAATGATTCTGATTTACGTAAGTAATATTTATTTTTAATAATTATTATTAATAGTAATCGGATCGTGAAATCAACCCTCAGGTAAATCAACTGCCGAAAAAATCTCTCTAATTATTTGTTTTGAGCCAAGTAAATAATTCAAAGTATAAAAAAAATATATATATAAAAATATCTTTTACAAAAACTTACTGAAATAAACGTTTTCAAAAATATATTAAAAACGAAACGTCCACCGTAAGTTAGTGTAAGGCCACAGCTACAGTCATACCATGACGTTGCAAATTTATGTACTTAACGTATCCGAGAGATGGCAATTCAAGCATGTGCAGATGCTGAAATCGTTTAGAAAAAGACGATTTTACGTAATCCCATAAGATTCTGCGGTCGTTAAGGTAGAAAAAAAAATGGGGTCCATGTTGATATGTCCTTCGGGACCAAAGATTTTATGGTCTGTTTCCTAGGGTGCATTGGTGGTAGCTTACTGAGATAGGCTCGTAGTCTGTTGACATACAGAGCTGAGTCTGTTGTTGTATCCTCTATTGGGGTCAGCATCTGACCTGGCAATGATAGAGGCGCTCCATAGACTAGTTCGGCTGCAGTATTTCCCAAGTCCTCTTTGATTGAGGCACGACAGCCAAGAAGGACAACCGGTACATATTCGCTCCATCGCTGTTGGTCAGGGTAAGCATGTAATGCTGCTTTCAATTGGTGATGGAAGCGTTCAATCATCCCGTTAGAAGCAGAGTGATAGCTTGTAGTGCGAATATGTTGGATCCCTAGCATCCTGGAGAGTTCCTGGTAGAGGTGGGATTCAAACTGTACACCACGATCAGTGGTGATGGTAGTGGGAACTCCGTAATGCGATATCCAGCCTGATATAAGGGCTCGCGCTACGGACTCAGCCGAAATGTCTGTGAGGGGAATGGCTTCAGGCCACCATGTGAAACGCCAAACGGTCTATACAGGTCAGGAGATAAGTGAATCCCTGACTGACCGGCCAAGGTCCAACCAGGTCGATGTGCACATGGCTAAACCGAGCGTCTGGGGTGGTGAATGTTCCAAGAGGTGCACGGATATGCTTGTGCACCTTTTACTTTTGGCAGAATACACAGGAACGTGTCCAGGCAGTGATATCATGCCTCATATTTGGCCAGAAAAATCTAGCTGTAATTAGCTTCACTGTGGCTTTGCATCCGGGGTGTGCCAAATTGTGTAGGGTGTCAAAAACAACTCTACAATGAATCAATGGAATGAATGGTCGAGGTGAATCCGTTGAGGTGTCACAAATGATCTGCGTGTCTGAGGTAGGCACGGGCAGGTATGCGAATTTGCAAGTTGCAAATTCAGGTGACGACGGATCCAAAGTGTCCAGACTTGGCTGGTCTAAGGCCATCTGCTGTAAGTCGATATCCGATGGTGAGGACAGAGAATTAATGGGAAGGTGGGACAAAGCATCTGCCCCAGCATTCTGCTCACCTGAGATATGTTGGATATCGCTGGTAAATTGTGAAACAAAATCCAAGTGGCGTGTTTCACGGGGAGAATATTTGTCCGGCTTAGAACGAAGTGCGTATGTAAGCAGACGGTGATCAGTGCAGATCACAAATTGACGGCCCTCGAGTGAATGTTGGAAGTGCTTCACTGTGATGTACATTGTTAGGAGTTCACGGCCAAGCGTGCTGTAATGTTGTTCTGCCAGTTTCAGCTGTCTTGAAAAGTATGCGAGAGGTTGTAACTGTTGTTGGTGCTGCTGTTGCAACACCGCACCTACAGCTGTGCCTGATGCGTCAACGACCACTAAAACTGGGCATCGGGTACAGGATGTGCAAGTAGAGATGTTGTCGCTAGTTTTGTTTTCACTTCATTGAAAGCTTTTAGCTGGATCTCATTAAGTGAGATCTGCTCATTTTTCTTCTTCCTGTTACGTAACAGGTCGGAAAGAGGAGCTAGAAGATTCTCACAGTGTGGGATAAAGCGTCTGTAGTAGTTCAACAGACCGAGGAAGTGCCTTAGTTGGCGAAGTGAAGTGGGTGGTTGAAGGTCTTGCAGAGCCTTCATCTTTTCCGGTAATGGAGATATACCGTCTGGGCTGATAATGTGGCCCAGGAAAACTAGTGACGAAGCACCGAAAACGCATTTACCAGGGTTAATCCTCACCTGGTATTGCTGAAACTGTTCGAATAGTAGGTGGAGGTGAGTGACATGTTCCTCAGGTGAGGCACTTGCCACGAGGATGTCGTCTATGTAGTTATAGACAAAGTCCAAGTCGTGCACTACTTCGTCCATGAAGCACTGAAATGTGCTAGCCGCGTTTCGTAAACCAAAGGGCATAGTTAAGAATTCAAACGCTCCAAATGGAGTTGTTACCGCAGTCTTAGGTATGTCGGCCGGATTCACTGGAATCTGATGGTAAGCCTTAACTAGGTCTAGTTTGGAGAAGGTCTTACAACCATGCAGAGAGGAAGCAAAATCTTGTGTATATGGGATTGGGTAACGATCAGGTACCGTCATGGCATTGAGTCGTCGGTAGTCCCCAGTCGGATGCCAATCTCCATCTCATTTTGGGACCATATGCAAAGGGGAAGCCCATGGACTGGACGAGGGGCGTATTATTCCTAGCTGCAGAATATGGTTAAATTCTGCCTTCGCTGCCTTGAGTTTATCAGCAGGGAGGCAGTGCGGGTGTGAGAAAACAGGAGCACCTGTGGTCTCGATGTGGTGTTTTGTGGTGTGCGTGGGTTTGCTCACCACGAAATTTAAGTTGGTTAACTCCAGGTAGGAGTCTAAGGCGGTCTGATACGGGCTATCTGAAGCAGCAATGAAGAATACTGGGTTGATAGAGGGGGTGTTTGTTTTTACACCAGGGACAGAAAGTTCTGTATTTGCGTCTATCAGCCGGCGTCTGCGCATATCCACTATCAGGTTGAAGTAGTGCAGGAAGTCTGCGCCTAGTATGGGGTAGGGTAAATCTGCTATAGTGAAGACCCACGTAAAGTCTCTCCGTAATTCCAAGTCCAGAGAATGAGAAATTTGACCGTACGTGGGAATGAGATAATGATTTACCACTTGCAGTGTGATGGACGACACTGGAGGCTTCTCTGTGAGAAGTTTAAGTGGCCAAATACTACAAGCTGCTCCTGTATCAACCAAGCAACGTGCTTGGGATAAGGAGTAAGTGATAAAATAGGCACGGTTGTGGGTGGTTTGTGGAGAATGTGCCGTGCTCAGTTCTCCTGACGATCATTTCCCTGATTCAAATACGAACAGGGCATTTTACAGCGCCGTGCGTCCTTGCCAAAATGACTATGATAAAAGCATAGTTCTGGCTTGCTAGAGTGACGGCGGTGATGTGAGGATGGCGAACGGCTCTTGTAGTGGCGTCGGGGCGAATGTGGCCTGCTCATGTTCAGCTTACTCACCTCTCTGGTGAGGCGTTCGATGGCTGTAAGCATAGCCACCGATGTTGCTTCTTGCGTTACCTTTCTATCTGCCGCAGGGCTCGTAGGTACTTCAGCCTGTTGCTGAGGGATCGCCGCGGTGGTATGTCCTCTCACAAAATCCATTACTTTATCCACCAACGCTGCTACTACGTCAACGGAATGCTTATCTATCATAGGCGCTAGTATTGCCTTTACTTGCGCTGGCAGCCTTGAAAAGAAAAGCTGCTTAATTAGGGTACTGTCAGTCTTCTTAATTAGGGTACTGTCATCTTCTGCCAGCTCCCTCATTCTGTGGAGTAACTCTGTTGGCCTGCGGTCCCCTAAATGTTCGTCATAGACCAACGTTTCAAAACGTTTTTCCGCCGAGACTGACGTCCGGAGCAGTACCTCCTGCTTTATGCTGTCATATGTAGCATTAAGAGGGGTGTCAGTTATTAAGTTCTTGACAACATGAGATAAAGACGCGGGGAAAGCACTAAATAAAATATGTAATTGTGTTTGCTCTGAAACGTTGTTCGCAGCAAAATATGATTCGAGTTGGGCAAACCAAACTCGAACGTCACCGACAAAGGCAGGCAATGTTGCCATTTTAAAAGGAAAATAGACAAATAAAGTATCCGGATACTAGAAGGACGTTATCGCAGGACCAAGTGAGAAAAAGGGAAAATATTGAGACAGAGGCAAAAATAAGAAAAATATTTAACAAGCTAAAAAGAGAGAAAAAAATTTTTTATCAGAAAATAGACTACAAAAATGGTTCAAAAGAGCAGTGATAAAAAAAAAAATGGACAATATGTGTGTGTGGGTGTTTTTTTTTGTGTGTGCCTGTGTGTGTAACCTATAACCTGGAGGTTAATGAATTCTTTAAACGGGTACTTACGTTTTGGCCGATACGTGAAAGCAAGTTTTTCTTTTTTTTTTTTAGTAAAAGTTCTCTTTTTTATTTTGCGGAATTAACTGTCCCTCGAATTACTTGTCTCCTGTTCGCATGTGTGTGCGTTGTAGCGTCGTTTTCCCCAGGAGGAGGGTGAAAGAAAAACTTTTAGTCACTTTGGTTTTCAAGTCATTTACAACGAACTGCTATCCGTGTCTCTCGCATTCTTTTTCCTAGGAATCCACCACGCGGGCCAAAAGAGTCTGGTGCAGGAAATAATGTCTTCTTTTTTCGTTTTTTTATACGGTAACGAAGAAAAAATGTTCCCGTGAGGGATTTTTTAATTTTTTTTTTATATATATCCTTTTCAGAGGTGTGAAGTTTATCCGTAGTACTACTTTTCTTGAGGAAAGTGTAAGAAAAAAATGTAAGGAAAAATTCAAGATGGCGCCCGACTCTCTCTTTAACACGGTAAGATATCCTCAACACGGCACAAGAAGCAACAGCCACACGATTCCCCAGCCAACTCAATCGTCACTCACGCCACGTCTTTCCCCTCACCCGCTTTTATCGTCGTTCTAGGCCGGCTAAATTTGCATATTCCGAGAATTCGTGTGACTTTGCGAGACATCATACTTTACAAAAGACGGTGGTCGCCATCTTGGTCCTTCTTTTCTATGTTTGGAGGGTAACGCTGAGCTGGTCTCGAGGTAAGTCTTTTTCCCCTCATCCGTCTCTCCCACGTACCCACACAACACACAAACACACGGGCGCTTATCTCCTGGATGCACGTTACACTCCCCCCTGATCTGATAATCACATAGAGAGCACTGGGGGGAGGGCCTTTTAGTGCGTGTGATCTTAGTGGCTGCACCGGTGTCCGTGTAGATCTTGACAGTTCCAGCTCCACAGCATGTCTGGGTCTCGCCTCCTATCGTGGTGACTTTGATCTTCCTCTTAGTCCAACTTGGACACAGCCTGGTGCTCACTATAGTATGCGAACAGCCTGAGTCGAGAAGTGCTGAGCAGGGTATCCTGTTTACGTAGACGGTTATTACTGGTTGCGCCTTGTTCAAATTTTGCTCGGGGAGCAGGGCGGCGCTGACGTCCTCTCCCCTGATACGTTTCCCGCACAGTTTTGGGCTAGATGCCCCAAACCGCCACACTTAAAACAGCGCACACGCCCCCTGTTGGTGCAATTCCTTGCAAAATGTCCGCGTCAGCCGCAGCGAAAACATTTCCCATTGCTTGCAGGGTTCTGATTCGGAATCTCCCGAGCGCCAATCTGGCCTGTCTGTGTCGCCATCACAACTGGTTCCCCCAGGTCCTCCTCATCTTTGATGATGGCTCGAGCACGTTCCATCAAGTGTTCCATGGTCGTTGTTGAAACGCTGGTTGAGGCTCTCAGTAGCTGCTTCACCCGAGTGGGAAGGCCCGCCACAAACGCGTACGCGAGCGTCCGCTCCGACACCCCTCCACCGAACAGAACTGCGAGTTTCTTTAACTCAGCGAAGAAAACGTCCACGCTTTCCTCCGGTAGAAGTTTTCGGGAAGCAAATTTTTCATAGGCCGTACAAGGATCCATGGCAAATGCCTTGTACAGCGCAGCTTTAATTGCGGTGACATCTCCCTTTTCGGCAGCACTGAGTTGCTGATATACACTCAAGGCACCCCCAGCCAATCTCAGGGGAATTACAGTGTGTACCCTTTTAACCTCACAAAGGTCGCACGTCAGCTCGACCCTTTCAACCCAGTCGACGATGGATGTGGACCCGTCAAACTCGAGTATGAGCTTTAAGTCAAATTTCGACTCGGTCATAGTCCTAGAGGCCAAATGGCCGAAATAGCTTGTAAGAAAAAAATGTAAGGAAAAATTCAAGATGGCGCCCGACTCTCTCTTTAACACGGTAAGATATCCTCAACACGGCACAAGAAGCAACAGCCACACGATTCCCTAGCCAACTCAATCGTCACTCACGCCACGTCTTTCCCCTCACCCGCTTTTATCGTCGTTCTAGGCCGGCTAAATTTGCATATTCCGAGAATTCGTGTGATTTTGCGAGACATCATACTTTACAAAAGACGGCGGTCGCCATCTTGGTCCTTCTTTTCTATTTTTGGTCGGTAACGCTGAGCTGGTCTCGAGGTAAGTCTTTTTCCCCTCATCCGTCTCTCCCACGTACCCACACAACACGCAAACACGCGGGCGCTTATCTCCTGGATGCACGTTACAGAAAGTATTTCAGGAATTTCTGCTCGCCGTCCCTTTCCTTGCTTAGACGGAGTAGAAGTCTGACTCGCCATTCAGTAAACTTGTGTATCACGTCAGGTCACCATTTTAGAGAGTGGAGTTAATGCTTTTCGGGCACTCCCTAATAAAATAAATATTTCAACACAAGCTACTGAATAAACGAACAAACGACTTCGTAAAACTTGCAAGGAAAAGGTTTATTGAAGTAAGGCAAAATGCCATTTAGATATAGCTGGGATAGAACTCGTCTGCCTTTGCCCGGTAGTTATTCCCAAGTGGGGACCGTCGATACCGATGTAGGCAGAGAGAGAGAGAGAGAGAGAGAGAGAGAGAGAGAGAGAGAGAGAGAGAGGAAACAGGTCTGCTCTCTTTGACGTCTCGCTGGAAAAGGAAGAGTTTTTCTTGTCCGGGACAAAAGCAGTTATAGTTCCTTAAGGGGGTAAGGAAGATCCCTGCGCTATGCCTCTGATTGGTCAGTATGTGCCATATCGCACAGTCAGAGGAGGCACTGACGCACAAAAAAAGAGTTCTATTTGTTTCTGCTACAATAGAAAGGATCACAAACAATTGTTTTTATTTGAGTATTGACAAAATATTAAAATGGCTGATTATTTTTTTTAATTTGTACTAAGAATTATTCACTTATCAAAACCTAAAACCCACTTGAGGATAAGTGTAAAATTAGTGTAAAGTGAGACAGTGATGATTGGGCAGATTTATATTGTTTACTAGCGGGAGGAGGTAGCGCCAGGCCTTTCCGACCCATAAAATATGCTTTAAAATATTTTAATTCATGCAGATTTCGTATGTGTTATTACAGAGACAATTCTCAATTGAATATTATATTTCAAAAGTTAAAATAAATGACTTTCGCATCGAAACTCAAAACGGGTCCGGTAGCGCTCCAAGCGTTTCCTACAGTTTGAACAAACTCGACAGATAGATGAGAAAAAATTTTAATTATACCACTCCGACTATTAATGAATTTGTGTTTACGTAAAACTAATAGAAATATGTCGGCAAGCTGAAATTAACATTTTGCATTTCAACTTGCCGACATATTTCTGTACGCGTTATCCATTCATTCATATAAAGATTTTAGTCTTTATAAATCATCTTAGGTATATGATTACTGCTTCTTGTTAATTTCAGTATTATGTGACCAGAAGTTTAAGAGTTTATCGGTTAAATATTTATACACAGACATACATACTGCTATATTTATATAGAAGAGGGCGGTTCAACAAGAATTATTTTGCATTAAGCTTGATAAGGCCAATTTTGCTGTCATCTGAGAAGCAGCCCAACAGTATTGTGTCTCAGAGAGGGCAATTCTAAGAAAGAAACTGTAAAGTCAAACAGAATGAAGGAAGAAAGCGACCACGTGTCTGCGCGTGTTGTCTTACCTGCTGGGAGGATCACAGGGAGGGCAGAAATTAAAAATGGCGGCTGTGGTTTTTGTAAGATTATTGAGCGTGACTGTTTTTCTGGCTGCCGATTGGCTGATGACGAACGCTTGGACAATAAAAGGAGTATGTTCAGAAGATCGAGGACAGTGTGTATCAACTGCATCAGTGTGATTAGAAGTTCGACGTGTGTGTTAATTAACTGCCGCAGTTGTGAAACAAATTCAGAAACTTTGCCAATTGAAAAGTTCGACGTGTGTGTTAATTAACTGCCGTAGTTGCGAAACGAATTCAAGCTTGAGAAGTTTGACGTGTGTGTTAATTAACTGCCGTAGTTGCGAAACGAATTCAGAAACTTTGCTAATTGAAAATTTCACTTAGTTTTAGGTAGATAGGTAGGTAGGTAGGTAGGTCGAGAGAGAGAGAGAGAGAGAGAAAGAGAGAGAGAGACAGAGAGATGAGGAACTATTGAAAGTGGTTGTAGAAGATGAGTTTTTGTTGTGAATGTCTTGCATAGATTGAGGCTCAGTCGAGAACCTGCCATGGAAATAACGATGGAATATAGAAATACTAGCAACATCTCTTGTATGAGAAAAAAGGGATGAGAAAAGGGCATCACCCACTAGATTTCAAAGTCGGTTTTGTTTTTTTCAAGGCAAGAAAAGGTGCTTTGAACATCACCCCACTCCCAGATGTGACAACAGTACTTCCATCTTAGGACGTATTTGGCTCTTATACCGGTAGAAGATCGATACCTTTTGAGGCGGTAAAATGATGCAACTATTTTCCCAGCTAAAAATGCATTATGGTGGATTTAATTTCGTATTTAAATTATTATTTTAATAGGATTTTACAAATTTCGTTTTATTTTACATTATTGCATTTTTCTTTTCCTACGTTTGACAGTGGCTTTGTTACTGTCGAGCTGACGTGTGGTTCTATTCAGTCCTAGAGTGTCTATCCTCCCAGGCGTTACCTTCTCTCAGAAGGAGTTTGTTGCTAATCGCCCAATTAATGACCGGCAATTGATCGAAAACCACTTTTTGTAAACTTATTAAAATCTATTAAAGTCCGTTATTCTTGAACAATTTTTGGTTTTGCTAGAAGGATAAAATCCTGAAGTTTATTATGTTAAAAACAGAATGGTATAATGCTTTTCTATAATTTTAATAGAATTTTAAGTTTTAAATAAAAAAGAAGTGTAAGCCACGTTTAGTTTCATAAACATGTAAAAGAAGTGTAAGCCATGTTTAGTTTCATAAAAGTTTCAGATGGTTCGTTGTTTAAAACAAGTTTTGAGACGTGACTTGTTTGCAGTAGACAGTTCCACAGAGGAAAATATTCTTATATTCTTACCGTGTTGAGACGGGGGGGGGGGGACACGTGAAATTGCTCCACAAAAGGTTTAATATTTATGAAGCAATTCTGATTTCTGATTGGTTGGTAGCAGAACGTGAATTAATTCGATTCGTCAGTTCCTAGCAGCATCGTTTATAAATAGAATCGTTCGACTGTGTGGGATCATACCCCCCATCACTTCGCCTGATGGGGAAGGTCTCCTAGCAGCTTCGGCTGCAGGGAGACAGGGTAGTACAAGTCAAGGATTCGTCACTTGACCCTCAGCCCAACAGGTGAAGGGCTGGGAACCGGCCCAGCACCACTTGCTTGCTGCCTGAGGCGCCCTGACCGGGGAATGCCGACTGGGTTACTCAGGCAATTTTTAAAATTGCAGGAGTGCCCCTTCTTTAGGGGAGCCTGCGGGGTTCCCACTTTCCGGCCATGTGCCGCATATTGCTGATGTGGGCAGCAATTAAATATATACCCCCCATCACTTCGCCTGATGGGGATCGCTGTTTCGGCCTCTTTTGGCTAGGATCGAGGTGTGGTGTCAGTTACCAGTGCTCGCTGACTTCCAGTTGTTTTTGTTGGCCACTGCAAGGACCAGCCCCTCCTTTGGGAATTGGACCCGCAAGGACTGGTTTCTTTATTTGTTATTTGCTAGATTGTTTTCGTTATTGCCCTCAGGCAACTGATTAACTGTTTTTCTCCTTTTTTTACAGATAGTCCGGGGTCCAGCTAGTGCTTAAGCAGCCGGCAGGGCCAAGGGAAACTGACGTGCCTTTTTAGGCGAAGGTCCCCTTGGTTTCCGAATCGGCGGGCTCTAGTTGGGCTCAGGACCGTCAAAGGAGATGGAGCAGGAAGCTGCTCCTGCCACCTTGGGGAACGCCCCAGGTGAAGTGTCCAAAAAGGGTTCGAGTTCCGGTCCGGGGGCTGCCAACCCCAGTTCAAGTTCGGTCGTGGCGATGGTCGACCTGGGCTGTGAGAGCCTTAATAAACCATGGATAACGCCCTCAACCGTGGTGGCGACGACCAGAGAAGAAGAGCTAGCTGCGTGGGAAAATTTCGTCCAGGGTATCCCAGAAGTTGAAGAATCCTGGAAGGCCTCTCAGAAGAAGCGGAGAAAGCCGATCAAGAAATGGTGGGTCCCGGACGAGGAGTCACAACCGACTCAAACTCAGTCAAAATCTAGCAGCCCCCGGAAGTCGGCAGTTGAAGGTCTGCGAAAGAGCAGATCTTTAGATGTGATCGTGGTGGATGGGTGTTCCTCGGAGGCGGGGGTCCCAAAGAATTTGATGCCAGCCAGTGCGGTGGAGTGGCCAGCCCTCACATCAAGTGAGTCCTCCCCGATACCACCAAGACAAAAAGTAAGGATGGAGAAGCAGCGGCCAGCCGAGACCAGCATGCCAGGGGAACCCAAGACCACTGGAGGTGCCTGGGGCAGCAAGGAAGACCCAAAGAAAACGCCAGAGAGTATAGAACCCTCTTTGAGGAGAAATACAAAGAGTACGTCCAGGGTAACACGATGATGGCGTTACCTGGAACCCTGGACGACATCAAAGACAGATCGTTGTCTCTTGTGACCCTGGACGCAAATGGGAAGGAGCTCGTTGGGGTTCCCCTGGAGAAAATGTTAGAAGTACTGGGCTCCCGGCCCAGTACTTAGTAAGAAGATACCAGGCGACGTGGGTTCTCCTGTTGCCATCAAAGGAAGAAGCTGAGAGGTGGGCACAGAGGGACCTCACATGGAAAAACATCCAGCTGCATCCTGAATATCAATCAAAGAGGCGAACAGTGGTATCCATGATGGGAGTCCCATGTTTCATTGGGGAGGACCAACTGGGGGCCACCCTATCGCAGTATGTGGAAGTGGAGGGAGTGCAACCGGTAAAAGGCTCCCGATACATACTGACTGGTACATATAAAGTGAGCATGAGGGTTGACCGGAAAAATTTCTATAAGATCCCCGCTCTGCTCACTTGTGTGGGCTGGCAGATGACTATTATCATGGAAGGCAGGAGACCGCTCTGCTGGCAGTGCCTGAAGCCCGGACGCATCTCCCGTTTCTGCCCTCTAAGAAAAGAGCCGGCTCCGCCAAAGCCAGAGGGAAAGGAGATGCCAGTGGAGGAAAGTGAAAAGACGGGAGCAGAGAACCAGAAAGACGGGGAAAGTTGGAGTAAGGTCGTTGCCAAGAAAGGGAGGAAGAAAGAGAAAGAGGCCCCTCCAGCACAAACAAGAGCGATAATGGCGACGGCCAAACGAAAACTGAGAGGAAGAGGGTGAGGAAACGGGGGAAAAAGAAAACCCAAGAAAAAAAGGGAATGGAAGGAGACTTCCAAAGAGGCTCCCCAGGAAGAAATGGATGACGAGAACACTGAGCCTCCAACATCAAACCCCCCAAGAAGATGCTCAGCCAACACTCCGGAGCAACCAGCAGAAGCTCCAGCCAAAGAAGCTCCAGCTAAGGAAGTAGCAGAAACAAGGAAAACGGCGTCAGCGGAAAATAGGGAAGTGAAAAAGACGCTCCCCAGAATGGAAAAGATCCAGGAAGTTTCCTTTTTGGCCGGGGGAGCGTATCTGTGAGGTGGAAATGGCGGGTGACCTCACCGGAACCCAGAGAAAATACCTCAAAGTTCTGGAAGGTCTAAAGGAGGTGGATGGGAAGGAGGTGACCAACCCGAAGAACTTCGCCGATGCCCCACACCTCATAACGTTTGTGAGGCTGAATAGGGGAGGACGTGCAAAGGCGCTACGGAGGATGTTGGAGGCCGGAAAAACCGCGTTCCTGGGTTTCAGGCTGATGGACAGGGAGCACCCATCGTTGACACAAATGGCAAAGCGAGGGACGGGTCCCTATTTACGTTCACCCCTCCTTCTATAGGGCGATTAAACTGACGTTCCCCTTGGACGTGGGGGGTCTGGCCAGAGATGGGCGGCTTATGCCTGACCTGCTCACGGGCAGTCTCGGCCATACCTTTGATGTACTGACCCCCGAGGATTTCAGACCCTTAGTTGACGAATACTACTAGTTAGTGGAACATGGCCACGGGCTTGAACCTAGCTAGTTTGAATGCAAGGGGCATGAGATCCCGAAGCAAGGCTGCTTGCGTGCTGAGGGATCTCATGGCCCTTGAGGTAGATGTAGCTGCACTACAGGAGACCCACTTTGTTGGGGCTGGGGACTGCGATGTGCTGGTAAACGATTTTGATGTTTACTCAGCATATGGCAGCCTCCAGAGCCGGGGGGTTTCTGTGCTAGTGAGTCGCACTCTGTCTGCGACGGTTACCATTGTCCACGCGGACGCTCATGGGAGGCTGGTCGTGGTCGATGTTGTCGTTAAAAGCGGCACGTTCTGGATTGTGGCAGTTTATGCGCTCAACATCCACAGCGAGAGGGTTTCCCTTTTTCGGCGGGTGGAAGTGTTTCTCTCTTCGGGTCTGAAGCGGGTAGTCTTAATGGGGGACTGGAATGCCGTCCTGGACCCTAAGATAGATATGGTCGGGGGGGGGGGGTCAGAGGGTCGTGGCGGGGTGACAACACCCTGTCTGACCTGATGGCCTCATGCGATCTGGTCGACAGGTTCCATCTGGATCACCCTGGGAGGGAGATGTGGACGAGGCATGCTAGTTCGGCCGCCTGTTCGAGTACATACTTGGACGGGATGTTAATTAGAAGGGGCGACATGGATTTCCTATCTTGTCCCACATTCCACTGGCTAGGTCATTTGGACCACAAACTCGTGTTGGCCTGTCTGAAATTAGGTAATAGGCCTAGGTTGGCTGGCTACTGGAAGTTGAACGTCTCCTTGTTGGAGTCGAATGACTTCCGGGAGCAGCTGACATCACTAATTCAGAGGGAGTTAGTGGGGGCGGTTACCGGGAGTAGCTGGTGGGTTAGGCTTAAGGTCACCATTAGGCATTTTGCGTCCAATGCAGCCAAAGACTCGCGTTAACTAGGGCTTGGACCAAAAGGCACTTAGATGATAGACTGACCTGGACGGTGGCAGGGAGGGATTCCCTAGAACTAGCTCTAGTTAAGGGGGACCTGGATCACTTGGCTAGCGAGCGATACGTAGGTCAGGTAGTTAGAGCTAGGTTAGACAGAGTCTCCAACGAAGCCATGAATGTTGACGCTGGTGATCGTAAGGCCGCCCTAAGACGCTGCTCAGATGGGTACATTCGGGAGGTGAAAAACCTGGAAGGGCGCTCTCTTGTGTCGGCACAGGAGATCTGCAATGGGCTTCGGCAACATTTGAAGGAGCGTTTCACCCAACTACCCAGACTTCGCGGCCAGGAGTTTGGCAGCTATTTCGCTGGCTCTCCCCGCCTTACTGCGGCCCAAGCGGCTAGCTGTGAGGGGATGGTTACGGAGCGTGAGGTCATTACTGCGTTGAAGCAGGTTGGCCGCAACAAATCTCCAGGGCTCAATGGTTTGCCCTACAAACTTTTCTTGAGGCTGTCGGCCATGTTTGTGCCCCTTCTGACGGGCGTGTTTAACCACTGGTTTGCCCAGGGCTCGATCTCGAGGCAGGTTACCAAAGGATGGTCACGCATCTGAAGAAGGGGGACCAACATGGAGGGGGGAATCTAGACGACTATAGGCCCATCACTCTGCTTAATGCAGATTTCAAGATTTTGTCCCACGTTCTTGCGAACCGACTGCAGGTCATTATCAGTGACTTGATCGAACCGGATCAGAACTACGCTGTGAAGGGTCGATCGATTCAGAACAATTTGCACTTGGTTCGCACGATCATAGAGGGTTTAGAAGATGACACTGAAGCCACGCTGATCAATTTAAATCAGTCCAAGGCGTTCGATAGGGTGGACCATGGGTTCCTGAGATCTTGTGGAAACCGCCGGCTTTGGTCCGGACTTCTGCAAGTGGGTTTCTGCCCTGTATCGTGATCCCACGGTAGTGGTGCAAGTAAACGGTAGGTTGTCAGAGTCCTTTGGGGTCTCCCGGTTGGTGCGGCAGGGTTGCCTGCTGTCGCCTCTGTTGTATGTCCTGGTGTTGGAACCCTTCCTTCGCAAATTAAGGGATGAGGCGGTGAGACCAGTCCTGCGCGGCATAGCTCTACCTGGCGGCAAATTTGCCAGGGTGTCCGCGTACGCTGATGACGTCACAGTGTTCGCTGCAAGGCGTAGCGACGTTAGAGCGGTGATAGAAGAGATCACTGAGTAAGAAGTTGTCACAGGGGCAGTGGTCAATCGCAGCAAGTCTGTTGGCCTGCGGTTGGGCGCCTGGACCAGGGTAAATTTGCTTCCAGGTGCGTTCGGCTGGACTGATGGCCCGGTAAAGGTCCTCGGAGTGTGGTTCAGGCCGAACCTCCAGTTGGACAAGAATTGGTCGGAAGTACAGACGAAGGTCGAGTCGTCAGTAGGGACTTGGATTCGTAGGAGATTGTCCTTGAAGGGTCGTGTGGAGGCATGTGCTACATACGTGTTTCCGTTGATCCTTTACCGCTTATCTGTACTTCCTCTGTCTGCAGATCGCTGTAAGGCTTTAGAGCGCCTTCTTTTCAAACTTCTTTGGAAGGGAGGAAAGCCGTATGTCCGCAGACAGGTCTGTACGCAGATAGGTCTGTACGCAGGAGCTTAGCGAGGGAGGCTTGGGAATGCCGAACTTGCAAAGTCACAAGCACGCAGAAAGACTGGCGTTCCTGAGTTGGACACTGATGGAGGAAATGCACTGGGTACCAGTCGTGGAACGAGCTTTTCCACGGCTGATATCCGCCCCTGCCGCTGAAGGTCGCAGAAGACCGGTGGGGGAACGGTGTTTCCTGACCGAATACTGAGCCGCCCTTAGGGCATTACCGGGGTCCAAGGACCTTGCACGGCCTGGGAGGAGGCTATATGAGGAGTTAGTGGTGGGGACCTCAAAAGATCCGGTGGTGGAGCGGCTGCATCTGTCGAGGGGGGAAGTTCTCTCGCTGTGGAGTTGGGCGCCTGCCAGTAGCTACATTAATAATGCAGATATTGCATTACATGAAGGCTAGCCGGGACGCGCTGCCACTCTTCAGCAGACTAGCCAGAGATTGTAGGGATAGTGAATATTATTATTCCCATTGTCCACGCTGCAACGACGAGGCGGAGGAGACGAGGCAACGTGCGTTCTTTCTTTGCAGCAGGGTGCGGAGGCTCTGGGAATATATTGGAGAGGTAATGGCTCGCATCAACCTCGAGCGGTCAGTGCCACTTGATTTAGCGTACGTTTTTGACAATGTAGACCCGCCGCTTACAGGGAGAAATGGGCGGTGTTTCTGGCGATCCTAGCTGTAGCTAGATTAGTGACGTGGGTTTCACATCTGGGCATTGTCCATGAGGGGCGATCTGTTTCCGATCAGGATCTGATCGTTTATTTTAAGCATCAACTTAAAATAAAGATCCGATGTGATCGGGAAAGATTGCACCGCATAGACTTTGATAGGAGATGGGTGCACAACACTAGCTTGTGCATCCGATGTTGGACTGAGGTACGCCGCCTAGGTAATACCTAGGAGGTTCACTCTCCCAGGCCTTGCCACCGGGCTTTACGGTGGGGCAAGTTTATTGCTTGCTGCCTGAGGCGCTCCGACCGGGGAATGCCGACGGGGTTACTCAGGCAATTTTTAAAATTGCACGAGTGCCCCTTCTTTAGGGGAGCCTGCGGGGTTCCCACTTTCTGGCCTTGTGCCACATAATGCTGATGTGGGCAGCATTTAAATATATACCCCATTACTGCGTCTGATGGGGAAGGTCTCCTAGCGGCTTCGGCTGCATGGAGACAGGGTAGTATACGTCAAGGATTCGTCACTTGACACTCAGCCCAACAGGTGAGGGGTCGGGAACCGGCCCAGCACCTGTTGGACTGAGGTACGCCGCCTGGGTAGTACCTAATTAGTCCACCCTCCCAGGCCTTGCCACTGGGCTTTACGGTGGGGCAAGTTTATTGCTTGCTGCCTGAGGCGCCCCGACCGGGGAATGCCGACGGGGTTATTCAGGCAATTTTTAAAATTGCAGGAGTGCCCCTTCTTTAGGGGAGCCTGCCGGGTTCCCACTTTCCGGCTTTGTGCCACATAATGCTGATGTGGGCAGCATTTAAATATATACCCCATTACAAGTCTAAAGCGTTCGGACCCACATCACCTTTTCGACTGGCGAATCAGCGCACCTGCCACAGTTTAGCAACAAAGGCATCTTTTGTTACTAACATTGTACATATTTTATTTTATCTTTGTATTATAAAATTTTTATACCCCAAACCTCCCTTTTTTCTTATGGTCTTAATTAGTTTATCATGGTATGATGTTCTTATGGTGAATGACGAAGGATTTATACGCTGATGGATGTATAGTATGAATGTGGTATTGTAGTGGAAGTAGAGTTACAGTAGGAACTAGTTAGGTTAGATTAGTTAGCTTTAGACAGAGAAGACCGCCCTTCCCCCTCCCCCATGTTCAGCCTTGTGCCAAATTTTTCTAAAAATATTTTTTGTATTTTTCGAAAATAAATATTTACCCCATATAAGTCCAAAATATTGCAACAAACGCGTTTGACCCAGTTTTCCTCGAATGTAAACAAAACATAAATGTTTTTTTAAGGGGTTCAAATCAATTAAACTAACTTTTTTTATGTCTAAATAAAATTTACTATAATTGCCTATAAGAATATGAAAAAATATTAGAATATAATTACTTTATATTTAAATAAATTCAAATAATTCAATTATTTAGCTTGGTCTCGTACATTTTAGGAACCATGTGCTTACCGCCGCCATTTTGGATTTTAGGTATAGAACCCCAGTTGCGTCTAAATATTTATTTAAGCGTTTTGATGAATTTTAATGTAACTAGACAGGTAAATACATTTTATTTTTTAAAATAATTGAATTAAATTATAATTACAAACGCCATTTATTGTGAAATAAATTATTTTTTATAATTTTTTCTTCATGAGAATTGATTAATCAAGCTTTAAATTTTTCCTAATACTTGTTAAAAGTAAAGAAAAACTCCTTTTTTCTTTCTTATTTTCTAATTAATAATAACCAATGAGCCACACTCTTTTTTCATAAACTAGATCATACTGTATTTTCCCCAATTCATTATTGCATAAATCAAGTTGACAAAGACTTTCATTAGAATTTGGTGACCGTTGAAAGGGACGTTTTTTTTAACCCTCACAGGAATACAACTTGTTGGGATGTCACAACCATTATCTACGGAAATCCATATCTTCATAGTTCTAGTTAATTTTCAAAAAGGGAGATAGCAACTTTTTGTAAACCGTAACTGGCTATCGTATCTTAAAAAAAGCTCATAATACACAGATAAAATTAATAATTATAATTTTCACATTTATTTATTTTTGGTATCGATTCTTTAAAGCATTCTTTATGTACTGGTACATGGAAAGTTTACACATTCTAAAATAAAATTTTAAATTTATTTTTAAAGATGTAAAAGTATGCCCATTTTAGCGTTTTCGTAAAAAAAATATCCTCATCTGAAAGATAATAATTATTGATAATATATTCAATGAATCTCACACTTCAAAACGCAAAAGATAAAAAAAAATTAAGCACATTCAAATTTCAGATTTCAATTTTCGATATGGAAAGCACCTGGTGAATTTTTATTTGGCCCCTGACAAAAGGAGGGTGGACCTGTAAATTCACTCTTGTCCGTTCGTCCGTTCGTCCATTTGTTTGTCTGCACTTTTCTTAATAACTATGCCTTTGAAATTTTGCACAAACATTAATTATATGAGTAAAAAAGTAACAGAACGGATTTTCCGGGAAAACTCCGATTGTCCCCTAGGGGTGCCATTCGGGTTAAAATGGCTAAAATTGACACTTATGTAAAAAAAATTGATGCTTTGGACTTTTATAAAATTTTCTGAAAAGTTGTAACTGATTTCTATATGATTTTGTTTGTCTATACTTTGCGATAACTCTTGGGTGTGCCCCAGGGGCTCTTTTAAGGCTAATAAAACCCCTACATTTTTGGGACTATTTTACCATATTTGTCCAAAATTTTCTGTGTATGTCTATTAAGCAATTTTGCATGGTGTTGAACTCAAATTTAAATATGTTAAGGCATTGGAGACTTTGGAGTCTAAATGGGAGGGGGTAAATGATGGACTTAGTCATTTCTTTTTTTGCATGGTGCAGAACTCAAATTTACATATATTAAGGCCTACAACTGCACCATTTGTTTATTTTCATAAGGATTTGATATCCCTGGGCTAAATGGGGTCAAAGTCATTTTTATGTCCCGTTCACTGTGCACTCACGGGGAGCATGCATTCTTCACTTGTTTTGTTTAGTTGTTCTGCACTCGCCCACCCTCCTACCACAAAAAGAGTGTATGCAGCAAGCGCTTGGACTTTAAGGTGTCGAACAAGGGACAAATGAGAAAAATATATTTATACAATGAATATGAAAAAAAGGTACAATCATATAAAGTGCATTCTTTACTTAGTAAGTGGTGAAAACTTTATATTGATAAAATAATTACCTGATTTTTGGTAGATTTTTAAAGAGAGATTCTGTTACGAAAATCAAAAACACTCCATAAATTTGGCCTGATGAATACCGACGGGGTTGCTCTGGAATTTTTGTCGGCCATAGTGTGCTCGTTTTTCGAAACTAGCCTGACTTTGTATCTAACCGCTGCAGAGGAGAACATTTAAATATTGGGTAGTTATCCAGAACCTTACCCAAATTCGTGTCGGCGTCTTTCAGAAGGTTAGCCAATCAGCAATTAAAGTCAGCAGACGACAAGTTGAATGTTATTACGAGAACTTTTTAAATCAAAAATGAATTACAGTAGGCTGTGTGAAGTTGAAAAAGGACATTCTAAAGATCTAGCGAAGACAAATATTAAAAACAAAAAACAAAACAAAAAAAAAAAATATATTTGAAGTAAAATAAGAAACCCCACTCCCTGCTCCAAGAAAAATTAGGGGAAAACAAAAAAAAAAAAAATGTTAAAACACTTAACGTGCTTAAAAAAAACTAAAAATATGTTTCTATGTTTTTGTTATAAGGGACATAACTACGTATCGAACCGGATACGAAACAGGATATAAAAGAGTTTCCATTTTAAGGTGGGGGCGTCTTGTTTTCTATTGCAGTCTCGCGTCGGACACTCTAAAAGTGTACTCCGGTTAACCAAGCTTCACAGGGACGAGCTTTTAGCTCTCACATGCTAAGTTCCTTTTCTTTACTTTCATTGACATTTATCTAACGTCAAAAGCAAGTAGCCATTTTGTATTTGTATTATTACGAAGTACTAATAAACCTTCTTTTGTTACGCATCCCACTCGGCGTATTTTGTCATATTATTATATACCGTTGAAACCAGATATAACAGTTGGCGAACGAAGATGATTCTTTATCTCTTAACACAGATAAATTATCGGAATAAAAGGACTGTGTTCTATTCAATGATTTGTTGACGAAAATTTACAAGGATTTCGTTACTAAACTACCATTAGGATCACGTGCGGCAAAGAACTATTCGAATTTTCCTACATAAAGTAGTGGAAAGTACGGATTTCTCTGATAAGAACTCACGGAAAGGTAATAAAATTGTATTTGAAAGATATTGTCATAACAAATGCGAAGTAAAGTGAACTTTATTTATATTTTGGACGAAAAAATATTTGGGAAACGCAAACTGAATTCGAACACGGCACATAGGATTACGAGTTTTTCGAAAGAAAAGCAAGAACTCTTACGATTCTTTTTCTCTAAACAAAAACAGAGACTATTTTTATAATTTTTTTTTCACGTGCAGCCGTATTTTTGTTGAAAAACAGTTTGTTCATCATTGTTTCGGGTAAATTAATTAGAACTATTTGTTGTGTGAAGTTGAAAAAGTATTATAGTGTAAATTACGTTAGTTTATTTTGCAAAAATCTGTAGAATTACTGTTGATAAATTGTATGAACTTTGTTGAGACATTTATTCTTGCAAAACTTGTAGAAGTATTGTTGCTTATTTGCGAAAACGCATATTTACGAACTTTTGTAGAACCATTGGTGTAAATTAAAGACATTTTTAAGCTAAAATGGAACAATTGACTGAGTTGACGAAGGTGCTAACTCTTAGCATTCAGGAATAATAAAAAATGACACAACAATTCTTAGTGCAACAACAACAACAACAGCTACAACAACAGCAAGAAATTACACAAAAAACTTTAGAGACACAACAAGAACAAACAAAAATATTTCACCGGCAAATGTCGACTCAACAAAAGAATTTGGAAAAATCAATTCAAACCTCGACAACTGAGAAAAAAACGAATTTTTCTGCAGAGGGTATTTCAAACTCTTTGTCGGAATTTCACTACTCTCCCGATACTGGCGTTACATTTCCAGCATACTATAGAAGGTATGAAACAGTTTTTACAAAGAGGTGTTCGGACTGGACCGACGAGAGAAAGTTCGGCTGTTACTTAAAAAACTGGGTACTGATGAAAACACAAAGTATGCTAACTTAATTTTACCCAAAAAATCGGAGGAAGTGACCTTTGAAGAGACAATAAATACTTTATCTAGAATATTTAATAAAAGAGATAACCTTTTCCACTCTATTTATAAATGTTTAAATTTATAGAAATCGGAATCTGAAGACTATCTAGAGCATGCTTGTACTGTAAATTGCTTATGCGAATCATTTAAATGAAATTTCTGCGGATTTATTCAAATTCTTGATCTTTGTGCAGGGATTCACAGCACCAAGGGACAAAGATATAAGATCCCGGATCCTGACAATTATGGAGTCGGATCCAAATATAACTTTAAAAAAGTTACCGAGGAATGTCAACGTCTCATTAATATCAAGAGAGACAACACCCGCATTGAAGAAAAAGTGTTTACAAGGTACAACATGTAAAAAGGCAAAGGACCTCTAGAACGTACAAGACCCAAGAACAAAAGACTCCCAGAATGCACAAGGACCAAAATTGTGAATAATGCGGAAGTACGAGAAACACCAAAAAGACCTGCTGGTTCAGGAATAGGATATGTTACGAATGTGGATTCAGAGGCCACAAAGGAATGTACTGTGACCAGAAGAAAAAGCGAAGGACCGACAAAGTGAATGCGCTTTGCACAAGGAAAGAGAAAAGTTGCAAAAGGCGTAAGTATGTCGATGTTCACATAAATGGACATCCTGTAACATTATTCCTGAATAGTGGTGTGGACATCAGCATCATAGATGAAGATATCTGGAGAAGGATCGGTCGACCTGAACTAATGGAAACCAGCAAGATGGCGAAGAGCATGTGCGGCAAAAAGTTGGAATTCAAAGGAGAACTGAGGTGCAACGTGACATTTGTTGGTCAGACACGCAAGTCCAAAGTGTACGTGGTACCAGGAAGGAACACAAGTCTATTTGGAGTGGATTGGTTTGCCCTGTTTAACTTATGGGAACGACCAGTTAATTCTTTTTGTAATAGGTTGAACACAGAGAAATCGAACCAAGTGGGAGGCTTCCTGGACGATATAAAAGCTGAATTCCCAAGAGTTTTTGCCGAAGGACTTGGACACTGTGTGAAAATAGAAGCCAAATTTGAAGTGAAGAAAGATGCCACCCCGGTGTTCAAACCTAAAAGAAATGTACCTTTTTCATCGATGGACGCAATCTAGAAGGAGTTGGAGAGACTTCAACAGTTAGATGTCATTGAAAAAGTTGACCATACGGATTGTGCCAGTCCGACTGTATATGTGATGAAAAAGAATAACAAAATCAGAGTCTGTGCTGATTTCTCAACGGGCCTGAATGATTGTATAAAGGACCGCAATCATCCCCTTCATGCGACAGAAATTCTATTCTCAAAACTAAACGGAGGAAATTTTTTTCCAAGTTAGACGTCTCGGGCGCGTACTTGCAAATCAATGTCAATGACGAATGATCAAAGTACCTATGCATTAACACGCATAAGGGTATCTTCAATCTAAAGAGGCTCCCTTTCAGCTTAAAGGTCGCCCCTGCTCTCTTCCAACAGATAATGGATACGATGCTCGCAGAGTTGAAATTTGCAATGGCATACCTTGACGATGTCTTGATAAAGAGCAGTAATTTGCAAGAGCACAAGAAGACCGCCAGAGAAGTACTTAAGAGAATAGAGGTGTTTGGTTTCAGATTGAGTCCGGAGAAATGTGATTTCTTCATGGAAAGGATCAAATACCTGAGTCAAATAATTGACGAAGATGGACGAATGCCAGATCTACAACGGACCGAAGCAATCGAAAAGATGCCTGCCCCAGACGCAGTACCAAAACTACAGTCATTTTTGGGATTGGTACAATATTATGCGATATACATCCCTAATGTACATAATTTGAGAGCTCCTCTTAACGAGCTACTAAAAAGGCAGTAGATGGAATTGGACAAAGGAATGTGAATCTGCTTTCCAGAAAATTAAGAAATGTCTACTGTCAGATCTGGCATTAGCACATTTCGATCCAGAAAAGGAGATAGTACTAGCAACGGACGCCAGTGATTACGGAGTTGGTGCTGCATTACTCCATAAGTATGAGGATGGAACAACAAAAGCAATCGCTCACGCGTCAAGAACTTTGATTGCAGCTGAGAAAAATTACAGCCAGATTGAAAAGGAGGCTCTCGCGATAATATTTGGAGTCAAAAAGTTTAAGCGTTTTCTCCATGGACAAAACTTCATATTACAGACGGATCATAAACCGTTATCACGATATTTGGATCGAAGAAAGGAATCCCTACGCATACCGCAAATCGACTACAGTGATGGGCTGTAACTCTCTTAAACTATCAGTTTAAGATGGTGCATGTGTCATCAAAAAGGCTAGGACACGCGGATGCACTGCCAAGGTTGATTCCAAAAAGAAACTAAAATTTCGAAGAGACGGTAATTGTAGCTTTTAAAGATGAAAGCGAATGCCCAAATTCAACGTGCAATATGATCTGTAAACTCCCGGTAACTCTAGAAGAGATTAAAAGCGAAGCTGCAAAAGACGTTTTCATAAAGAAAATGAAAAATCAAGTAGGACAGACGTAAAGAAATAAAAAGGTAGAACAAATTACACCTTTTTCCATTTGCGAAGGTGTACTCATGTATCCTGATAGAATCGTAATTCCACAGGTATTACGAAGAAAAATGCTAAAGGAATTTCACACAGGTTATCTTGGCATTTCAAGGATGAAATCCCTAATTAGAGGTTACGTGTATTGGCCTAGTATTGATAATCAGGTGGAAAACTGTGTCAAAGCGTGCAAAGGATGTCAGTTAGCAGCCCGAGATCCCCTGGTAAAAACGACCTCGTGGCCGAAGACGCAATTGCTCTGGTCACGTCTTCATATTGATTATGCCGGACCCTTAAAGTTTTTTTTTTTTTTTTACTTAATTGTAGTAGACTCTTTCTCCAAATGGCCGGAGATATTCAAGATCAGACATCCAACATCAAGGAGCACTGTAAGTGCACTTGATGAAATTTTAAACCGGTTTGGTGCACCAAAGACCATAGTGAGTGACAATGGTACAGCATTCACAGGTTACGAATTTAAAGAATTCTGCAACTCACTGGATATACAACACATCACGACACCTATTTACAATCCTAGTTCGAATGGGTTGGCAGAGAAATTTGTGGATACGTTTAAGCGGGCATTAAAGAAAAACATGAACATTGACACAGATGAGCGAACAATACAAACATTTCTAGCGATCTACAGAGTAACCCCAAATCCAAACAATGATGTAAATTCATCCCCTGCAGAACTTATGTTCGCCAGAAAAATTAATACATTTTCGATAGACTCCTACCGGATAAAAAGAAAGTTGCTAGAAAAGAAAGCTTTAATGTAAAGTGCTATTCCCCAGGAGATAAAGTTTATTTTAAAAATTTTCAAAATGGGAAAAATCATTGGGTGGACGGTATCATTAAGAAAAGAATTGGGAACATGGTCTATACTATTCAAGGCCCAAATTTTGTCTGTAAAAGTCATATTAAACAAATCCGTTCCAGAATTTCGGCAAATACAGAGGAAATCCCAATGGAAACGTTGTGTGACACATTTGACATTCCAAAACCGGTGTGTATACACGGACCCATGAATGTATCCCCTGAGCCTACCATACGGGCTGGACAGAATTCTTTACCGCAGGAAACTCTGACCAAAAGGAAAAGCACACGTAAAAGGAAAGTCATCAGGCGTTTAAGCCCTGATCCTAAACGGAAGCGATATTAAAGCTAAAATCGAGAAGATTTCAGCTTCAGGGGGAGGTGTTACAAGGGACATAACTACGTATCGAACCGGAAGCTTCCATTTTAAGGTGGGGCATCTTGTCTTCTTTTGCAGTCTCGCGTCGGACACTCTAAAAGTGTACTCCGGTTAACCAAGCTTCCTAGGGACGAGCTCTTAGCTCTCACATGCAAAGTTCCTTTTTCTTTACCTTCAGTTACATTTATCTAACGTCAAAAGCCAGTAGCCATTTTGTATTTGTATTATTACGAAGTACTAATAAACCTTTTTGTTACGCATCCCACTCGGCGTATTTTGTCATATTATTATATACCGTTGAAACCGGATATAACAGTTTTCGTTGTAAAAATATTTATTTACAAGATTAATTATTTGAAACTTATCTTGAAAAAAATTCAAGGTGTAATTATCAAAGTTACGTTGAAGCGAGAAAAACATACCCACGTGAAATGATGTCATACTTTTATTAATACAGAGATTAATGACATTGCAGATTTGTAAGCACTTAATTTACTTGGCCTCAATAGTTTATTTGAAAACAAGACAAATATACTTATATTTAATATGTTTGAAAATAGAGATTTAATCCGACACTAAACGTTAGAAGGCACCAATGCTGAGAAGAGTAAAAATCGGAATTCAAAAGAGATGAAGCTCGAGGTTATATATATATGGTTATATATATATATATATATATATATATATATATATATATATATATATATATATATATATATGGATCGAGGTTATATATATATATATGGTTATATATATATGGATCGAGGTTATATATATATATATGGTTATATATATATATGGATCTAGGTTATATATATATGGATCGAGGTTATATATATATGGATCGAGGTTATATATATATATATATATATATATATATATATATATATATATATATATATATGGATCGAGGTTATATATATATATGGATTTTTTTATTAGATTAAGGCACATATAGGATGTAAGACTTGGAGCGGGAACCATAGAGTATAGCACCTGCCATGAAAATAATGATAAAGCAGAGAGAGAGAGAGAGAGAGAGAGAGAGAGAGAGAGAGAGAGAGAGAGAGATTCGTAATGTATCTTGTATGCGAAAGGGGCAGAGGAAAACAAAATATGAATCAGATTGCAGATTTGTAAGCACGTAATTTGGCCTCATTATTGGCCTCAATAGTTTATGTGAAAACAAGACAAATGCACTTATATCTAATGTGTTTGGAAATGTAGATTTAGCCCGACACTAAAAGCTAAGAACCACCAACGCTTACAAACTAAGAATAAGCCGGCCACGTTTAATCGAAAAGAATAAGCCTCACAATTAAACAGAAATGAGGATAAAGGTGATTGTGGACCTTATAAAATACCCGATAAAACGAAGAAATAAACAAGAAATAAACAAGAAATAAAGTACCATAAAGCAGTGGTTATAAACATAACAATATTTTATTTAGAGAAAGATCCTTTGTATTATTTGGATTATTCCGACTGCTGTTCTCACCTTCGATGTTATTCTCACAACGTTTCGGCCAATGTGACTTCCGATGTTCTTCCTCTTGTCTAATTCGGGAATTTTTCTGTTGAGAATCTTCACAGAATTTTGAATAGAATGCTTTATTTAATCCATGGGGTTGCATGCTCTGGTTTCGTCAGCCAATCCTATGTATTATGAGTATCGCCCGTACTGAGGATTGAACCTTCAACCTCCAGATGAATGTAACTGAAATTACGAAGTACTTTATCCGTTACGCCACGAGTCCTTGTGAAAAAATTCTAGTATAAATTTTGAGAGCCGTGAACGTATGCTTCTTTTCAGATGTACCATTTACTAGTTATCACTAGAGACCCCTACTTATTATTACTATATATATATATATATATATATATATATATATATATATATATATTATAAAACTCAAATGACCTTTTAACGATGTATGTAACCCACTTTCCGGTTTACAACATCCGTTTGCACATGCGCGCATAAACATTAACCCATAACAACGTAAACAAATCAACACAAATCACTTCTTTTGCAGATTTTGACCTGCGCACTGAAATATTAAAGTTATTATTTCGAAATTATTATTTAACATGGGAAGAGTGGGGTTTAAAATAACTTAAACGTAATACAGAAATGAACGATGTAAAAAAAAAAGCAGATATATCAAAATTTGAATTTAACTATAATAAGTATTATGGTATCTGTTCAGTGCACATTTACCTATAAGTATGGCCAACCACTTATAATTCAGTAACTGCGAATATTTTTTTCAAAAATAATCAGTTATAATAAACAGAACGACTCATAGAAATCTATCTATATTCTTTTTTCATTTTAATATACTTTCATAGAAATGTTTCTGTTATGTAAAAAAAAAAACCCTATTTTCTTTACATCACAAGTGTCACGCTCATACATGAATTCCATAGCTAATATAACATACTGACCCAACGGGGCACGGGTATTCTAGTCTAGTATATATATATATATATATATATATATATATATATATATATATATATATATAAAGGAACAAACCGTATTATGTGTTCATCAACGTTTCGTCTTTATTTCGAGGAAGTCTCGAAATAAAGACGAAACATTGATGAACACATAATACGGTTTGTTCCTTTTTATTTCTCTATTTTGTCGGAATACTATTTCCATTATTTTCATCATCATATATATATATATATGTGTGTGTGTGTGTGTGTGTGTGTGTGTGTGTGTGTAGTAGTAGTAGTAGTAGAGATTTAGAAGGCTGTCACAATGCGAGGAATGAAATATAGTCGTTGTTGGTAAGAGAAGACGAGAACAAGTGGCGATTTAGAAATCAATTAGTACATACATATATTATATATATACATATATTTATTCAGTTGTATTGGTAAAATGTCTTACTTGTTATGTCTGCGACAATATCCATTATTAATTTCGGAAAAATTCCCCTTTCAAATGGTGGGCATAAGAGATCGATTCAAAGCATGCTAGATGATGGAGCGGAAGTTGGGTAGCTATGTGGGGCCTCGGAGCAAATGTGAGGAGGGGATTTATGTATGGTCTGATTAGGTAATTAACATGTTTATAATTTTTATTTATTTCTATTTATTTATTTTTCTTTTTTTTGTTTATAACTTGTTGCTTTAGCGTGAGCTTTTTTTTAATTTTGTATGTTCTCTATTTTGTTGTCTTTATCATTATTACTATTATTTTTTTCTGCTGATATGTAGGGTGTCTATGTATATCTAGGTCACGTAAGTCGCTAGTGGGCTGTGTCCGGTCAGCTATTGAAGGGTAGAGTAGATTAGGGGTGGGATGTGAGAGAGGAGGGGAGGTGGGGTGGGGTACGGGGTTGTGCGCTCCCAGTCGACAACTGGGTGTTAGTGTTGACAGGAGTAGGAAGATCGGTGGGGAGGGGGGCATTGGGATGACATTCTGTGTGAGTTGTTAATTTATTTATTTCCATGCTGGCATTGAGGGCACAGTCATATATCTATATATCGTGTTCGTCCTTCAAAGTCGAAGATGACCATGACATCAGTGAGTAAAAGTATTTTTTGTGCTTCCGGAGAAGACTTGTAAGGCCGAACCGGGCATGGAAGGCTCTCCCACAAGTTGGACAGTGCTGAGCAGGTGTTGTGGGGACAGAGCTTGTTGCTCTGGCTTTGCCGGTTGCACGCTTCTGTTCTGCTTTGAGGGTTCTTCTCTCTTCAGCTGTTTCAGCTTTTTTGTTGATGAGATGACGCCAGTGAAGTCTGTCTGATGCAGGCGATTCCCAGGACTCGGTACTGATGTTGAAGTCTTTGAGGGAGACTTTGAGGTTGTCCTTAAAGCATTTTCTTGGTGCTCCGACTGAACGCTTGCCTTGGCACAACTCGCCATACAGGAGTTGTTTTGGGATTCTTTCATCTGGCATGCGAGGGACGTGACCTGCCCATCTCAGTTGGGTCTTTCGAATGGTAGTAGTCATGCGGGGAAGATTAGCACTTTTCAGGACCTCTGTATCAGGGACTTTGTCTTGCCATCTGATATGGAAGAGATTTCGGAGACATCTCAGGTGGAAGTGGTTCAACGTTTTTTTGTACCTTTTGTAGGTAGTCCAGGTTTCTGAGCAATAGAGCAATGTAGTGAGAACAACTGCTTTGTAAACCTTCAGCTTGTTGTCAATGCTGATTCCTCTCCTTTCCCAGACTTTACTTCTGAGTCTCCCGAATGCGCTGCTTGCCTTGGTGGTTCTGTTGTTGATTTCGAGATTGATTGTGGCTGTCCGAGATAGTGCTGCCCAGATAGGTGAAGGTCTCCACCGCTTGAAGGTTCTGTCCCGTGACTGAGATACTTGTCTCATGATACAGATTTCTGGGAGCTGGTTGGAACATAACTTTGGTCTTCTTGGTGCTAATTGTGAGGCCGAAGTTGTCACAGGCTGTGGAGAATTTGTTCATCTGGTCTTGCATTTCTCGCTCGTTGCTGGCATTGAGGGCACAGTCATCAGCAAAAAGAAAGTTACTCAGCACTGCTTCCTTCACCTTTGTCACAGCCTGCAGTCTCCTTGGGTTAAACAGCTTTCCATTTGTTCTGAATTTAATGTTGATGCCTGGTGACTGGTCGCTGAAAGCGTCAAATAGCATTGCAGAAAACATCAAGCTGAACAGTGTATGGGCAAGGAGACAGCCCTGTTTAACTCCATTTGTTACCAGAAAAGCCTCCGAGGGTTCACCATCGTGAAGGACGCGCCCCATCATGCCTTCATGGAATTGACAAACTACTGTGATGAAAGTACTTGGGCAACCGAATTTCTTCATTATTTTCCGCAGACCATCTCGACTGACTGTGTTAAATGCCTTGGTCAAGTCGATAAAGGTTGTGTAAAGGTCTCACACGAGGCAGTTACAGTAAGTCCAGACTTTTTTGTACAATCATTTAAAATTGTTGTAGACTCTTGAAAATTCAGTATATTATAGCTATATACATCTTATGAGATGACTGACCAATTTTTATGATTTCAAGCTGAAATAAACAGCTCCAGCAAGAATTGGAATACACCCTACTAAAGCATGTTGTCATGAAACCTTACTTTTGGAACGACTCTCATATTGTAATATATTATTAGATAATATTACTCAAATATTCGATATAATTAATTAAGGGGCCAACAGAGTTTTAAGAACTCACATTTTGATGAGGGGGTAAAAAAGAACTCGGGTTTTCATTTTAATTTCATATGTTATATAAAAGGCAATTTTTATGTTTGTATAAAATGTACAAAACTACTAGCCAAAGACCAATAAAGAATATATTTTCTTGATCGGCGTAGTCTCGGATATATAATATCCAGAATTTGGAGAAAAATTATATTTCTTCGGGGGAAAATTGAGCACTTTTTTTTTTAAAGACTAAAGAGAGAGGAGGGGATAGAAGTTTTTATATAAAAATGTTACATGCACTATTTAACTACTATTTATTTATTTATTTTTTAAGTTCCTTGGCAACGCAGTTTATCCTAGTTAGTTATAGATTAAATGTTAACTTTTTTGTTTTTGCGATATTTCAGTTAAATATAGTACTTAAAAAATCATTTTGTTATTTTTCGTTTGTTTATCTCAATCAAGGCATATTACCATTGAACATAAGTGGCTACTGTGATAACGAGCAGATTTATGAGAAAGCAACCTAAGTGGAGAATTATGCAGCAAGATGTTTGTTTACATTACATTTTAATTCTTACATGCTGTTACGGTCGAAGTTACAGATATACTTGTGATTTGAGAAGAACATTCATCCATGGTGGAAAAAATACTTGCCTTCCTGCGAGGATGAAGTTAAACCAAAGGTAAGCTTTTGATGTGCGGAATTTCACATTGTAGTACACGGACCAAACATAAAAACGAATTACCTTCTCAATTTTCTCCTCTCAGCCTGTAAAACTGGCGTTAAAGCAACTATGATGATGGTAGTGATCATCATCATCATAATCATCATCATAATGAATTAGTTCCCTTGTGTTTCCAGATATATCAATTTGAATAGTCAAGACAATTTTCTTTGGCCAATCAACAGATTGAATGAAAAAATCCTTTGTGCTTTTATATAATCTGTGTTTGATGAAACAATTCAGCAAGAAACTTTTTTCTTTTCGATTTTCATTGCAAAGCAGTCAACAACCACGTTATTTCATTTTGAATCAAACGCATTTCAGAGAGCTGGCTATACCAACGGTAAACGCATATTTCATAATGTGGTCTTTAAGCCACAAAATACAATTATAATAGAGCGCAGACGCGCGTATGGCGGCTGTATGCAAATACCGAGGCGAGTGCAAAATGATGTAACAGCGAGGAAGAAAAAATATATATAAAAAAGAGTGTGTGCGCAGACTGGGGATCAGGATCACGTTCGAGAGTATTAGGATCAAGTTAGAAACGTGGGTGACGTCACGTCCATAACGAAAAGTCACGCGAATGAAGAATAAAGGCCTTTCCTTAAAGCCTGAAACAACGAGTGGAAGTTTTTTTCCTCTTTTCTATTCTTTGTTTCTTGCGACGTGTTAATCTAATAACGAGAAAGTTACAAACGATTATTGTTTAATGTGTAAAAAAAAAAAAGAAAAAAGGTTACCACGAAAGAATGCAGTCACAAAGAAACGACTTTACCCCGGACCAAACTGAGACGGAAACTTTGAGAAAGCAAGAAAAACCAACCAGCGAGAGTAAACTTGAAATAAAATAATTGCATCATGCTGTAAAATCGGTCGATTTTGTTTTTGTTTTTTTTTAGGGGGGGGGAGGTTTTCAGACTTTGAGCTAAAGCCACAAAACTGCGACTAAGGAGCAAGTTTTCATTTCATTTGCCAATCACAATGATTTTTATGGAACTCTAATTCCCATCACCATCTTTGTGATATTAGCATTTCCTCCTCTATCGTTTGAAAATTCCCTTTGTCTTCTCTTTTCATTCATTCTTCTTCTGAATCTCCTTTCTTTCATTCTCTCTCTCTCTCTCTCTCTGTCTCTTAATAGATATCTCTCTTTAATTCTCGTTTTCCTTTTTCTTTCTTTTTGACACCCTTTCTCTTTCCCTCTTTTCTCCCTTGCCCCAAAGAAACTTTATTATCAAACTACGCCAGAGATCTGTTCGTGTTATGTGTCCATAACCCCCAGCCAAACAAACATCACAATCCCTCACGGCGTGTTATTAAAACCAAATCAACGAACAGAAAACAAAGCCCGTCTAAAATCCCCTTTTAACACAATAGATGTCCAATCGGCGACAACTCGCTGATATTTCGCTCGGGAACTGCCATCTCAACTACCATCGAAAGGTTCACCTTTGTGCCATCTTTAAAAAATACACACTGTTTTATCATCCTGCTAAAGCATCTGGACTCTCTGACAAAGTGTCAGCACTCCCAGCCACATTTAATCCTTAGCTCGTAAGCAAAGTAATATGTCACTGTCCGAGTGCATGAAAATACTGTTACAAAACCGTATTCTAACAAAAAGGGGAAATTGCAATAATTGTTGCGTAATATGTTGATATCCGATTAAGTCGGGGACACAAGTAATGCCTCTGGCTCCTTGGGTCAGACGTCAACCGTAATTGTCTTGTATAATCTCGCCAAAAGGGGCTGAGCAATTGAGAGAAAAAATGAGCCGTAATCGTCTCGAGTAATTTCGTCAAAAGTGGCTGAACAGTTAAAAGAGAAAAAAGGGACTGTAGACTAAAACAAAATGTTATATATATTGGTATTGTCTCGAATAATCTCACTATATGGAGTTGAGCAATTAAGAGACAAATAAATCGTAGGACTAGGCAAGTGGTTATGCTAACTAGTTTATTCAAATATTTTTGAAGAGAAAGTTTTAAAAAACTATTTAGGCAGTCGGCGTGGAAATCTATCGAACACAAAGAGAGCAATATTAATGATATGACTAATATGATAGGTAGAAGAATCGAGAGTTGTCGAAGTAAATAAGGAAAGAATGCATGAGAAAAAAAAAACTCGCACGACGAAAAAAGTAACAAATGAATTTGGGCATACAATGAATAGTATAATATATCTGTCATGAAAACTGTTTATAACCAATAAACTAACTTTATTGCTAAAATAAAAATATCCCACTTAAATTTGGTGCATTTGCGGACACAGTATCAACAAACAGCAAAGACAATTCTATGGCACGTGGATTTAGTTTTGCCTTTATTTGCTTGGCTTTGTAACATATTGTTAACATTTCTAACTTTAATTTTGGACAACAAAGCATAAATATTTCAACACTGATTCAGGCAATTTCTTTTAAAAAAAATCTACATTCCCGCCATGGAAACAGTTATTTGAGTTTTCCCTCTCTTACAACGTGTTAAAACCTTTTTTTTTTTTTTTTTTTTTTAATGCTTGAAGAAATACGTCGGAATTACTTTTCTTTTACAAATGAAAAAAATAAAAAAGGTATAAATAAAGGAAGGAATTTCTGGTACGGAAAAGTAAAAATGGTAAAGTGAAAGGGTTGAACAGACTATGCACTGGTACATTTTGCTTGGATTTATGTATTCATGTTTTCGTGTGGACTTTTGAGTTTTTATTTTCTTGTTTTTTATTTTCCTCGATGCAGATTATAAATTCTTGTAAACATTTTTTCAGAATATGAAGGTTTGTAACAGAGCGCAGACGCGCATATGGCGGCTGTGTGCAAATGCTGAGCTGTCTGCAAAGTGACGTCACGGCGAAAAAGAAAAGAAGAACATGTGTGCAAACCGAGGATCAGAATCATGATCACATTAGAGACTTAAGTGACGTCGTAGTCGTAACAAGAAGTCACGCATGGCGGAAGAATGAGGAATAAAGCTCTTTTCTTAAAACCTGAAACAGTAAGTTCAATTTTTTATTCTTTGTTTTGATTTCTTTTTATTCTTTGCTTTGATATTTTTTTATTATTTTCTTTGACATTTTTTATTCTTTGCTTTGATTTCTTTTGTGAAATAGTCTACTACGTGTTGGGTCAACAGGTTAACACGTGTGTAAACTTATAATACGTTATCTTGTGTTTATTTTATTTTTCTATCTACACCCATTAAGTTAAGTTTTTTGGCACATACATCTATATAATTATAAAACTCAAATGACCTTGTAATTGGTGTTGTAACGCAACATCCGGTTTATGACTTCCGGTTGTGCATGCGTACATAATCAACGCGACGATAAAACGTATTGTTTTACTGTGTACGTTTTCAGCGTCCTAATTGTTTTTTTTTTACGTTTAAATTAAAAGATATATCAAAATTTGAATTTAACTTTAAGTACTATGGTATATGGGTACTTGATGACGAGTATGGACCATGCGTAAACTTTTTCAGGCCAAAAGAAAAAGAAAATTAAAAAAAGCCAAAGAAAATGCCAAATTGATTTTAAACTCCAAAATAATCGAGCGTGTTTTCTGTGTTGACTTTTTTTCTTTGAGTAAATTTCATTCATACTTTTATTTTGTGTTTTTATTTTATTTTATTTTTATTTTTATTCATTTAAATTTTATTTTTATTTTATTTCATTCTAAATTCGTTATGTTATTTCATTTTATAGTCATTTTTATTTTATTTTCTCCACTAAATATTTTTTGTAAATTTATAATAAAAAATGCTTACGCAACTATTTGAGTGGACAAAGGACTTTGATTCTTCTCATAATTTCCTCAAAGAACGAAAAATACTTGCATCTACGATGCAATGTAGTGTTTGTCATCAGAAGATGACTCATAAAGTATTGTGACACGAAGATTTCTTTGGTGCAAAATTCATGTGTCAGAAGACATTCAGTAAAAAAGGATCTTTTTTAAAAATAACTCTAAGTTAACTTTACAATAATTTATAAAAATTGTGTATGTCTGGTCTAGACGGATCACTGGTGTTGTCGCTGCTTATCTATGCGAATTAAATATGACTACCATTTATCAATTTGGCATTTTCTTTGGCTTAAAATTTTTTTTGCCTGAAAAAGTTTTTCATGGCTAAATAGACCAATAGTTGCGCAGGGTCCACACTCGTCATCAAGTGCCAGTATCTGTTCAGTGCCCGTTTACCTATGAGTATGGCAAACCACTTATAATTCAATGGCTTGAAGTTTTTTTTTTAAATAAACAATTATAAACAGAACGACTCATAGAAATCTATCCATATTCTTTTTAAATTTTAATATACTTTCATAGAAATGTTTCTGTTATGTCACAAAAACTATTTTCTTTACGTCACAAGTGTCACGCTCATACATTAATTCCATAGCTAATATAACATACTGACCCAACGGGTCACGGGTAGTCTAGTTAATATTAAAAGTCCACTTTTTCTATTTAAAAATATTAAAACGAACGTTTTAATATACTTAGGCATACATATGCGAGCAACTTCATTAAGGTTAACAGGTTTGCATATTATTTGAAAAAAGAACATTCATTAAGTAAGTATTCATATTTTATTCATTTATTTATTTTCATTTAACTATTTTAATTTAATTATTTATTTATTTTCATTTAACTATTATGCTCAGTTTTATTTATGCATATTTTCTACATTGTGCATAATTGCGTAGAATTTAAGATAAAAACGTTCTAGTAAACACACATGTATTTATATATATATATTATATATACCTATAAAGTTGACTTTTTCTTACTCTGAGATTGATGTTAAAAGCCTACTGTTTCTATTGAAAGATTGTTAAAACAAACTTCTAATATACTCAGTATAGATATGCGAGCGACTACATGAAGGTTAGCTAATTTTCATATTCCTTTGAACAACAAACGTTCATTGATTAATTATTCATTTTTAATGTTTTCTTATGAGATGATTGGTTTCATTTGACGATTACGCTGAATTCTAATAGTGCATATCTTCTACATTCTGCATAATGCCGTAGAATTTGAGATAACACGTTCTAGCAGCCCCCCCATATATATATATATATATATATATATATATATATATATATATATATATATATATATAAGTGACCTTGTTGGTGTGTGTGTGTGCGATAATTCTCCATGAAACTCCTCTCTGAATATTTGTTCTACAGATTTGAAATTTGATATATAGAATATTTGAAATTTGATATATAGAATATTTGAAATTTGATATATAGAATATTTGAAATTTGATATATAGAATATTTGGACATGTGGCACACTTTCGATTTGGTTTTTAGCCTGAAAAAAAATGCTGCTATTAGGTCAAAATTGAAAACAAAACAGTTGACCTTGGCAGTCGTCGATTAAACCTGTTTTCATGCACAAACCTACAATCATAGGTTAAACAACGTTATGTTTTAAAACTATTTTTATGCGTTTGGGCGTGGCAAAGAAATAAAGCTGGAGAGGTGCATTTTTTAGTTCAATTTTAGCCGATGGTATCCATGTTCTTTTTTTTTTAATCATTACTATATATTGGATACAAATCGATAGAGAATTGTCTCTATAATAATAAATACGAAATCTCCATGAATGAAAGTATCATATTTAAGGGTATTTTATGACCAGACAACGCCGAGCATCCTGCTAGTGTGTGTTTGTGTGTGTATATATATTAGTTTGACAATAAGGTTCTTGCGGAATTTTTAATTTTGATTTCAAATAATGTATTTTCAAATTTGTTTTCGTAAAAATATGCTTACTTTATATGCATCATTTTAAAAACCGTTTTTCGCTCTATTTAATCGTTTAAATTACAATCGTTTTAAAACAATTATGTTTTCTTATCAGAACCTTGAATACATAATGGGAAAAAAGCAAATTTGCACAAGTTTCTAATTTCAATTCAAGCTAGGCCGAAAAGCTGCTGAAACAGCTCGCGATATCAATGAAGCGATTGGCCCAGAAACCACTACTAAACGCATGACACAATGATGGTTTAAGATATTTGAATTTTAACAAACATATTTTTTCCAGAAATAATATTAACTGCGTGCATATCTTTTAAAACATATTAACGATTATATGACGTAATTAAAAATCTCCCCCTTTTTAACAACGCAAGATTCCCTCCCTTTTTGAATTTCCAACGTCTTTTTCCGTTTCTGTAATAGGACAGCATCACACTTTGTACATGAAAAATTTTCAAGTATTTGTTCTGGGGGTTGTTTTCTTAATCTTATATCCAGAGGAAGTCTCAAAATAAAGACGAGACATTGATGAACGCATAATTTGGTTTGTTCCTTTTTATCTCTCTCTCTCATATATATATATATATATATATATATATATATATATATATATATATATATATATATATATATATATGTAAAGGAACTCTGTGTGTGTTCATTTCCTGGCTCGATTTTTATGAAATTTTACACAAAGGTACTTCAGGTGCCTGGCAGTGTACTTAGATAGGTTTTATATTGGAATGTCTTCAACAAGTATTGATAATCGAAAATCAGAATAATCTGAAAGTATGAACTGACGATTTTGAACAAATTATACACAGCCTAACATAACAAGCGCATTTGAGAAGTTTTATTACCACACAAGCTTAAAGACCTGACATATAAATACAACAGTCGATTCTTTGATATACCAAGGCGTGTTCAAAATGAATGTTTCTGTTTACAGCACAATTGAACCTTAATAATTGACTTTTTCATTTTAAACTTAAATTCAAGCTGTTATATATGTGTGTGTAATGTGGACTAAATAATTGCGGGGAGGCATATGAAGCTTTCTCCCAGTGAACCATGATTTGATTGAAAATCGGGCAATTTCACCGATTTTGATGACAATAAAAACATGGCAGTGTAAAACATTCGATGACGAATGAATATATTATTATATAAAAAACTTTGTGTATGCGTGTGAGTTCGTTCCTCGTCTTCCTACTACAATGAAAAAAGAAAACTTTCCATTCTCCTTCTATGCACTTAGCGTCAGGCGGAATTTCAATGATGAGGGCTTGTGGAAAACGTTAACGCGGAACTATTTTTCCATTGATCTTCATCGCCTTCAAATATATGTTTTGGCGGGGGGGTACCTATTATCCAGGCCGCAAACCACTAAAGGATAAGGTCTAATGAAGGTCATGTAGACGGTGAGACAACACCGTGATGATATGTAATGGTGGATTTTGGGTTTAATTAAGAAGACGTCTAAACAAGGACGTATTTACATTAGAAAACGATCATTTCATAGTTAACTGGTAAGCAAACCCACGGTATTGTTTTCTACTGACGGACAGTTCAAGAAAAGCAACCTTCCTTATGGAATTTTCATTCAGTTTTAGGTACAGATAAAGAGGAAAGGAAATTATTGATAATTGTTGTAGATAGATAAGTATTTGGTGAGAACGTTTTATATCAACAAGTTCTAGTCAATGACCACCCACAAAGTAATCAAATGCAGTTCATGCGATTGAACAATGTTAGTACTTCCATAGTGTTACTCATCTTTCGGCTGGTAATTATTTCCATCTTATTAACCTGTATTCTCTAGTTGCTCTTGTCCTTGATAAGCTTTGATCCCAAGTTAAAAATAACAATACAAGTGAATAACGCCAGAAAATGAGAACAATGGATGTGTACTATGCAACGTACATGGAATGATGAAGAAACGATGTAACAGCATAAGAAAGTAAATGGCACAATTCAAAATGCTATTTTCGATCAAGTGTTTGTAAATAACGATATGTTAATTAATTGAAATTGAGACTCTAGCACCACTTGCAAAACGGTATGCTGCTTCTTGAGATAACCATCTTCGTTAACTAGGGTACATAAGATTTCACATTTATGTAAAAAACAGAATACTATATTATAACTAGATGTTACATGGCGTTGCCCGGTCCTACACTATGCTTAAATATGATATTTTAATTTATGCAGATTTTTTATTTGCAATCAATTCTTTATCGATTATTACATATTATATTGTACTATATAATAATGGTTTCAAAACTAAATAAAATACGTGGGTACAATAAGCTAGAATTGAAATCAAAACATACAGCACTCTGGCCTTAGTCATTCCTGTCTGAGCTATCGTCCGATGGATAAGAAATAGTTAAAAATGAACGAACTTTAGCATATAAATGGTTATATTTGCGCATGCGTACAAATAACATGTTTAGTAAACATATGCCTGCTAAATTCCATTTTTTTTTAATTTTGATCTTTTAGCAGCTATTTATACCAGCTAAAAAACCATAAAACAACGATCCACAAAAATGCAATCATTTGACCCACCTCAAATTACGCTGCAGCGTTGCGTATCAGAGGAGATGTACTTTGAAAAAAATGGACATACACACACACACACACACACACAGTGAATGTTTAAAATATAGACTATACATTGAACAAAACCTGGTTTATACATCTTAATTTTTCAATTAGTATTTGTCGGTCCAAGTTTTAGTCAATTTAAAATTTCTAGTTTGAACAGAAAAAACTGTGTTTTTGAAAATCTTTATTCATAACAATAACGACGTTTACTCTCTATAACTTGATTTCATCTGTTAACTAAATCGCTTGTAAAATTCTTTTAGTTTTGATGTGAAATATGAATTAAAGTCATGTTCAATCTCTTTCATGATCTTAAGCTTTGACCATCTACGAGGTGCCTTCAATAAGTTTCCAAACTTTTTTCGTGTGTGCACGTTTATTGATAGCGCACACATGAAACTGTAATCCTCTTTAAAGTAATCTCTCCGGCTTCATTGCACTTGTTGAACCGTTCCAACAACTTCTGGAAGTCCTCCTGTGTGAGCATGTCAATGACCCTCGTCACAGCCTCTTTCATCTCTTCAATTTTCTCATAACGACAGCATTTAAGATTTTCCTTGAGTTTAGGGAATAACTAAAAGTTATAGGAAGCAAGGTCTTGGCTATAGGGAGGGTGATAAACTGTTTTGATGTCCATCTTGGTCGAATAGTCTGTGACAAGAATGGAATTGTCGACTGGTGCATTGTCCTGGTGGAACTGCCACTGACCTGATTTGAAAAGTGCTGAACTCTTCTGACAGAATCTCTTCCTGAACTCCCTTAAAACCTCAACATAGTATTCCTTGTTGACTGTCTGCCCAGTGGCAACCCAGTGCATGTAAATCATGTCTGTGTTGTCAAAAAAAGGGATCATCATACGTTTCTGGATTTGCTCTGTCTGGCCTTCATGGATTTGGGAGAGCCAGCATGCTTCCACTGGGAACACTGTCTCTTGGTCTATGGATCATAGCAGTAGATCCAGCTTTCATCATAGGTCACCAAAGCATCAAGATCTGAGAGATCTGAATTGATCAGCTCAACCATCTCCCTGTTGTCATGACAACATCTTTCTTTCTGATCTTCTCTGAGCATCCTTGGGACCAACTTCGCACAAACTTTCCACATTTTCAGTTCCTCACGAATAATTGTGTTCACCGTTCCCACACTGACATCAAACTGTGCATTTATTGTATCTATGACGGTCCTTATCCATGAAATTCTTTATTTGGCCAATCAACTCTGGTGTTCTGACTTTGTGGAACGAGTTCAACATAATTGATAGAAATGCAAGATGAAGAGTTAGGCGACTCAAAGAAGTAGCAGATATGTTAAAAAAAAGAAAAATTACTAAGTAGATCAAGTTTAAAAAATAATAACATTTGAGAACCTCAAATAGTATGAAAAACAAACATTGTACATCCTTAATATTTTGACAATGTAAAATTTTGTCGATCTTTATTAGAGTTGCTCCCCCTTGTCAACCAATTTTTTCACACATACGAAACCACTACCAAAAACAGAGAACAACTCCAAGAATGCAAAAATATCTACAGTACAAATAATATTTTCCTTTCTTTTCCAAGACAACATTCAACATCTCTGCCGACAGTCGAAGGCTACACCAACCGAAACGTTTTGCAAATAGCACTCAAGATGATAACAATAGTCCGACCAAGACAAGTAATAAAAACATTTAAAAAAAAATTAAATGAAAGCAAAATCAAAAGGAATTCTGAAAAGGAATACGCTATGAATTTAGAATACTTGATATTCCGAATTTATCGTTTGTATATCACCGCACCGCACGTGTTGGATGCCTTTCTATAACACGACCGCCACCATATTTCATGTTACTGGTGATAACACGAGATCAGAATACAAAGAAGAAAATGATGTAGAAATGGTTTAAAGAGAAGATTGAATTTGCATGTATATGCACATACATTTATTTCTCACAAAGAAAAAAAAATGTCAGTGCTGTAAAAGGCACATGATAAAAATAATACAAATGACAAACATAATAAGTAACCAAAACTTCCACAGTAAAAATCTCTAAACACAATCGAAATAAACATTAACTGCCTAGGTAAATAAATCAGTCATAGAAAATGCATTGGTTATGTAAAGTAAATTCAACTTACTTTCACGTCATCTGAAAACTTTTCTTACATCGAATTCTGCGACCAATAATAATGTTCCGGGATGAAATAATAACGTTATTATTTAAATACTCATTCTTAACATGTGAATAGGGGCGTTTTATAATCTGTACTTTGACTGTTTAGTTAATAAACAAAAGGTACTGTAAAAATTTAATTTAATCTTAAAATTCTTTCTAAAAAATAGCATTCTGATTTTTTTAGATAACCTGCTAAAACGAATTTTTATGCGTTTACATTTTAAAATGTTAATTTAAATCTGTTGCCTGGATGTGCTTGTTGCAGTTCCTAAAACAACAAAGTTTGTTCTGATTTTTCGTCTTGATTTTTATTTACGTTTTCACTTAAACTGAAATCCTTAATACAACACAAACACTTTCTTTTTATTTAGAGAGGGACAGTCAAATTATTTATGCATTTATAGAAATCAGAAAAGTTTATATGTGAATTTTAACATTTTTATGATAACGCATGTGTAAAATCTGAATAAAACAAGATCAGAATATAGAAAAGGAAAACAAATGACATGGAAGGGCCGATAATTTATATAGAGTTGAATTTGCAAATATTTTTTTCTTACGGAGAATGTTTGTCAAAAATGAACATTATAGAGACATATTACAGCATGATACACGAAAAGAGTTATAAATACCAAACAAAAAAATTCATGTTAAAAGTCATTGGATGTAATCGACATAAATATGGATTGTAAACAGATGATAGAGAATGTATTGCTAATGTAAAATAAATGCAAGTTACCTTTATATTACCCGGGAACTATTCTTATCACGAATTTTGTAACCAAGAATAATAGACAATATTGAAATGACTAAAATTGCCGCAGTTAAGTGAATGTGAACGGTAATTGCTATTCATACATAGGACGTCTGATGATAAAGACAAAATAGTCAGTTCTAAATACGCACATACCTATTTCTATATTATATTTCTTTTAGTTTATCTGTCTGTCTGTCCATTCCACTTTTTCGAAAATTATTGAGCCGATCTGGTTAAAATTGTGTCTGAACCTTTATTATGATAAGGTGCAGCGAAATAAGAATTATAGTATCTTTTTGATCTACAGTTAGAGATTAATAGGGGTTAATAGGGATTAGGGGTTAATAGTCAGCACAATAAAATATTTACTCTTGAAAATTTCTCGGAAACTACTAAGGCTATCTGACTGAAATTTTGCATGGACTTTTGTTATAATAAAGTGCAAAAAGTAAGTAAATATTATAGTATCGGTATTGTGTACCTGTTTACGTATCTGATAAATAATTCGTGTTTAAAAGGGATTAATATTTAATTAAAAAATGAGGACAAATTTGAACATATCCAACCATTAATTTATCATAAAGCACTCATTCTAAGTCAAAGGATTATAACTTTTGCTAAAAATCTAGTTTAGATATATTTTTGGTTTCCGGAATTATAGACTTCATTCTATTGTTGAACAGTTTAATTCAAGGGAGATGACTTGATTGTAGTTCAAGGGAAATAACTCTGGATAAAGTCAGTCAACAACATATTACATAGCATTCTTAAAATGTATGGGTTTTATTTTTTTCCAGAGGGATTTTTCCATAAATAACCGTTCTACGTCATTTGTTTTTATTTATTTATTTTTTATTACTTGGCTTTATATAAGTAATAGTTTTACAAATATTGCAATGCTTTTTTTTTTACACAGGCATCACCACATTATCAAGGCCAAGAGGCCACTCAAGAATAAGGGTTAAAGAGTGTACAGTAGAAATTGGACAATATAGTAATCATTAGTAATGAAAATTCGGTAAATTTGTTAACTTATATGGAACGGCTCATCAAGAACTTATTTACGTTAGACTTGAAAACAACCATATTGTAGTCAGCCGGAAAGCAGGAAAACGGAAGACAATTCCACAGGCGTACAGTTCTAAGAAAGAAGCTTTGTTCATGGAATCTACATTTAGGTTTAGGCACAGATAAAGAGTGGGGGGAATTATTGATAGTGTTTTCAGCTAGACGAGTGTTTCTTGTGAAAGTTTGGCGAGGGGGGACCATAGACTGAAGCTCAGTCAAACACTTTCCATGAAAATAACGATACATCAGAGACAAACTCGCAACATCTCTTCTGTGAGATAGAGGTTGCAGGGAAGAGAAAAGGACATCTCCTATGAGGCTACAAAGTCTATTTTGGACTCTATCAAGGCAGGACAAGTCCTTTCTAGCAGCTCCTGCCCAGATGTGGCAACAGTATTCCATCCTTGGACGTACCTGGCTCTTATATAGATAGAGAATTGCATCAGCAGTGAGATATCTACTGGATCGATAGAAAGATCCCACCATTTTTCCAGCGGCCTTGGCAACAGATTTGATGTACGTGTTCCATTTAAGATCAGGAGTAATGGTAAAGCCAAGAAGCTTGTCAAAATTTGAGGCCTCCTGAAGACGAGAGCCATTCATTTCAATTGATGCCAGATGTGGATAAGAATGTTGATGATGTAAAGAGAGAAGCTTGGTTTAATATGCATTAAAAGTAACCAGCCACTCCTTTCCTCATTGTACCACGTGCTCAAGATCAGCGGAGAGAGAATCGGAGAGAACTTGGTCGTTTACTGTCAGATGTGCTACCATAAATGGTAGTGTCATCAGCATAAATGTCTACAAATGATGTAAGATCATTAATGTAGATCAGGAAAAGAGTTGTGCCCAGGTTGGACCCCTGAGCATTAATACTGTGAGCTTCTGATTTTTGCCCCTCAACTAATACTCTTATGAACCTATCAGAGAGAAATGATTTAATAATTGAGAAGACATTTCCAGCTATACCATAGCTAGAGATCTTGTGAAGTAAACCTTCATGCCATACCTTATCAAAGGCCTTTGATATGTCAAGAGCAATTGCCCTAGAAAGGTTGCCTCTGTCGAGAGATTTGCTAATCCTATGAGATATAAATGTAAGCACATCTGCTGTAGATCTAGCAGAACGGAAACCATATTGAGTGTCACTAAGAAGGTTAGTTTTGTTGAGATGGTTGATTACTTTTCTATTTAACACAGATTCCAGCAACTTACTCATGACACACAGGAGACTTATTGGCCTGTACTGAGAGGGGGATGAGCGATCACCTGAATTCTTAAATACAGGGCATACTGATGAGATTTTCCAGGGAGATGGGAAGCTATTCTCCTTAAGACAACGTTTAAACAGTTTTGTAAGTATGGGCGCTAGTTCTGGTTGAAGTTTTTTGAGTACTATAATTGGAATACCGTCAGGGCCAGTTGCTTTACTGGAATCAAGGTTTTTGATTAGCTTGGCAACATCACGTACTGATATATGTATATCACATAGCGTGTTTTCTGATACAGGAGGAAATATTGGGGGTTGGCGGCCTTGGTCGCAAAGTTCTTGGCAAAGAGTTTGGCTTTGTCTGATGCTGATGAGATTACCTTAGGTCCATTGATGATAGTTGGGATAGAGCACACGCTTCTGTTCAGGATTCTGTTTGCTATTTGCCAAAACTGGTGGGAACCAAGCCGCTGCTCAGCTACTTTGGACTTGACGGATTGAGCATACAACTCTCTTGCATTCTTTATTACTTTCTTACAATGGTTGCTGGCAGGTCCTGAAAGCGGCTTTAGTTTCCATACATCTATTACGTTGGAAGCAGTGGAAAAAGTGATTTCTGTGCGCAATGGCAGCAGCACATTCTGGAGAGAACCATGGCTGGCTGTTAGTTTTTTGCTGGAACTTTTTCGAGGGTATGAAATTGTCTATACCTACAATTAACCATTCCGTCAGGTCTGATACTATAGAGGACACATCCTTTTTAAACATGGAACGCAGAGGTAGATCCGATATAAATGTACGGAAGCTATCCCAGTCAGCCTTAGTATATCGATATACTGTACAATGGAGAGGTAAGTCTGGGGACTTATTATATTTCATTCTTTATCTTAATTGATACAACAGAGTGGTCGGAAGATCCAAGAGGAGACAGAAAAGAAACTGAACATAGTTCAGGGCAAGTTGTAAGAAAAAGGTCTAGTAGACTCGCATACCATTAAACAAAAAGTTAAATAGTTAAAGTATATTAAATAGGTTTGTTCAATTTATAGCTAATTTATATAACATTCTGCTTGTTCTTTCCTTAGTTACGTTACGCTTTGAACAAAGCTAAATGTAATTTTTGAAGATCAAACTGCTTTTAAAGAATAGGCCAAATTCGCCAAATTGGGTTTTAAAAAGGCTAATCTGGCAACTCTTGACAAGAATACGAGAATGATCTACCTTTGATGTGACCTCGTTTTTGAATATCATTATAATAATATATGATCATTGTTTTATTGGTGTGAGAAAGGAGCTTGTAGTAATTTAGACGGGCTGTGCTTCATCACTGAAGAAAAAACTCAACGAAACATTGCATAAAAAGGAAACATTCAAAAGAAACAGGATAAAAAAGGACATTGAGGTGCTGCACTGAAGGAATTAATTATAGATTGTCTCTTACAATATGATTTTTTATTTGTATTGAACTATGTAGCACAATATTACTTTCTGAGTATTTATAAATTTATCTCATATGGGTCAGTTCTATACAATGGACACTATTTTCATAGAACTGTTAATAAAGTCATATTTATTACATGTTATTGGTTTTTCTGTCCTGAGAACTAATTTTTTGCGCTATACAGAAAAATATAAATTCACCAAAACATATTTGTTTATTAAATATATTTTTTATTAAGTGGAATTTCCAGGGATCCTGCTAGTAAATAATGTTCCGTTTTTACATATATGTTGAATGTCATGTTTATCTCAAGAAGCAGCATACCGTTTTGCAAGTAGTGCTAGAGTCTCAACTTCAATTAATTAACATATCGTTATTTACAAACACTTGATCGAAAATAGCATTTTGAATTGTGCCATTTACTTTCTTATGCTGTTACATCGATTCTTCTTTCATGTATAACCATACGGCGTAACCATGTTGAGACAGCGGTTCTCATTAGATCACTGAAGTTAAGCAACGTTGAGTACCAGTCAGTACCGGATGGGTGACCATTTGAGAATACCAGGAGAACATGGACACCTTCCTACGACAACTGCAAAAACCTAATATCACCATCTCTATTAACCAGGATGTATATGCAACTGGGGACCGCTTGTGAATTTGATATTCCCTAGAAACTTTCTCATTTAGGGGAAATTGGTTCAGTCTGCCTAGAGTGAGCGCTGTTTCAGTACTTGTATTCTTATTTCAGTCGGGTGTTACCCTCCAGCTGTCAATTCCAATTTCCATGTTTCCATTGTTTCTTTTAAGAATATTAATACTTTTGTCGGATATTTTGTACATTTTTAGGAATTCAATTATCCATGCTTGTGGAATTCTGTAATAGGCTTTCTTGCAATCGATCCATGTCATGGCTATGTTCTTTTTCCGGCTTTTAGCATCTTTCAAAATATTTTGGTCAATATTAGCTATATATTATTACGCTTGTCGCTTCGACCGTTATCATGCTGACCATCCCTACAAAAGAAAGTGGAATATTCCAAATAGCTAATAAACATTTCATTAAATAAAACAAAAATAAATTGGTGTCGCTGAAAAGGAAAGCCTAGCAAAATTCTGATTGGATGAAAATAACGCATGCCACATTCTCATTGGATAAAAGCAATCTCGCTAGACAACCAAAAAATTAAAACAATGTGGGTATTTTCTCTTTCAGTTCAAACGTAATTTTTCGTAAAAAACGTTAAATTTACAGATAAACTATTGGGTTACAATTTTCAGATATGTGAAAACGTTTATTTATAAAAACCTTATTTTAAGCCTAAATGTTTTTTTTTCAAATTAAACAAATAAATTCCATTTTATCCAGTTTATCTATTTCATAGCGATATGAATTACTGCACAATACAAAAAATAATTAAATTCAAACAAAAATCTTTTTCTCATTTCGAATTATTTAATCAAGTAAATATTACATGTTTTACTTGATTATTAAAGTAAAAAGAAAACGGTGATTGTAGAACTGAATTTTTTTGGAAGTGGGGAAAACAGATTATTAGAACTCAAAAATTAAATTAATCTATAAAAAAACTTATATGACAAATAAAAATAAAAATAATTATTTGTTTATTGTGTGACCTTAAATTCAGTTAATAGATTAAATTATCATTGGTTACACCACATAATTATTTACTTTCATCAAATAGATGAAATGGGAAGAGTGAATAGGTTTCAAATTGTAAAATTGAAATTCATTAAAGCAGACGACACTAAATAAGAAGTAATTTTTACACCTCATTTTAAAACGATCAACTAAACATTCTGATCGGATTCAAACTTGATACAAAAATATATATATACTAAATATTGTTATGTGCTTGTGTGTTTGTGACTTTTAAAACATTTTCACGGAAAAAATCAAATCAATCTATTTCATTCTGATTCTTGTGATTTTAAAAAGAAACTTATTTTGAATACGAATGTTTTTAATCAAAATTCTAAACAAAAACTTCGATGCAACAAACTTGAAGGTTTGCACTATATCACAAGTTGTGTCATTTAAGAATGCTAATTTTATTTTCTGATATTTGTTGATTTATGAGTTATTATTTTAAATTTATATTGAACTGACGAAATTACACATTTGTACTATATTAATATTCAAGTACACATACGTTGTGTAGACTTGGATATTTATATTTCAGTTGTTTTTATCCACAAACAGACTTTATATACATGACTTCCATATATTTGTTTTAATTAACAATTTTGAACTATCTCTTTATTTATACTAAGAATGGAAATTTACAGTTTTATTTATCTCCTCATTTATACTAAGAATGGAAATTTACAATTTTATTTATCTCCTCATTTATACTAAGAATGGATATTTACAATTTTGGATTATCTATTTATTTATACTAAGAATGGAATTAAATCTAGCTTTGCTTACTGTGTGGCCTCAAAAATATTGAATTTACCTTAAATGACAAATGAAACATATGCAAGTGAATTAGCATCTGTTCACTTATGAATTTATTATTAAAAATTAAAACATTTAATTTAGACATTATTTTGTTAAATAATATATATATATATATATATATATATATATATACATATACATATATATGCATATATATGCATATATATACATACATATATATACACATATATACATACATATATATATACACATACATATACATATATATACACATACATATATATACATATGCATATATATACATATATATACATATATATGTACATATATACACATATATACATGTATATACATATATATATACATATATATATATACATATATATATACATATATATATACATAAATATATATATACATATATATATACATATATATGCATATATATGCATATATATATACATATATATGAGAATTTCAAAATAAAATGGAAATGTCAAAACAAAAAGTAAATTTTTAAACAAAAAGTAAACTTCAAAACAAAATGGAAATTTAACTACAAAATGGAAATTCCAAAACAAAATGCAAATTTCAAAACAAAATGGAAATTCAAAATTACAATAGAAATTAAAACACAAAATGGAAATTTCAAAACGAAATAGAAATTTCATAACAAAATGGAAATTTTAAAACAAAAAGGAAATTTGAAACAAAAAGGAAATTTCAAAACAAAAAGGAAATTTAAAAACAAAAAAGAAATGTAAAAACAAGAAACTGTCATAACAAAACAAATATTTCAAAACAAAAAGAAAATTTCAAAACAAAAAGTAAATTTGATAACAAATTTCCAAACTAAATAGAAATTTCAAAACAAAATAGAAATTTCAAAACAAAATGGAAATTTACCAACAAAATAGAAATTTCAAAACAAAACGGAAATTTCTAAACAAAATGGAAATTTAAAAACAAAATAAAAATTTCAAAACAAAATAGAAATTTCAAAACAAAATGAAAATTTAATAACAAAACGGAAATTTCAAAACAAAAATGAAATTTCTAAAAAATAATGGAAATTTCAAAAAACAAAAAAGAAATTTAAATACGAAATGGAAATTTCAAAGCAAAATGAAATTTTCAAAACAAAAACGAAATTTAAAATAAAAATGAAATTTCAAAACAAAAAGGAAATGTAAAAACAAGAAACTGTCATAACTAAATCTAAATTTCAACACAAAGAGGACATTTCAAAAAATAAAATGTAAATTTGAAAACAAAATGGAAATTTCAAATCACAATTGAAAATTTCAACACTAAATTGAAATTTCAAAACAATATGGAAATTTCAAAAACTAATTGAAATTTCAAAACAGAATATAAATTTCACAACAAAATGGAAATTTCAAAACAAAATGGAAATTTCAAAAGAAAATAGAAATTTGCAAACAAAAAGGAAATTTCAACATTTGCATAGAAATTTGCAAACAAAATGGAAATTAAAATAAAATAACTTTCCAAACAAAATGGAAATTTCCAAACTAATTTGAAAATTTCCAAACAAAATCGAAATTTTAAAACAAAATTGAAAATTTCAAAAAACTGCAAATTTCAAAACAAAATGGAAATATCCAAACGAAACGTAAATTTCAAAACAAAATGGAAATTTCAAAACAAAAGAAAAATTTCAAAACAAAAAGTAAATTTCAAAACAAAATCGAAATTTTAAAACAAAATCTAAATTTAAAAAAAGGAAAATTTCAAAACAAAATGGAAATTTCAAAACAAAATGGAAATTTAAAACAAAAATAAAATTTCGAAACAAAAAGGAAATTTAAAGACAAAAAGAAATTTAAAAAACAACAAGGAACTTTCATAATAAATCAAAAATTTCACCACAAAACGGAAATTTAAAAAAAATGGATATCTCAAAACAAAAATGAAAATTTCAAATCACAATGGAAATTTCAAGACAAAATAAAAATTTCAAAACGAAATTGAAATTTCAAAACAAAATAAAAATTTTAAAAACAAAAAGTGAATTTCAAAACAAAATGGAAATTTCAAAACAAAAAGATAATTTCAAACAAAAAGGAAATTTCGAAACAAAAGGGAAATTTCAAAACAAAAAGGAAATTTAAAATAAAAATGAAATTTCAAAACAAAAAGATAATTTCAAACAAAAAGGAAATTTAAAATAAAAATGTAATTTCAAAACAAAAAGATAATTTCAAAACAAAAAGGAAATTTAAAATAAAAATGAAATTTCAAAACAAAAAGGAAATTTCAAAACAAAAAGCAAATTTCAAAACAAAAAGGAAATTTCAAAACAAAAAGGAAATGTAAAAACAAGAAACTGTCATAACTAAACAAAATTTTCAAAAACAAAAAGTAAATTTGAAAACAAAATGGAAATTTAAAAAAAAAATCGAAATTTCGAAACAAAATAGAAATTTCAAAACAAAATGGAAATTTAAAAACAAAATGGAAATTTACCAACAAAATAAAAATTAAACGGAAATTAAAAAAAAACAAAACAAATTTACAAACAAAACGGAAATTTCTAAACAAAATGGAAATTTCAAAACCGAATAGAAATTTCAAAACAAAATGGAAATTTCTAAACAAAATGGAAATTTCAAAACAAAATGGAAATTTCAAAATGAAACGTAAATTAAAAAAAAAGTAAATTTCAAAACAATAAGTGAATTCCAAACAAAAAGTGAATTTCAAAACGAAAATGAAATCTCAAAACAAAATGGAAATTTCAGTACGAAATTGAAATTTCAAAACAAAATGGAAATTTCAATACGAAATTGAAATTTCAAAACAAAATGGAAATTTCAAAACAAACTGGAAATTTCAAATAACAATCGAAATTCCAAAACAAAATGGAAATTTAAAAAAACAATGGAAATTAAAAAAAAAAATGGAAATTTCAAAACAAAATGGAAATTTAAATTGAAAATGAAAATTTAAAAACAAAATGGAAATTCACAACAAAAACGAGATTTCAAAACAAAATGGAAAGTTCAAATCACAATAGAAAATTTACAAAATAAAACAGAAAACAAATTTTCAAACAATATTGAAATTTCAAAACAAAATTGAAAATTTGCAAACAAAATCGAAAAAACAGAAAATTTCCAAAAAACTTTCAAAACAAAATAGAAATTTCAAAACGAAATAGAAATTTCAAAACAAAAAGAGAATTTCAAAACAAAAAGTGAATTTCAAAACAAAATGGAAATTTCAAAACAAAATGGAAATTTCAATACAGAATTGAAATTTAAAAACAAAATAGAAATTTCAAAACAAAAAGGAAATTTAAAAACAAAAAGGAAATTTAAAAACGACAAGGAACTTTAATAATAAAAAAAAATTTCAACACCAAAAGGAAATTAAAAAAAAATGGATATTTCAAAACAAAAAGTAAATTTCAAACCACAATGGAAATTTCAAAACATATTGGAAATTTCAAAACAAAAGTAAAATTTCAAAACAAAAGTAAAATTTCGAAACAAAATTGAACTTTAAAAACAATGAAATTTCAAAACCAAATAGAAATTTCAAAACAAATAGTAAATTTCAAAACAAAAAAGAAATTTCAAAACAAAAAGGAAATTTCAAAACAAAATGGAAATCTCAACACTAAAAGGGAAATTTCGAAATAAAATTGTAATTTCAAATCACAATGAAAATTTCAAAACCAAAAGTAAATTTCAAAACAAAATGAAAATTTCAAAACAAAATGGAAATTTCAAAACATAATGGAGATTTCAAAACAAAATGGAAATTACGAAACAAAATGGAAATTTCAAAACAAAATGGAAATTTCAAAACCAGAGGCAAATTTGAAAAGAAAACGGAAATTAAAAAAAAAAAGAAACAAATTTCAAAACAAAATAAAAATTGAAAAAAAAATAGAATATTTCAAAACACAAGGGAAATTTCAAAACAAAATGGAAATTTCCAAACTAAATAGAAATTTCAAAACAAAATGCATATTTCAAAACAAAAAGTAAATTTCAAAACAATAAAGAAATTTTAAAACAAAAAGGAAATTTCAAAACAAAATAGGGCCCTGTCGGTGGGGCATTAGAATACGCCAACTGCCTCCCCTGCAGAGGGTAAAAGTCCCTCAATGGGGGTCCTGGATATGACCTTAAACAATATCCAGTGGTGAGGTCCCAGCTTGTGGGCTTTGGGGAGTGTGGAGCCAACCAAAACAAAATTGAAATTTAAAAACAACGAGGAACTTTCATAATGAAACAAAAATTTCACTACAAAAAGGAAATTTAAAAAAAATGGATATTTCAAAACAAAGGTGAAAATTTCAAATCACAATGGAAATTTCAAAACGAATTGGAAATTTCAAAACCAAAGTAAAATTTAAAAAAAAAATGGAAATTTCAAAACAAAAGTAAAATTTCAAAACAAAAAGTAAAATTTCATAACAAAAAGTAAAATTTCAAAATAAAAAGTAAAATTTCAAAATAAAAGGGAAATTTCAAAATAAAAGTAAAATTTCAAAACAAAAGTAAAATTTCAAAACAAAAAGTAAAATTTCAAAACAAAAAGTAAAATTTCAAAACAAAAAGTAAAATTTCAAAATAAAAGGGAAATTTCAAAATAAAAGGTAAATTTAAAAACAAAATGGAAATTTAAACACAAAATGGAAATTTCAAAACGAAATTTAAATTCAAAATCACAATAAACATTTCAAAACAAAATGAAAATTTCAAAACAAAATGATAACTTCAAAACAAAATGGAAATTGAAATTAAAAATCACAATTGAAATTAGAGAACAAAATGAAAATTAAAAAAAAATGAAAATTTAAAAACAAAATTGAAATTTAAAAAAAAAATGGAAATTTCAAATAACTATTGAAAATTTAAACACAAAATTGAAATTTCAAAACAAAATTGAAAGTTCAAAACCGAATAGAAATTTCAAAACAAAATGGAAATTTCAAAACAAAATGGAAATTTAAAAACAAAATGGAAATTTACAAACAGATTGGAAATTTCAAAATGAAACGGAAATTGCAAAAAAAAGTAAATTTCAAAACAAAAAGTGAATTTCACAACGAAAATGAAATTTCAAAAAAAAATGGAAATTTCAATACGAAATCAAAATTTCAAAACAAAATGGAAATTTCAATACGAAATTGAAATTTCAAAACAAAATGGAAATTTCAAAACAAACTGGAAATTTCAAATCACAATCGAAATTCCAAAACAAAATGGAAATTTAAAAAAACAATGGAAATTTAAAAACAAGTGGAAATTTCAAAACAAAATGGAAATTTAAATCGAAATGAAAATTTCAAACTAAAAAGGAAATTCACAACAAAAAGTAATATTTCAAAACCAAATGGAAAGTTCAAATCACAATAGTAAATTTCAAAATAAAAAGAAAATTTCAAAACAAAATCGAAATTTAAAAAATAATTGAAATTTAAAAACTAAATCGAAATTTAAAAACAAAATGGAAGTTTCAAAACAAAATGGAAATTTACAAAATAAAACGGAAAACAAATTTTCAAACAATATTTAAATTTCAAAACAAAATTGAAAATTTCCAAACAAAATCGAAATTTTAAAACAAAATTAAAAATTTAAAAAAATTGAAATTTCAAAACTAGATGGAAATAAAAAAACAAAAGTAAAATTTAAAAACAAAAAGTAAATTTCAAAAAAAAATGAGAATTTCAAAATAAAAAGAGAATTTCAAAACAAAAAGTGAATTTCAAAACAAAAAGTAAATTTCAAAAGAAAATAAAAATTTCAAAACAAAAAGTAAATTGCAAAACAAAATAAAAATTTCAAAACAAAAAGTAAATTGCAAAACAAAATAAAAATTTCAAAACAAAAAGTAAATTTCAAAACAAAATAAAAATTTCAAAACAAAAAGTGAATTTCAAAACAAAATGGAAATTTCAAAACAAAATGAAATTTTAAAACAAAATGTAAATTTCAATACAAAATGGAAATTTAAAAACAAAATAGAAATTTCAAAACAAAAAGGAAGTTTAAAAAGAAAAAAAAAATTAAAAACGACAAGGAACTTTCATAATAAAACAAAAATTTCAACACACAAAGGAAATTTAAAAAAAATGGATATTTCAAAACAAAAATGCAAATTTCAATACAGAATGGAAATTTAAAAACAAAAAGGAAATTTCAAAACAAAAGTAAAATTTCGAAACAAAATTGAACTTTAAAAACAAGGAAATTTCAAAACAAAATAGAAATTTCAAAACAAAATGGAAATTTCTAAACAAAATAGAAATTTAAAAACAAAAATGAAATTTCAAAACAAAATGAAAATTTCAAAACAAAATGGAAATTTCAAAACAAAAAAGAAAATTTTAAAACAAAAAGGAAATTTCAAAACAAAATGGAAATTTCAACACGAAAGGGAAATTTCAAAACAAAAATGGTAATTTCAAATCACAATGGAAATTTCAAAACAAAAAGTAAATTTCAAAACAAAATAGAAATTTCAAAACAAAATGGAGATTTCAAATCACAATGAAAATTTCAAAACAAAATGGAAATTACGAAACAAAATGGAAATTTCAAAACAAAATGGAAATTTCGAAATAAAATGGAAATTTAAAATCACAATATAAATTTCAAAACAAAATGCAAAGTTCAAAACAAAAAGTAAATTTTAAAACAAAATGCAAATTTCAAAGCAAAAAAGAAATTTTAAAACAAAAAGGAAATTTCAAAACAAAATGGGGCCCTGTCGGTGGGGCATTAGAATACGCCAACTTCCCCCCTGCAGAGGGTAAAAGTCCCTCCATGGGGGTCCTGGATATGACCTTAAACCATATCCAGTGGTGAGGTCCCAGCTTGTAGGCTTTTGGGAGTGTGGAGCCACCCTCTAATTACCATTGCTCCCAGGTCCACTCTGACCCGGAGTGGTAGTACCTGTTAGGGTCCCAACTATGGGTTAAATAGAAACCGACGTGAAAACAACAAATATATTCTATTAAAAATATTTTTCTTCAAAAACTTTGGATTCGGCATTAAATAACCCGAAAAGGGTTGATATGCCGTAAAACAAAAACAACACACACACCAAAACAAAAGGGAAATTTCAAAACAAAATGGAAATTTCAAAACAAAATAGAAATTTCAAAACAAAAAGGAAATTTCAAAACAAAAAGGAAGTTTAAAACAAAAGGAAATTTCAAAACAAAAAGGAATTTCAAAACAAAAGGAAATTTCAAAACAAAATGGAAATTGCAAAACAAAATGGAAATTTCAAAACAAAATGGAAATTTCAAAACAAAAAAGAAATTTCAAAACGAAAAGGAAATTTCAAAACAAAATGGAAATTGCAAAACAAAATGGAAATTTCAAAACAAAAAAGAAATTAAAAAAAAAAGAAATTTCAAAACGAAAAGGAATTTCAAAACAAAAAGGAAATTTCAAAACAAAATGGAAATTTCAAAACAAAATGGAAATTTTAAAACGAAAAGGAATTTCAAAACAAAAAGGAAATTTCAAAACAAAATGGAAATTTCAAAACGAAAAGGAATTTCAAAACAAAAAAGAAATTTCAAAACGAAAAGGAATTTCAAAACAAAAAAGGAATTTCAAAACAAAAAAGAAATTTCAAAACGAAAAGGAAATTTCAAAACAAAAAGGAAATTTCAAAACAAAAAGGAAATTTCAAAACGAAAAGGAATTTCAAAACAAAAGGAAATTTCGAAACAAAAAGGAAGTTTAAAAACAAGAAGGAAATTTAAAAACAAAATGGAAATTTCAATATGAAACTAAAATTTCAAAACAAAATTGTATTTTCAAAACAAAAAGTAAAATTTCAAAACAGAATGGAATTTGCAACGAAATGGATATTTAAAAACAGAATGGCAATTTCTAAACAAAATTGAAATTTCTAAACAAAATCGAAATTTTATAAACAAAGTGAAAGTTTGAAAACGAAATTGAAATTTCAAAATAGAATGGAAATTTCAAAACAGAATGGAAATGGCGAAACAGAATGGAAATTTCAAAACAAAATGGTAATTGCAAAAAAATTTGAAAATTTCAAAACAAAATAGAAATTTTAAAACAAAATGGAAATTTAAAATCACAATGTAAATTTCAAACAAAAAGGAAATTTGAAAATAAAATGGAAATTTCAAAACACAAAGGAAATTTCAAAACGAAATGGAAATTTAAAATCACAATGGAAATTTCAAAATACAAAGTAAATATCAAAACAAAATGGAAATTTCAAAACAAAATGGAAATTTAAAAACCAAAATAGATTTCAAAACCAAAAGTAAATTTCAAAACAAAAGGAAATTTCAAAACAAAAAGGAAATTTCAAAACAAAAAAGAAAATTTCAAAACAGGAAAGAAAATTTCAAAACAAGAAAGAAAATTACAAAACAAAATTGAAATTTCAAAAAATGGAAATATCAAAACAAAATGGAAATTTCAAAACAAAATGGAAATTTAAAAACGAAATGGAAATTTCAAAACACAAAGGAAATTTCGAAACACAAAGGAAATTTCAAAACACAAAGAAAATTTCAAAACACAAATGACATTTCAAAACACAAATGACATTTCAAAACAAAATGGAAATTTCAAAACCAAAAGTAAATTTCAAAACAAAATGGAAATTTAAAAAAAAAAATGGAAATTTCAAAACAAAAGGAGAATTTCAAAACAAAAAGGAAAATTTCAAACAAAACGGAAATTTCAAAACAAAACGGAAATTTCTAAACAAAAGGAAATTTCAGAACAAATAGGAAATTTCAAAATAAAAAATAAATTTCAAAGCAAGAAAGAAAATTCCTAAACGAAATAGAAATTTCAAAATGAAATGGAAATTTGAAAAATAAATGAGAATTTCAAAACAAAATGGAAAATTCCAAACAAAACGGAAATTTCTAAACAAACGGAAATTTGAAAACAAAAAAGAAATTTCAAAACAAGAAAGAAAATTTCAAAACAAAATGGAAATTTCAAAATGAAATGGAAATTTCAAAACAGAATGGAAATTTCGAAACGAAATGGAAATTTCGAAACAAAATGATAATTTTAAAACAAAATGGAAATTTCAAAACGAAATGGAAATTTCCAAACAGAATGGCAATTTCAAAACAGAATGGAAATTTCAAAACAAAAAGTAAATTTCAAAACAAAATGGAAATTTTAAAACAAGAAGGAAATTTCAAAACAAAATGGACATTTCAAAACACAAAGGAAATTTCGAAACACAAAGGAAATTTCAAAACACAAATGACATTTCAAAACACAAATGACATTTCAAAACGAAATGGAAATTTCAAATTAAAATGAAATTCTGAAACACGAAGGAAATTTCGAAACAAAATGGAAGTTTCGAAACACAAAGGAAATTTCGAAACAAAATGGAAATTTCAAAACAAAATGGCAATTTCAAACAAAATGGAAATTTCGAAATATAATTGAATGCTTGAGTGCAATTGAGAGAGATAATAGGAAATGTCAACAGATGCAACGAATACGCCAGATATGACTTATGCCTTCGCTGATTACCATATCCAGAGAAATTAAAAAGTTCATTCGAAGGAACTGACCATTAATCTGTTTCATTATTTAAAATATAAGAAATTGTAATTGTGCATTTTCTTTTGCATCATTTGGTATAAAATTATTTATTCACTTCAGGGTGAGGTCCATATTGTGTTCGCATTGAAGGGCTAACATATCATAAAACTACAACCTTGCATCCTGATTATGGGCACCCTCACTATGATCAACTGTATATCATAGACTCAAATGAAGCTCAACAATACAAATTAAATGCTTTACAAAACTCTTAATGTTGTAATCAGACAATGGCTACTATAAATGAGGTTATGCAGCAAATAAATTATTATGTAAATTTGTATAAGAACATGGATTTAATTGAAAAATAACAGGAAAAAAAGCTATAAGAGAAAATATACCAATGATCAGATGTGAGCCGCATTTCAGAAGGGGTAAAGATATAAAGAGATACAATTTTCCAACTTGCAATGAAATAGCTATGGTATTTGTTGGTGAAAATGGTGCCCCACTAGAAAATAGAGACATTGTAGTTTACCCAAGGAATATGCTGTCTGCAAATTATTCTACGCCTCATGTTTTTTTTTTGTTTTTTTGTTTTTTTTACATGAAGATCACCACTTTTCAAGGCCCAGAAACCACTCGGGGATGAGGTTTATTGTGTGTACAATGGGATAGTATCGTAGTAATAGTTAGTATCAGAGATTTGATAAAGTGTTATTACTTAAGGGGGCGGTTCATCAGGAATTTGTTTATGTTTGACTTGAAGACATCCAAGTTGAAGTCAGGAGGGAAACAGACAAGCGGTAGAGGGTTCCATAGGTGTGCAGTTCTAAGAAAGAAGCTTTGTTCATGGAATCTATGTTTTGCTTTAGGCGCAGATAAAGAGTGGGGAAAATTATTGACAGTGGTTTCAGCTAGACGAGTGTTTTTCGTAAAAGATTGGCGAAGGGGGACCAGAGATTAGAGCTCAGACGAGCACTTGTCATGGAAATAACGATAAAACAAAGATAGGCTCGCAACGTCTCTTCTGTGGGAGAGAGGTTGCAGGGAAGATAAAAGGGTATCCTCCACTAAGCCACGAAGTCTATTTTGTACTCTGTCAAGGCAGGGTAGGCTGTTTTTAGCAGCTCCTGCCCAGATGTGGCAGCAGTACTCCATCCGTGGACGTACTTGGCTTTTATATAGATAGAGAATGCATCAGCAGTGAGATATCTGCTGGAGCGGTAGAAGGATCCCACTATTTTCCCAGCGACCTTGGCCACAGACTTGATATATGTGTTCCATTTCAGATCAGGAGTAAAGATCAAACCCAGAAGCTTATCAAAACATGGGGCCTCCCCTAGACGAGAGCCATCCATTTAAATTGATGCCAGATGGGGATCAGAGTGTTTATCTTTATATAGGAGCTTGGTTTTAGATGCATTAAAGGTAACCAGCCAACTCTTACCCCATTGTACCATGCGCTCAAGATAAGAGGAGAGAGAATCAGAGAGAACATTGTCAATTATGGCCTTTGATGTGTTGCCATAGATGGTCGTGTCATCAGCATAGATGTCAACGAATAATTTAAGTATGTGTTTTGGGAGATCATTGATGTAGATCAGGAGGAGAGTTGGGCCCAGGATGGACCCCTGGGGGACTCCAGCATTAATACTGTGGGCCTCTGATTTTTGCCCATCAACCACTACTCTTATGAGACTATCAGAGAGAAATGATTTGATGATTGCTAAAACATTTCCAGTTATACCGTAGCGGGAAATCTTGTGAAGTAGGCCTTTATGCCATACCTTGTCGAAGGCCTAGACCCAATGAGCTATCCGATTCTTTTTCAACATGGAGAATTTGGATGTGAAATGTAACATGCAGAGGAATATAGAACAAGAGTTTGAAAATTAAAATTGATGAAATTAGCTGTGATGAGAGCATTTAGGGTGCGGAAGTGCAGAAGAGAAATGTAGATGATGATGTGAGGCAGACGACTAATGTGGAATGGAATGCTATGGTTAGTGACGATGAGACATTTGAAGGATTTGTAGCAGATGAGATCAATGACTCTGGGACAATGGGGCCAGTAGAAGGAGCAGATGTATGGAGAAGTGATGATCAAGTTTGGACTTTGACTTTCACAGAGAAAAAGTGCTTCAGAAGTTAAGAGAGATTTTTCTTAGAGACGAGATCATTGATATCTCAACCATGAAGATTATTTATAGGCGGAAGGTGGAAGGTGAAAATAGTTCAAGGTGTAATTCATAACATCGTGAGAAAGAACATATCTATCACAGAACTTAATAGGCTTCTATACACAGCGTCATACGTTGTTACAGATCATCTTGGCTTGATATAGATAATCATGACACAGGACATTCACTTAGGGTAAATCCAAAGGTTTACTTACAAAAGGTACAATACAAAAGTCTATCTCGCTCAGTGTCTTCCAAACTCTTTAATCCTGAAGGAGTATATCCTGAAGGAGTATATCTATAATGTCTATCTTATTGTCCTGAGGGTTACTAGGTCATTCCATTATCACACCTTCCCCCAGGCTAAATTCTTCCATAAAATTTGGCTTTACCAGTTAGTTCTTTTTGAACCAAAGTGTTCAGTCTTTTTTCTTTTTTTCTTTCACTTCTCCTTGCAGTTTGCATTTGTGAATTCTTCAATTTTTGAGAGTAACTAGCTTTCAGCGTTACTGATACTTCCCTTGTTGTTTGGAGGTTCAATTTGGAGGTTCAATTTGGAGGTTCAATTTGGAGGTTGTCGTATAACACTTCCATCGGTTTTCGACCGTTTCCATTCGACCATGTGCATTCTGAATTCAGTTTCACTTTTTTTTTCATTTTGAGTTCTTCTTAGAAAGAGTTTTTATTTAAAAAAAATTTTTTTTCCGTCTTCAAAATATCTTTCGTCGCCAAATGATATATCTTTCTTTAGATAATCATAACACAGGACATTCACTTAGGGTAAATCCAAAGGTTTATTTACAAAGGGTACAATACGAGAGTCTGTCTCACTCGGTGACTTCGAACTCTCTAATCCCAGAGGAGTATATCTACAATGTCTATCTTATTTGTCCAGAGGGGTGTTAGGTCATTCCATTATAACAAGAAGAAAAAGAGGGAAATAAAGGGCAAAACACCATACTGGCAGAGGCGACTTGAGGAAACTTTGGAGGAAAGACAGTTCTAGCAATGTTGAAAGAGAAGGTCTGCACTGGTGGTGCGAAAATTAAGTACTTTGTTGGGAAAAGTGTTGCTTTTTGGCAGAACAACCTTTGCTGGAACAATCAGTCTCAGGCTGTATAAAGAATTAAGTGGTAGCAAGCGGGAAGTAAAAGTACTCTAAATGCAGTTGATGCTAGGAAGTTCTGCAGTGGGATTGGGTCTGTCGAAGGGCAACTGTGGCGAAAGCTGTGAAAATGAGGGCTTACCGTTCAAACGACCTAGGTGTGTGTGTGTGCTTTGTTATCGCTGTGAAGCTAGGATAAGAAAAGAATTCTAAGATGGCGCCAACGGCATTTTGTAATGGTATGATCTCGGAAACTCTCACAAAATCTCGTACATATATGCAAATCAATTGGTCTTCAACAACTATAAATTCAGGTCGTTTTGGAAGGCAAGGCGGGAGAAAAGAACGGCCAGTTGGTAATTGTGTACGCTGGTTCGTGTTGGTGGCGTGTCACCGTGTCTGTGTGTGTTTACTGATTGAACCGCTTTCCTGTCCGTTGGACTTTGAATTTGTTTAGATTGGACTTCAACTTCAAGCTATTTCGGCTGATATCTCTGGTATGGACAAGTTCGACCTGAAATTGATCCCAGAATTTGACGACTCCCCGGAAGGACCTTCGGTGGTCGAATGGCTAGAGAAAGCCGAACGCGTTTGCCGGTTGTGCAAGATAAAGGACCCAGCTATAGTCATCTGGCTAAGGATCACCAAGGGGGCCTATGCCGTGTATCAGCAGCTCGGGGATGACGTGACTATGGAACAAATTAAAGAGGCATTGTACGGAGCATTTGGAGCGGACCCTTTTGTTGCCTGGTGGCAATTTTCTGGATGACGGCTTGGGCCAGGGGAGACGGTGGATGTCTATCTGGCCGATCTGAAGAAGCTTGCCGTCCCCTTCGGGGGTGCAAGGGACTATATACTGGCGTGTGCCTTCCTGTCTGGGCTCCCAGAAAGCGCCAGTCGACTGTTGGGAGCGTCATCGAGGCTCAATGAGCTTGGATTAGAGGAGCTATTGGCTAGAGCCCGAAACATCATGAATCGCCTATAGAGGGCCGACGATGCTATAAATGTGGCGGCCCCAACCACTTCGCCGGGGATTGTAGGAGTGACGCGAAGCGGGTGCGTTGTTACTGTTGTGGCCATTTAGCTCGGGTGTGTCCGGGAAACGAGCAGGGGGAGGAAGCTGCGGCGCCAACACCCTCCCCAAAGTGGCTGTGAACAAGGCGCTCCCTGAAGTAATCGTGAATGTTGATGGGTGTAAACGCTTAGTGCTGGTTGATACCGGGTGCACCCAAACCCTGATACGCAAGGGATGTTTTACCGCATGGAAGGAGCGGAAGGCCCCAGTACTAACCATTGGCAGAGGTTCGCTGATGTGTAGTGGGGTGAGCAAGGTCTACGTAAGCATTGGCAGTGGCCCCCCCGGTGGCTGTGAAGGCGTTGGTGGTCGACAGGGAACTACTGGTATAGGATCTTCTTCTTGGAATAGATTCCATTACACGGCTGGGCGGAATCACCATAAACGGCGCCGGTGATGTAAGGTTCTCCCAACTTGAGACACCGGTCTGCGCAGCCATCACTCTTGATGAATCCGACTTCCATGCAAAATACGACAGGGGCACGAACGCCTGGACCGTGTCCTGGAAGTGGTCAGGTGACCAGCCACCAGTGTCCCTGCAGAATCGGCTGGCGGAGTATCCTCCTCCCGCACATCTTAGGGGGCAGTACGAGGCAGAGCTCCAGGTTTGGAAGGACAATGGCTCGCTGGTCCCGTACCTAGAAGACGAACTTGGGCCCCCAAAGGGGTTGATTCCCCTGATGGCTATCAGGCAGGAGAACAAACAAAATGTCCGACCCATCATGGACTACCGGGAACTCAACAAGCATGTTGACCCGCACACGGCGGGTGCAGACGTCTGTGCACACAAACTGAGAGAGTGGCAGCCACAAGGGGCGGACGCAGCAATATTGGATTTGCGAAGAGCTTACTTGCAGATACGCGTCGAAAAATTGCTGTGGCTGTACCAGATGGTCAAGATTAAAGGGACACGTTATTGCTTGACGAGGCTAGGGTTCGGCATGAACGTGACCCCAAACATCATGACGGCAATCATGCAGGCGATCCGCTGTCAGGACAAAGCCGTGCAACAAACGACATCGTCATATATATATGACATCTACGTAAACGAGAGCCTCATGTCTGCACAGAAGGTTAAAGAACACCTCGAAAGCTTCGGGCTAATGTACAAGGAGCCGGAGCAACTGCGAGATGGGACGAAGGTGCTTGGCCTGCGCGTGAGCGGCAGCGCAGACAGGCTCCGCTGGGGAAGAGGTGGTGACGTCCCGGAAGTCCCAACTAGCATCACGCGTCGGTGCGTCTTCTTCATCTGTGGGAAACTGGTGGGCCACTTCCCCGTGTGTGGGTGGCTCCGGGTGGCGGTGGCGGCCATAAAGCGACGAGCGACTTCCATGTCAACCGGGTGGGATGTTGAGCTGCGCAACCCTGCCCTGCGGAAAATGCTAGAGGGGACTTTGGCCAGAGTCTCCGAGGACGATCTGGTGTGAGGGAAATGGTGCATCAACGGGAGCGAGTTTACGGTTTGGGTGGACTCCAACTCGCTCACCCTCGGTGTTGCTCTGGTGATCAACGGATCTATCGTGGAAGATGCCTGCTGGCTTCGGCCAGAAAATGACGCCAGGCACATCAACCTGGCTGAACTCGATGCCACAGTGAAGGGGGTCAACCTGGCGCTACAGTGGCAGGTCAGAGTCCTGCACATCGTTACAGACTCAACATGTGTGTATCGGTGGGCGACCGATGCCTTGAGTGGATAGGCACGATTGGTGACGAAGGCATCAGGCGAAATGCTCATACAGAGGCGGCTTGCTACCCTAACCGAAACCATCAAGGAATACAACCTGGTCGTGGATGTGACGCTAGTACAGTCCTGTCAGAATCAAAACGTCAACAATGAGAAGGCTAGCTGGTTGGGAGCGCAAAGTTCTCAGGAATACAGCAGATAGAGAACATTGTGATAATGCTTGACGATGCGAAGGCTGGCATTTGAAGGATGACAAACTGGAAAGCACCTAACCCTAATGATAGAGCTTTTGAAGACAAGTATGGCTCAATGAAAAACGGTGCTGACAGCGAACAGAAAGGTGCTTCGGGAAGTTGGCATTAGATGTGGAATATTCCAAGGAGATTCGTTATCTCTGCTTCTTTTTTGTAATGGTGATGATGCTACTGAACATCCTCTTGCAGAAAGAGAAACTGGAGTATAGATTTGAGTCTGGTGGCAGACACCTCGACCATCTACTGTTTACGGATGATTTGAAGATATCTGGTAGAAATGAGAAGAAAATGAAGAGACTGGTAGAGCTCATCGGAACATACTTGGAAGACATCAGGATGGAATTTGAGATTAGTAAGTGTGTGGTGTTGGTAATAAAAAGTAAAAGTGCATTAGAATAGTGTTGCCAAATGGAGAAGTTATGAAAGAAATAGAGGAAGCAGGGTATAAGTATTTAGGAGTGCTGGAGAGTGTAGGCATCATGAACAGAGAGATGAAAGAGAAAGTCAGGAAGGAATATCTTGCGAAGTCGAAACTGTATGGAGGAAATCTGATGAAAGTGGTGAATGCATGAGCAGTCAGTGTTTGCAGGAATTTTAGAATGGTCTTACTAGGAATTGCATACCATGGATATCAAAGCAAGAAAAGTTTTAGCAATGTTTTGTATATTCCACATTATAAGTAGCATAGCTAGGTTGTATCAGAACAGGAAAGATGGTGGGAGAAGGTTGATAAGTGTAAAAGATTATGTTAGAACTAAGGAGACGTCGTTGAAGGAGTATGTGGTTAGAAGTGAGGATTGGATGCTCAAGATTGTGGCCAATAAAGAAGAAGTATGTGAGACCAAGGCTGAATATGTGAAACGTACGGACAAAGAAAGAGCATAGGAACTGGCTGGAAAGAAAATGCGCGTTCTTTAAAGATGTAGTAGATGTGGCTGATGAAAGATCATGGCAATGGCTTAGAGCTGGATATCTGGCTAAGAATACTGAAGCTTGTTTTGAGCAGCACAAGAGCAGGCACTAGGAACGTGACTGTTCAAAAAGTGGTTCTAGGAGAGGATATTACTGCAGAATGCCGGATTTGTGGAAAGGTTTCAGAGGCAATTATGCACCTTGCAGAAGAGTGTAGTGGATTGGCTCAGAGAGAGTACCACAAAAGACACGATCGCCTGGAGCTCCAGATATACTGGGAGATTTGTAAGAAGGTTGGAGTGAAGTGTGCTGGAAAGTGGTTCGAGGAGGTGCATGATGAAGTGAGAACAAGTGAGGATGGCACTGTAGAGGTATGATGGGACAAAAGTGTCATGATGATCAAGCAATTGGAACATTATCATCCGAATTTGGTCGGCACTGACAAGGTCTCAAAAAGTGGCAAATTGTAGACCTCAATTCCCTGGGATAGGGACGTGAGAGAGAAGGAGAACAAGAAGTGGTGCAATTATGCTCCGTTGACTTTGAAGGTAAGGTGTATACACAGGGTTAAAATACAAATAATCCCAGTCGCTAGGAGTAGTATCAAGTCAACTGAAAGGACATTTGAAAAATTTAAGATTATGTCGTGACATGTAAATTCAATGGTATTACTCAGGATCATGTCGCGTCGAGTCGATGATATTGTTCAGAATCGTGTTTTGTGGAATCGTCGGAGGTGTTCAAGATTGCGTAGACAAATTTGTACGGGACCATACTGCCATTTGTAATATAAATATATATACATATTTATATTTCTCTTTTTTTGGCATTCTCTCCTCCCTCATGAACAAACAAGCTATTTAGGCCATTATGGTTTTCGACTCAAAGCTCATTTGATGGCAGTCAATCTGGACCATCAATAGTGGAGTGGTTGTAGAAAGCTGAACTGATATGTCAGCTGAGTGGGATAAAGCACATCAAGTGTGCCATTCCGATGTGCTTTTTATACAGTGCATATGCCGTGTACCAGCAATTAAATGAGGAAAAGCAGGTTTTGACTCTATAAAGAAAATGTTGTACACAGCTTTGCTATGGATCCTTTCACTGCATAGAAGTAGTTTGCAGCATGCCTCCAACCAGGTGAAATGGTCGACATGTCTTTGGCAGAATTACGTAGGCTTGCAGTCCTGTTTGGTGGCATATCGGAATAATGCTTGCAATATGCATTCATTGCTGGATTGCCTGAACATGCGGAAGACTTGTTACGAGCATCCTTTCAGATCGATTACATAGATCTGTCACACGTGCTGGCACATGCACTAGTGCCATGTTAAAGATCTACACGGGAGGTCCAGAGCAAGCTGCATTAGCTGCATGGTCTACACAAATCGCACCTAAGGAGACAAATACTTCACAGCAGTGTTATAATTGTAATGGACTCAATCATAGGGCAAGTGATTGTCTACTGGATAATGCAATGAGTAGAGATGTTAAACATTGAAAAAATTTCACGTGCTATCGATGTCAGCGGCGTGGGTACATTGCTTGATTTTGTCTGGTAAATAAGCAAGGGCACAAGAATTCAGTGCCAATCTCATCCCCCAAGCTGGTGTAAATGGCACATTGCCGGTTATCATTGTTCACATCAATGGACTACCACATACAGTTCTAATGGATACTGAATGCACACAATCACTAGTTTGCAAGTCATATTGCAAGGAATGGACGAGGAAAGTAACCCCTGTGATCACAGCAGATGGAAGCACACTTAACTGCTGTGGAATAGGAATGGTGCAAGTTAACCTTGGTGCAATGCGGAGCATTAGTGTTACATGATAAAAGGGCTGCCCCCTTTTCATGTAAGTAAAAAAATAGGGAATTAGTTAAATGTAAATATGAAATAGGATAGTCAAGGATTCGAACTTGCGAAGCTAGATTTGGAATTGAAAATTCCAATCATAATTTAAAATAAATACAGAATGTTATTGAAATAAGGAATTGCAATTGTTTATCTTACATATCTGTATATGGAAAAAGAATGTAATAATGAAAATTGTTTCTGTTAAGGAATTTAATCGTCAATTGAAATTGTAAACATATTTTGTAAAAATGTTATTTGAAAAATAGGTTACTGAACTCGGGGTCATGTCAAGTTTGGCAACATAACGCATGTCATCCAACGTGCTTTATGAGCACATGTTTAATCATGCGATGACCTGACGAGTTCTCAATATAGGTAGAGTTTTTAGATGCAGTCTGGTAGTCTGGGAGAAGAGTCGGAGAGAAGCAGAGCGGTTCAGACCGATTCTCTATTAGAATCAAGACACCCTCTAGAAGTGAGAGGGTTTTAGAAATAACCATGTAAAATAACTTTGAATTCCTCAACCGAAATCATGGACCGGTCATGAAATAAAGGACGTCATCATCTTTGTGTATCTGCGTCTTCATGCTGTGATTCAACAGAAAAGGCATTGTCCATTTATGTTATAAGAACTTCATCTCAAAAATCATCATCATCTCAAAAATAGGTAAGAAATATATGTATCAATATTTATAGAAACACTCCCGTTTATACAGAACTGTCTCTCTCTTTATATATACCCTGTTTATGTCTCCAATATGCTATCTCTTACAACATGAACATCTTAAGACATATGAACACTCAATACATGAACACACCTAACACTGTCTCTATCACTCAAACAACAAAACATAGTCTCAGATTTGATTCATCAATAATAACACCCTATGCAACCTTAGCATAGGATTCCTAGTTGTGGATGGATACTTACTGGGTTCTGATTTATTGCTTGGGATGGATGCAATCAAGCGACTTGATAGAGTAGCTATGTCTAGTGCTGATAAGGTGATTTTTCCACATTCAGCAAGACCAATTTTGCTGGGATCACAATTACCGAGTCTGATTTCTCTGCAGTGTATGAGCAAAACACTTGGAAGTTGACCACATCACGGAAATGGGCTGGCGACCAGCCTCCATTTACGCTGAGAAATAGAATTGCAGAATATCTAGCTCCAACACAAATTTATGAGAAATATGATCATGAACTGCAGATGTGACTCGATAATGGCTGGCTGGTGCTGCCATATCCTGAGGATGAACTTGACCTTTAGAAAGGTATAATGTGCCTCATGGATACTGTGCAGGAGAACAAACAGAATATTCGGCCTGTTATGGATTATCTGGAGCCAAATGAGTATGCGGATGTGCATATGGCCAACACGGATGTTTGCTTACAAAAACTGAGGGAATGGTGACAGCAGGGACCAAACATTGTAGTGCTGGATTTATGACGAGCTTATTTGCAAATACATGTTGACAAATCTCTTTGGCTGTTCCACAGAGTAGAGACCAAGGGACAGTAATATTGTCTTACCCACCTCGGATTTGGGCTTATGGTTTATGATCGTGTCATGGAATCGTCGGAGGCGTTTGAGATTGCGTGGACGGACTTGTACAGGTCCATGCTGCCACGTGTAATATAAATATATATATTTCTCTTTTTTTTGGTGTTCTCTCCTCCCTCATTAACAAATAGAATTCTAACAATATATAAAACTGAATGCTAACAATATATAACACGCTGAATGTTAACAATAAATAACACACTGAATGTTACCAATATATAATACAATGACTGTTAATAATATATGACACGCTGAATATTAACAATATATAATACAATGAATGTTAACAATATATAACACGCTGAATGTTAACAATATATAACACGCTGAATGCTAACAATATATAATACAATGACTGTTAATAATATATAATACAATGAATGTTCACAATATATAATACAATGAATGGTAACAATATATAACACGCTGAATGTAAATAATATAATATACAATGAATGTAACCAATATATAACACAATGAATGCTAAGAATATATAACACGCTGAATGTTAGCAATATATTACACGCTGAATGTTAACAATATACAATACAATGAATGTTAACAATATATAACACGCTGACTGTATACAATATATACCACGCTAAATGGTAAAATATATAATAAAATAGATGTTAACAATATATAACACGCTGAATGTTAACAATATGTAACACGCTGAATGTTAAAAATATATAACGCACTGAATGTTAACAATATATAATACAATGAATGCTAACAATATATAACAGGCCGAATGTAAACAATATATACCACGCTGAATTTTAACAATGTAAAATACAATGAATATTAACAATATATAACACGCTTATTGTTAACAATATATAACACGCTGAATGTACGCAATATATAATACAATTAATGCTAACAATATATAACACGCTGAATGTTAACAATATATAACACACTCAATGTTACCAATATATAACGCAATAAATGTTTACAATATATAACACAATGAATGTTAACAATATATAATATAATGAATGTTATATAACACGCTGAATGTATAACACGCTGAATGTACACAATATATAATGATATGTTAACATATAGTACAATAAATGCTTACAATATATTGTTAACAATATATAATACAGTGAATGCTTACAATATATAAAACGCTGAATGTTAACAACATATACCACGCTTAATATAAACAAAATATATACAGGCTGAATGTGAACAAAATATCACACGCTAAATGTTTACAATATATAACACACTGAATGTTAACAATTTATAACACACTGAATGTAAACACGTAAACAATATATCACACGCTCACTGTTAACAATATATAACACGCTGAATATTAACAACTTATAATAAAATAAATGTTAACAATATAAAAGACGTTGAATGTTAACAATATATAATAGAATTAATGTTTACAATATAAGATACAAAGAATGTTAACAATATATAACACGCTGAATGTTAACAATACACAACACGCTGAATGTTAACAATATATAACACAATGAATGTTAACAATATATAATGCAATGAGAGTTACCTATATAGTACACGCTGAATGTTTACAATATATAATACAATGAATGTTAACAATATATAACACGATGAATGTTAAAAATATATAACACGATGAATGTTAACAATATATAACACGCTGAATGTTAACAATATATAACACGCTGTATGTTAACAATATAAACACAACGACTGTTAACAATAAATAAGACGCTGAATGTTAACAATATATAACACGCTGAATGTTAACAATATATAACACGCTGAATGTTAAAAATATATAACACACTGAATGTTAATAATATAAACCACAATGAATGTTTACAATATATAATACAATGAATGTTAGCAATATATAATACAATGAATGTTAACAATATATAACACGCTTAATGTTAACAATAAATAACACGCTGAATGTTAACAATATATAATACAATGAATGATAACAATATATAATACGCGTAATGTTAAAAATATGTAACACACTGAATGTTTACAATATATAACACAATGAATGTTTACCATGTATAAATACAATGAATGTTAACATTATATAAAAAAATGAACGTTAAAAATATGGAATACGCTGAATGTTAACAATACGTAACACATAGAATGTTAATAGTATGTAACATGCTGAATGTTAACAATATATAACACACTGAATGTTAGCAATATATAATACAATGAATTTTAAAAATATATAACAGGGTGAATGGTAACAATATATAACACGCTGAATGTTAACAATATATAACACGCTGAATTTTAACAATATATAATACAGTGATTGTTAACAATATATAATACGCTTATTGTTTACAATATGTAACACGCTGAATGTTAGCAATATATAATACCATTAATGCTATCAATATATAACAGGCTGAATGTTACTAATATACACCACAATGAATGTTCACAATATATAACACAATGATGTTAAGAATATATAATACAATGATTGTTAACAATATATAACACGCTTAATGTTAACAATATATAACACGCTGAATGTTAACAATATGGAATAAAATGAATGTTAACAATATATAATACGCTGAATGTTAACAATATATAACACGCTGAATGTAAACAATGTACAATACAATGAATGGTAACAATATATAACACAATGAATGTTAAATATATATAACACGCTGAATGTAAACAATATAAAAATATAATGAGTGTTAACAGTCTATAACACGCTAAATGGTAATAATATACAACACTCTGAATGTTTACAATATATAATACGCTAAATGTTAAAATATGTAACACACTGAATGTTAGCAATATATAACACGCTAAATGGTTACAATACATAATACAATGAATGTGTACAATATATAACACGCTGAACGTTAACAATATATAACCCGCTGAACGTTAACAATATATAACACGCTGAATTTTAACAATATATAATACAATGAATGTTAACAATAAAACGCTGAATGTTAACAATATATAACGCGCTGAATGTTAACAATATATAATACGCTGAATGTTAACACATTATAAGGCACTGAATGTTAACAATATATAATACAATGAATATTTGCAATATATAACACGCTGAATGCTAACAATACATAACACCCTGAATGTTAACAAAATAAAACACGTTCAATTTTAACAATATGTAATACAATGAATGTTAAAATATATAATACAATGACTGTTAACTATATATAACACGCTGAATGTTATCAATATATAACACGCTGAATGTTAACAATATATAACACGCTGAATGTTAACAATATATAGTACAATTACAGTTACCAATATATAACACAATGAATGCTAACAATATATAACACAATGAATATATATAATACAATGAATGTTAACAATATACAATACAATAAATGTTAACAAAATATAATACAATGAATGTTTACAATATATAACACGCTGAATATACAAAATATATATTACGCTCAATGTTGACAATATATAATACAATGAATGTCAAAAATATATTTTACAATGAATGCTAACAATATATAACACGCTGAATTTTAACGTAATATAATATAATGAATGTTAATATATTACACGCTAAATGCTTACAATGTATAATACAATGAATGTTAACAATATATAACACGCTGAATGTTAACAATTTATAACACATTGAATGTAAAAATATATAACACAGTGAATGTAAGCAACATATAATTGAATGAATTGCAACAATATATAATACAATGAATGTTAACAATATATAACTCAATGAATTTTAAGAATATATAATACAATGAAGGTTAACAATATATAACACACTGAATGTTAACTATATATAATACAATGAATGTTAACAATATATAATACGCTGAATGTTAACAATATATAATACGCTGAATGTTAACAATATATAGCACACTGAATGTTAAAATATATCATACAATGAATGTTAACAGTATATAACACGCTGAATGTTAACAATATATAATACAGTGAATGTTAAGAATATATAACAAAATGAATGTGAACAATATAACACGCTGAATGTTAACAATATATAACACGCTTAATGTTAACAATATATAATACAATGAATGTAAACAATATATAACACGCTGAATGTTAAAAATATATAATACAATGAATGTTAACCAGATAGAATAAAATGAATGCTAACAATATAAAACACGCTGAATGTTAACAATTTATAACACGCTTAAATTTAACAATATAAAACACGCTGAATTTTAACTATATATAAGGCAATGAATGGTAACAATATCTAATACAATGAATGCTAACAATATATAACACGCTGAATGCTTACAATATATAACCCTGTGTATGTTAACACGATATAAAATAAGTAATTCTAACAATATATAACACGCTGAATGTACACAATATATATATAATACAATGAATGGTAACAATATATAACACGCTGAATGCTTACAATATATAATAAAATGAATGTTAACAACATGTAACACGCTGAATGTTTACAATATATAACACGTTATGTTTACAATATAAAATACAATGAATAATAACAATATATAACACGCTGAATGTAAACAATATATAATACAATGAGTGCTAACAATATATAACACGCTGAATGTTAACAATATAAAACACGCTGAATATTAATCATATATAACACGCTGAATATGAACAATACATTACACGCTGAATGTTAACAATATATAATACAATGAATGTGAACAATATATAACACGCTGAATGTTAACTATATATAATAAAATGAATGTTAACAATGTATAACACGCTAAATTTTAACAATATATAATACAATGAATGCTAACAATATATAATACAGCCTATGTTTACAATATAAAACACGCTGAATGTTAATAATATATAAAATGCTGAATGTTAACAATATATAATACAATGAACGTTAGCAATATATAATACGCTGAATGTTATAATATATAACACACTGAATGTTAACAATATATAACACAATGAATGTTAACAATATTTTCGATATTTCCTACCGACGAGTGGGGGGGGGGGAAGAAAAGACGTTTAGCTTGCAACGAAAAATTACCTCGTTGCTTACGAGCAAGCGTATTCTTGTAAATATAACGCGCTGTTAACAGTTGTCGCACCGGTCTGATAGATCTCTAACAACGACAAGAACAAACTACAACAACAACAAGCCTACAAAGGTGACTCTTTTTATAGTCTCAATCTCTCGTTCAGCGAGATTGAAACGAGACTTGAATGTCTATTTAAGCTATAAGGAATAGACATCCTATTTTCTTCATCAACAAACACCAGGCCGGGCCGTTCACAGCCATGAGGGTCTTTCTCTTCCCACCGAGCCACCCTCGGTAAGTCAATAAATTTAATTATCACAATATATAATATGCTGAATGTTAACAATATATAACACGCTGAATGTTATCAATATATAACATAAGGAATTTTAACAATATATAACATGCTGAATGTTAACAATATATAATACAATGATTGTTAACAATATTTAACACGCTGAATGTTAACAATATAAAACATGCTGAATGTTAATATATTACACGCTGAATGTTTACAATATATAATACGCTGAATGTTAATAATATATAACACACTGAATGTTAGCAATATATAACAGAATGAATGTTAACAATATATAATACAGTGAATGTTAATAATGTATGATAAAATTAAGGTTAACAATATATAACACACTGAATGTTAACAATATATAGCACCCTGAATGTTAGTAATATATTACACAATGATTGTTAACAATATATAACACGCTGAATGTTGACCACTTATCATACGCTGAATTTTACAATATTTAACACACTCAATGTTAACAATATATAACACAATGAATGTTAAATATATATGATACAATGAATGTTAAAAATATATAACACAATAAATTTTTACAATATATAACACGCTGAATGTTAACAATATATAATGCAATAAATGTTAACAATATATAATGCAATGAATGTTAACAATATATAACACAATGAATGTTAACAATATATACTACTCTGAATGTTTACAACATAAAATACAATGAATGGTAACAATATATAACACGCTGAATTTTAACAATATATAATACAATGAATGCTAACAATATATAACACGCTGAATGTTACCAATATATATCACGCTGAATGTTAAAAATATATAACACGCTGAATATTAACAATGTATAGAACACTGAATGTTAACAATATATAATACAATGTCTGTTTACAATATATAACACAATCAATTTCAACAATATATAACACAATGAATGTTAAAAATATATAATACAATGAATGTTAACAATATATAACACGCTGAATTTTTACAATATATAATACAATGAATGTATTTCGAAGCTTAATGCTTTTCATCAGAAGAGAAGAGAAGGTGCTAGGTAACATATTAAAGAATCGACGTCTAGCGATAACTTTATTAGAAGCGAAATAATGGGATGTGAGAGTAAAAAGGTAATACGTTGTAAATGTGAAAACAGTAATTAATGTGATGAAGAAGGAAATTGTGAATATCACAAAGTCGATATATGTGGTATGTAAAGCGGTTAAGGAGTTTGCCATGGTAGGTTATGGAGTATATGTTCAATATGTGCATCCATATGTTGAAATGTGCCTTGAATATTGAAAACAGGGAAGGGAGTAAAAGTAGATTTTCTTATAATCATATGGAATTTGGGTGGAGTATGAATAGAGATGGGTTTTCTTGAAATAGTAGACGGACGTTAGGTCTGTATATATCAGAAGGAGTAATAGAATTAGAAAGTAGTATTAAATCAAGTATAAATTAGAAAATAACTACTGAGAGTACCCGGTGTTTCCTGGGTGTTTTGAAGTGTAGTAAGAACGCCCGTGGGGGGTACTATTAAAAGGTGTTAAAAATGTGGTATAGTAGTGGGGTTCCCTGGCGTTGCTGGGGTCGAGTAAGGAACTCCCGAGAGGGGATTAAAAAGAAAAAAAATTGGTAGTGTGGGGGGGGTGAAGTAGGCAGTTTGGATGGAGAGAGAAAGAAACAAGTGGTAGAAGGCAGATAGGCTTGAACCCGTAACACGAATGAGGCAAAAAAATCGTGGCATGAATGTGTTTGCCGATGTCTCCATTGTCCAACCGGAAGTCTGGGACATTGAAATTAAGTGAAGTCAATCCAACTGATGCGATTATTTGCAAAAATGGCAACGCAGAATTACCGATCCCTATTTGTAGAAAAATGCCCAGTTGAGGGTGAAGGAATTAATGTTCTTTGCAAATTTTTCGACAGGGTCGAGCATTAAAACAATACTGTGAAAAGTTTTTGCGAGACATACAAACACACACATACATACAAACACACACATACATACACACACATATACAAAGAATAAAAATAAAAAATAAAAATACAAAAAAATAAGCAAATGGAACTATACAAAGTAAGGAATAAAAGAGTATAAGATTATAAAAAATATACAAAATATAAAAAATATAAAACATGAAAAATATAAAAAATATAAAAATATAAAAATTAAAAAATATAAAAAACATTAAAATATAAAAATATAAAAACTATTAAAAAAATATAAAAATATAACAAAATATAAACAATATAAAAATATAAAACATATAAAAAATATAGAAAATATAAAAATATGAAAAATATAAAAAATATAAAAATATAAAAACTAAAAAAATATAAAAAATATAAAACTTAAAAATATAAAATATATACAAAATATAAAAGATATAAAAATATAAAAATTATAATTATATAAAAAATATAAAAATATGAAAAATATAAAAATATAAAAAATATAAAAAATATAAACAACATAAAAATATAAAAACTATAAAAACTATAAACATATAAAAAATATAAAAATACAAAAAATATAAAAATATAAAAAATGTGAAAAATATAAACACTATGAAAAATATAAAAATATAAAGAATTCAAAAATATAAAAATACAAAAAATATAAAAATATAAAAAATATAAATAGTATAAAAAATAAAAAACTATACAAACATAAAAATATAAAAAATATAAAAAATATAAAATATAAAAAATATAATAATATCAAAAATATAAAAATATAAAAAATATAAAAATATAAAAAATGTAACCAGTATAAAAAATATAACAAATATAAAAATATAAAAAAAACAAAAATATAAAAAATATATAAAGTATAAAAATAGGACAAATATAAAAAATACAAAAAATGTAAAAATATAAAAAATATTAAAAATATAAAAAATATAAAAATGTGAACAATATAAAAACTATAAAACTATAAAAACTATAAAATATATAAAAATATAAAAATATTAATATATAAAAATACAAAAAATATAAAAATATAAATAATGTAAACAATATAAAAATATGAAAAATAAAAAAGTATAAAAATATAAAAAATATAAAAATATAAAAAATATAAAAAATATAAAAACATAAAGAATATAAAAATACAAGAAATATAAAAATATAAAAATATAAAATGTAAAACGTATAAAACAATAAAAAAGACATAAAAATATAAAAAATATGAAAAGTATAAAAAATGTAAAAAATATAAAAAAATATACAAATATAACAAAAATGTTAAAAATATAAAAATATAAAAAATATAAAACAAAATGTGAAAAATATTTAAAATATAAAAATATAAAAACTATGAGAACTATAAAAATATAAAAATAAAAAACTATAAAAATATAAAATATATAAAAAATATAAATATATAAAACATATAAAAAATATAAAAAATATAAAAATATGAAAAATATAAAAAAAATATATAAAATATAAAAACTATAAAAATATGAAAAATATAAAACTATAGAAATATAAAAAATATAAAAAATATAAAACATATAAAAATATAAAAATATAAAAATTATAAACAATATAAAAAATATAAAAAATGTGAAAAATATAAAAAACATATTAAAATATAAAAAATATAAACATATGAAAAATATGAAAAATATAATTATATAAAAATATGAAAAAATAGAAATATAAAAATACAAAAATATCAAAATATCAAAATATAAAAAATATAAAATATATAAATAATATAAAAATATAAAAAATATAAAAATATAAAAAATATAAAAAATATAAAAATATTAAAAACATACAAAATATAAAAATATAAAAACTATAAACATATAAAAAATATAAAACTATAAAAATATGAAAATATAAAAAAATATGAAAAATATAAAAATATAAAATTATAAACAATTTTAAAAATACAAAAAATATAAAAAATATAAAAATGTGAAAAATATAAAAAAATATATATATAAACAATATAAACAATATAAAAATATAAAAAAATATAAAAAATGTAAAAATATGAAAAATATAAAAAATATAAAAATATAAAAACTATAAAACTATAAAAATATAAAACTACAAAAATATAAAAATATATAAAAATATAAAGAATATAAAAAATATAAAAAATATAAAAAATAGTAAAATAGAAAAAATAGAAAAAATATAAAAAATATAAAGATAAAAAATATACAAATATAAAAAATATAAAAAATGTTAAAAGTAGAAAAACTACAAAAATATAAACTATAAAAACTTTAAAAATAAAAGAAAAATATAAAAATTATAAAAATATAAAAATACAAAAAATACAAAAATATGAAAAATATAAAAAATATTAAAAATGTGAAACATATAAAAACTATAAAAATATAAACCCAATAAATACTATGAAAAATATAAAAAATATGAACAAGATAAAATAAAGAAATATAAAAATATAAAAAATATAAATATATAAAAAATAAAAAAACTATCAAAATATAAAAAATATAAAAATATAAACATATAAAAAATATAAAACTATAAAATTATAAAACTATAAAAATATTAAAATATAAAAAATGTAAAAAATGTGAAAGATATAAAAACTATAAAATATTAAAACTATAAAAACTATGAAAAATAAAAAAACATATAAATAATATAAAAATACAAAAAATATAAAAATATAAAAAATATAAAAAATATAATAAATATTAAAAATATAATAAAAATAAAAAAATATAAAAAAGTAAAAAATATAAAAATATAAAAAATATAAAAATATAAAAAATATAAAAATATGAAAAATATAAAAATATAAAACGTATATAAAATATAAAAAGTATTAAAAATATAAAAACATAAAAATATAGTAAAATAGAAAAATATAAAAATATAAAAAATATAAAATATATAAAAATAAAAAATATACAAAATATAAAAATATAAAAATATAAAATTTTAAAAATTATAAAAAATATAAAAATATGAAAAATATGAAAATATAATAATATAAAAAATATAAAAAATATTAAAAATATTAAAATATAAAAACTATAAAAATATAAGAAATATAAAAAATATGAAAAATATAAAAAGTATGAAAAATAATAAACTATAAAAATATAAAAAATATGAAAAATATAAAATATATAAAAAAATATAAAAATATAAAAAATATAAAAATATGAAAAATATAAAAAATATAAAAATATAAAAACTTCAAAAATATAAAAAATATAAAACTATAAAAATATGAAAAATACAAAAAATATAAAAAATATAAAAATATAAAATATAAAAAATATAAAAATATAAAAAATATAAAATATATAAAATATATAAAGAAATATAAAAATATAAAAAATATAAAAAATGTAAAAGTATAAAAAATATAAACAATATAAAAAAGATAAAATAATACAATAAACAAAGTGCTTACGTAACATAGAAATAGAAATGAAATCAGTGCGCAAAAGTAGCCAGAAAAAAACTTGTCGTAATCCAGTTCAAGAGAGTATTCACAGTAAAAGGTGAAATATTCAATTCCTTAAAATAAAATGATGCTGCAAATGTAGAAAAAGGCACCCCCTACTCAGCACAAAAGATAGAATTGCAGGTCGAAATGTGGAATAATTTGTCCAAATTTTCACGTCCGGAGCGGTAACGGGACTGGCTTGTGGTGGAGGATTTAAGGATTCCAGATGCTGGGTTGTACTTCACAGAGTCAATGCAGAGTTTTTCTTTCTTTTTTTTTTATCGTGAATAATCCGTGACTATGCATACTTTACTTTTAATTCCGAGGAAAAAAATATCAACAAACTTAAGAACTCTTTCTCTGATGAGGGACGTTTTAATCAGAAATTAATAAGGAAAAAATCTTTTGGTATCTAAAAACGTGTTTTAAGACAGTTTATCTGTTTATTTTATATTTTTCATTGCAAGATTTTATCAATTTCATATTTGCCGACCGCATGCCATTCCGGCTTTACAAAAAAAAAAAAAACAACAAAATAAATAGCAATATCAGCACGACCTCAGTAACATAATATGAGGATGGACTTTTACTTTTACTTCCGAGGATAAAAAGATCAACAAAACTTAAACTTCTCTGATGAGGGATTTTTAAAATCCGAAATTAAATAGAAAAAAAAATCCTTTTTGCATCTAAAATGTGTTCTAAAACAGTTCGTCCGTTTATTTTTTAACATGCTATTTTTCTTTTTACAAAATTTCTTCTCTCATAATATTTATAAAGGCTGTTTATGTTAGACTGAGAAAAAGTATATGTTTTAGGGGTTAAACGCGGCTGGGTCACGTCGTATAAAGTTACCTTTTTAACTAGAAAATTAAGTTTGTAATCGATGAAATTAACGCGAAAAAAGAGAACAAAGTGTAAATTGTGGAATTTAGAGGGGAGGGGCAGTAGATCTTCATTTTTTAGGTATTAAACGACGCTGAATTACGTGGTAAAAATTTTAAAATAAAACAAACAAATGAAATCTTTTCAGTTTTTTTTCGTAAGTGTTTTTTTTTTAATATTTAAAAATAAAAACAATAAAAGCCAAGCATTTTTATACACGGAATTATTTTTGCAGCTAGACACTTGATGAAATTACCAAATGATATTTGGTAAACGTTTTTTTTATGGATAGCATCTAGGGACAAATAACTCTATAAAAAAGTTGCTGTTGGAAATATTAATTCCCAAATAAATTAAATTAAATATATTATCAATATAATTCTTGTTTAAAATTTATTAAATAACTTTAAATAGAATACTTAAAATAATTCCCTCGCTAAAAACATTCACTAAGATACCACTATTTAGTAAAATCAATTTTTCTTAATGTCATATGTAAATAAGGTGATTTCTTAATTGTATATTTTCCCAAGTATCATACTATATATAGAAATAAATGAAAGATTAAAGTAAGACACATACATTTGTATATATTAATCAAATTGTGAACAAACAAACAAACAGACAGGAATACGAATTTATAAATATAGGTTTTCATTTCAAGATGCTTTTACTATCCGACACATTTTCAATATATATATATATATGTGTATATATATATATATATATATATATATATATATATATATATATATATATATATATATATATATGTATATATATTGAAAATGTGTCGGATAGTAAAAGCATCTTGAAATGAAAACCTTGAAATGAATATATATATATATATATATATATATATATATATATATATATATATATATATATATATATATATATATATATATATATAGTATAATTCCTATAATTTGAACATCCGCTTCGTTCAAATTAGAGGATGCTGTTCAAGTTTCGTGATAAAAAATGTGCTGCAGTTAACTTTAATTTTTTAAGAGTTAAGAAATAATAAATGAAATTCATTGCTATATGATACTTCAAGTATATATTAAGTTGAGTTTACGATGTATTGCAAGTAAGAATTGTTAAATATTATTACCAGGAACAAAAACATTGAAAATAAATTAAATCTAATCTTACTTGTTAGGTATTTGTTACCTAAGTTATCATCTACAGAAATCATACATTTATGTAAAATATAGTTTTTTTTTATTATTTATTCATTGAATGAATCTCATTGCAGTTTCTATTTTCATCAATTGAGCTGTCGGGTGCTGCCATTGTATTCCGTAAGCGATCACAAAAATCGACAATTTTTTGGTTCTGTAGTTTTTTTATGATTATATCTCTTCAGAATGACATTGCTTGCAAAACATAGTTATTACTAAAGTAAGGACTTTTTTCTAGAAATTTTAAAACCGTCTCCATAGACTTTTCTGTATCGTCCCATGATATGGCTTCATCAGAGTGTTCTTGGTTACTTACATTAGGGTCAAGAGAATGGGAGCTGTCGCTATTTTTATCACCATTACTGCCTTTAGGATATTGATTAGTAGTTTCCTTATCTTGTTGCACCCACATGTCAACATCATTTGCATTAAGTGATTTAAGAACAGCGTGGTTGGTCGGTAACCGTTTGGTTTCAAGATTTTTTTCTAAACCAGATGTATTCTCTGATTCTTTCAGTTCAGAAGCCTTTGGCGCTGGGCATAATTTACCCCATGCTTTTGTTAATATGCTTGCTTGAACTTGATTCCATGCAAGCCATTGTGATGGGTTGTTTTACACTATTTTAAATATAGCAATCTGAAAAAAAAATTACAGTTAGTGTAAATGAGTTATCAATAGCTAATCTACATTAATTACATAGTACCAATATTAACATTTCTGCGCAATATCTGACTAAAACATGTAAACAGTTTTACTGCAACTCCGCATCAAATATGCTAACACAATTTCAATGACAAGACAGTTCAAGTTTAGAGAAAGTCCAGGTTTAGAAGTCCAAATGAGAGGAAGTCCAAATGAAAGGAAGTCCAAATGAGAGGAAGTCCAATTTTAGAGGAAGTCCAACTTTAGAGGAAGTTCAACTTAAAGGAGTTTTACTGTATATATAAAAGTGAAATTGCCTCTGTGTGTGTACATTTCTCTACCAAACTACTCTTCCAAAATTGGCAATGAAGGGGTCAAATGTTAACGATTTGACCTTTGAAAGCTCTACCAAACTCCATTGCCAATTTTGGGTCTAAACACTTGAAATTTTAGCTATAGGTTTTTGGGAATGGATCAAACTTTTTAATTTGATTTGAGCCCAAAACACGGGTCAAAATTGGGGTCAAAGTTAAAAAAAATTTTGACCTTTTCGGTCTCTACCAAATTACTCAGCCAATTTTTGGTCTAAACATTTGAAATTTTACATAAAGTGTATTCAGACATAGGGCAAGCTTTTAAATCGGTTTTTGGCCAGAAACTTGGCTACCAAGGGTTCAAAGTTTAAAAGATTTGACCTTTACGGTCTCTAGCTAACTATTCAGCCAATTTTGGGTCGAAACATTTAAAATTTTACACCAACGATATTCACACATGTAGTAAGCTTTTTAATCAGTTTCTGGGCGAAAATTTGGCTGGCAAGAGGTCAAAGTTGAAATAGTTGACATTTGCAGACTCTAGTAAACTCCTCCGCCAATTTTGGGTCTAAAAACTTGAAATTTTAGATGTAGGTTACCTGGACATGAGTCAAACTTTTTTGCTATATATATATATATATATATATATATATATATATATATATAAGTGTCTGCGTGTGTGTGTCTGTGTGTGTGTATATTTCTCTACCAAACTACTCTGTCAATTTTCAGTCTACAGACTCAAGATTTGACATAAGGGGTATTGAGAGTTGGGAAAATCTTTGTAATCGGTTTTCAGCCTGATATTTGGCTGTCAAGGGGTCAAAGTTCAACGATTTGACTTTTGAAAACTCTACTAAACTCCTCCACCAATTTTGGGTCTAAACATTTGAAATCTTAGCTGTAGGTTCTTGGACATGGATCAAATTTTTAATTTGATTGAGCCTAAATGTTAAGGGGTCAAAATTGGGGCCAAATTAAAGAAAATTTGACTTCTATTGTCTCTACCAAATTACTCACCTAATTTTTGGTCTGAAATTTTACATAAAGTGTAATCAAACATAGGGCAAGCTTTTTAATCGTTTTTTGGCCCAAAATTTGGAACAAACCAAGTTATGTGTTCATCAGTGTTTCGTCTGTATTTCGAGACTTCCTGTGGATGAATGATATTAAGAAAACAAAACACCGGTACAAAAATTTGAAAATATATTTTTATTGTAATGAAATGTATAATCCTGTTCCATTTCAGAAACGGAAAAACATCGCTCACGGAATGTGAGGATTATAAGGCAACATAAAAGAAGCTATTTCTATTATTCGTTAACAATCACAGTTGACCCACGTTAGAACTAATGAATACATGGGAATAAAATACATGGGAATAAAATACATGGGAATAGAAAGAAGACAACCAAAATAATCTATCTATACTCCTATAAATTCGTTTTTCCTTTGTGTGTATTGATATTCATATTAAAATCCCTCTTTTTTATTAGAATTTATTTGCTTTCCCACCAAAGCAAATTGTGATACGAGGTCGTTTTTAATGTGGGGTTAAACCAACTCCCCGAAAAAAAAAGAAAAATGGGCACTCTGGTAGGGACCAAAAATAATAATTGTCCCAGTATAGAGGGTTTCCCCTCCATTAACCAGGACAAATTACCTTATGTGCAGCATCTGCAAAAGAGATAGTACACTTTGATCCCAGCCCGAGGGCCAAGAACAACAGGGTATTTATTTGCTTCCCCACTGAGCAAATTAGGCACAAGGTCGTTTTTTAATGTGGAGAGTGAAGGGGAAATGGTGACCAACTCCCTGGGGAGTAGGGGAGCTGGATAGTGACAATTGGTATGAAGGGTTTCCCCTACATTGACCAATAACTTATATGTGGGGTTGCCCCTACATATGGTCTTTGCTTGCAGTATCTGCCGGAACAAATACTACACTTTGATCCCGGCCCGAAGGCCAAGGACAACAGGGTATTTATTTACCCCCCCCCCACACCGAGCAAATTAGACACAAGGCCGATTTTTAATGTGAGGAGTGAAGGGGAAATGGGGACCAACTCCCCGGGGAGTAGGGGAGCTGGATAGTGACAAGTGGTATGAAGGGTTGCCTCTACAATGACCAAGGTCTTATATGTGGGGCTGCACCCACGTATGGTCTTTGCTTGCAGTATCTTCCGGAACAGATACTACACTTTGATCCCGGCTCAAAGGCCAAGGACAATAGGGTATTTATTTGCTCCCCCACCGAGCAACTTAGACACAAGGCCGATTTTTAATGTGGGGTTAAACCAGCTCCCCTTAAACAAGGGTAAAAAGGGGGAACTCTGGCATTACCCCAAAAATAGTAATTGTCTCAGTATGAAGGGTTTTCCCTACAATGACCAAGGACCAATTAACCTATGTGCAGCATCTGCAGAACAGATACCACACATTGATCCCGGCCCGAAGGCCAAGAACAACAGAAAAAAGGCAACCCTCTTTTCTATTTATTTAACTATTTATTAAAGAAGAAAAAATTACAGACTTTACAATATTTTTAAAATAAAAATTATATAAAATATGTAACGTATTCATTTTAAATGTGGCATGAGGCCAAAAAGGATGTGGGAGGGAAAATGGGGGTCGGAGGTCGTCCACTTGGTCTATTCCCTATAACTAGTTGCAGTCACCACAATACCGCATTCACTCTAGGGAGTAGATCTACTTAAAAGCCCCAGATGACATGAACAATATTTACAAGCTTTTTTTTTATTTATATAATGATTTTACTTACAATGAAACAATGAGGAATGAAGCGTAATGCATATGAAATATGAAATGGTGATGCGGGTGATAGGTGGAGGTAATGAAAGCCTTAAAACACCCCAAAATAAAGAAAAATAACAGAAACGAAAAATAAATTAACCAAATAAAACGTTAAGCGATGAGTGTGTTAATGAGGACCCACCCTTACCTATTTAATTTGAAATGTTTCCTGTTTTCCGGTATCAGCCGAAAACAAGGGGGCACTTCCTAAGAGAAAATAGGCACAACTACGGACAAAATAAAGGAGGAGGCATGGGGATGTTCAGTGAATCCAAGAAATATACCATTGGGACGGGTTTGGACTAAAATAAATTGATCAGGACTGGGCTTCTTTGGAGGTATTCTAACACCTAAAATAAAGATTGGGGACATGGAGCTCATTTATACCAATTAGCTAAGAGACTGATCCACTGCAGGATAGTCTTAATCTGGACTGGAGATTGCTTTTCCGGTCGGCGTGTGCCATGTCTTGGTAGGGAACACGTACTCAAGCCTGTTTCGCACGAACGCAGATAAACTAGTTGTGTGAATTCACCTCCTATTAAACTGTGAGCGAGATAACTTCCTTCTATCACATCTGATTTTGATTTTAAGCTGGTGTTTAAAATACAAAATCAGATCCCAATGAGAAGGCGGCTCCCCCCACGCTCTTATCTCTATGCATGAAACCCACACTACTAGTCTAGCTACGGCCAAGGTCACTAGGAACACCATTTGTTCCTCCCTAGGCCACAAGGGATCTGTGTTATCGACTACGGATGCTAAATCCAGGATCGTCATCTGATTGGGGACGATGCAAGCCATGACCTCACTGACATACCCCCAGAATTCATGGAACTTGGAACAAGAAAAAAATGCATGATCTACAGTTTCTAAAATATCTTCCTTGCACCGTTGGCAAAAAGGACTGAATACTAATTCTGAACACTATGTCATTGAGGGGTAGAGCGTTTCTAACCAGGTCAGGGAAAATTTAGAATTGTTAAGATATCCCTCGCCTGGCACCCAATTCCATAGAGAGTGAACCTCCCCCTCCGACAGCTGTAGCCACTCCCCAAGTGGGCAAAGCGGTTCGCACCACTAAACCACGATACAATGCCCTTCTAGGCCGTGCAAGGTCAAAGGACACTAGCATCGCTCTAAGCGCATCTCGGCATTCATTGAGGAATTGTGACTGCCCTCTCGGTCTTCTCTGGCATTCAATTAAGTGATTGGGGATAAGGTTGGGAAAAATTACACCAACCGTGGGACCCCAAGCAGATTTCTCCATCAGAGTTCTACCCAGGAACGCCAACCTTTCAGCATTTTTATGACTAGCCAGGTCAGGCATCTCCAAGCCCCAATCTTCAAAACGTTGAGTACAGACCTGTCTACGGACAAGCGGCCGTCGCTCATTCCACAATAGTGAAAAGAGTGAACGCTTTAAGGTCACCATGCGGACTGCAGGCAGAGAAAGTACAGCCAGCTGGTAAAGGATCAGCAGAAACACATAAGTAGCACATGTCTCAGCTCTACCTTTAACGGACAATCCCCTTCGAAGCCAAACCCTCACAGACGCTTCGACCTTGGTCTGTACTTCCGACCAATTCTTATTGAGCTAAAGGCCGGGTCTAGCAGAATGTGCCAGGCAGTGCATTCGATCCCTGCCAAGTGGCCAACCTCAGGCCAACGGATTTGCTGCGATTGACAACAGCCCCTGTAACTTTTTCATAATGCTTGAGAGCCTTGATTACCGTGATAATATCCACGATGTTCGAAACAAACATGGTGACATCATTAGCAAACACGGAAACGCTGGCTCACGCACCACCAGGAAGAGCAATACTGTGCAGGGCCGGTCCAGCCACCCTGGACCTCACGTTCCTAAGGAATGGTTCTAACGCGAGGACATATAGAATTTGTGACAACGGACACCCCTGTCGCACCGACCGAGAAACCGCGAACGGTGCCGACCACACCACATTGACCTGCACAACGGCTGTCGGCCGAGCATACAAAATGGAGATCCATCTGCAGAAGCTGGATCCAAAGCCGGCGGTCTCTAAAAAAGCCATCAGGAAATGATGATCAACCCTATCAAACGCCTTGGACTGATCTAAGTTGATCAGCGGGGCTGCGGTGTCGTTTTCTAGGTTTTCTAGGACTGTACTAATCAAATGCAAATTGTTTTGAATCGATCTGCCCTTCACATTGTAGTTCTGATCCGGTTTGACCAAGTCAGTGATAACAACCTGCAAATGATTTGCAAGAACTCGAGCCAGGATTTTCAAATCTGTGTTCACCAACGTGATGAGCCTAAAATCATTCAACCCCCCCAACATGTGTGTCCTTCTTCTTCAGAAGTGTGGCCACGCCTTTGGTAACCTGACTCGGGATGGATCCCGTGTCAAACCAGTGGTTAAACACACTGATCAGAATCGGAACAAATATGTGTGACAACATCAAGAACAGCTCGGAGGGCAATCAATCGAGTCCTAGTGATCTATTATAGGCGACCTGCTTCATAGCAGCAATAACCTCACACTCTGCAACCCGACCATCACAACTAGTCGCTCGGGCCGCCTCCAGGCAGGGCGAGCCAGCCAAATTGTTGCCAAACTCCTGGACGTGGAGTTTGGATAGCTGCATGAAACGATCTTCAAAGTGCACCCGAAACCGCTCGCAAATCTCCCGAGCCGACACTAAGGAGTGTCCTTTCAGGCTCTGAATCTTATGAATATATCTGTCCGATTTTTGTCCGAGCTAATAGACTCGTTCAGATTTTCAACATTCACAGCTTTGTTAGGCATCTTTTTAATCCTAGCCCTAACTACTTGGTCCTAATATCACTCGCTAGCCAAACAACTCAGGTCCGCTTTAGCTAGGCCTATCTCTAGGGAATCCCCCCCCCAGCCACCGCCTGGGACAGCCTATCCTCTAGACGCTTCTCTGCCTTGGCCATATCTAGGGCGAGACATTGGTCATATTTGACAGAATTCTCTAATACTAGATTTTGTGTTTACTCACCACCTATTCCCAGTAACCACCCCCACTAATCCCTTTTTAATGTGTTCAGTTAGCTTTTCTCGGAAGTTATCTATTTCCAGTAAGGAGGCATTTAACTTCCAGTACCCAGCTAACCTAGGGTTCCTATCTAAATCTAACCAGTTTGTGGTCAGAGTGGCCTAACCAGTGGAATGTAGGACAAGATATGTATTCTACATTGTCTCTTCTAACTAACAATCAATTCAAGTAAGTACTTGAAACGGAAGGCCTGCTAGAGAGCCACGTCCACATCTCACGCCCCGTATGATCCACCCGATATCTCTCTATCAGAATGCATTTAGCCATCTGGTCCGACAGACAGGTTTCACACCCATGCGTCCCTCTAGTCTTGCCCACCTTATCTACCCTGGGATCAAGGATGGCATCCCAATCACCCACTAAGATTAACCATTCCGAACTCCCAAGAAACACCAACCGCCGGAAAAAGGAAACCCGCTCCCGTACGCAATTGGGCGCATACACCGCGATGATCGAAACGCTCTATTTTCCACAGTAACATCAGCCACGATCAGTCTACTATCAGTATCCATGTGAACAATGCTAACCGTTGCAGAAAGGGTGTGCCTAACTAACAGAGAAATACCTCTACTTTGACTATCACTCTATGCTGAAAAGACATCGTAATGCCCCTCCAGCATCCGATGATCGTCAACGGAATTGTAGTGAGTCTCCTGTAACGTAGCCACATCTATGTTCATGGACATGAGGTCCCTCAGTACCCTAGCAGCTTTGCTTTGGCATCTCATGCACCTAGCGTTCAAACTACCCAGGCTCAAGGACATGACCATTATACCAATTCATCGGCAACTATCGGCCTAAAGTCTTCGGCAACGAGGGTGCCGCAGGATTGGGCGAGGTTGCCCAAAAGCAACTCGGACGTTACTCGTCTGTCCTGCGCAATACCTCCGACATCCAATGGAAACATTAACTTTAGGACCCTATAAAAACAAGGGTGGATGTAAATAGGGATCTTCCCTTCACACCTAGATGCCAGCAGTTTGAGGGAGTCGTGCTCCTCTTCCAACAACTTTATATTTGGTATCACCCCCTTTGCTTCTTCTATCATGTTCCACATGGCCTTTGTGCGTCCAATTCTTGTTTGATGCACAAAGGTTATGATCAAGGGGACGTCTGGGAAGTTTTTAGGATTTGTCACCTTCTTCCCTTCTACTTTCTCCAATTCCTTTAGCGGCTTAATTAGACCCCTATGACACTGTGTCAGCGTGAAGGGGGTCTACATCACAAATCCGATCTCCAGGAAGGAAGGGGAGCTTTTTATTTTTCTCTCTCCTAACTGGAGATGCTGAGGCGGCTCTTCTGCAGTTGTTGCTTTTCCTGGGACAATGATCGGGCACTGGCTGGGGGGGGGGACAGTATCAAATAGGGGTGGGGATTTTTGTTCAACCGAAGGGGTTTGGGTTGGGGTTTTGGGTGGCTGAACCATAGAGACAATAAAGTTTTAGGCAGACATGCAAACATACATACATACATTTATATATTGATAGCTCTAATTTTCGACCCAAACCGATTAAATAGCTTGCCCTATCTCTGAATACCCTTTATGTAAAATTTCAAATGTTTAGACCAGAAATTGTCTGAGTAATTTGGTAGAGACCGCACAGGTCAATTTTTTCTTAATTTTGACCCCTATTATGATCTCTTAAGATTTGTTGTTCTGGGCTCAAATATAGTTGTTAAGTTAGATCCATGTCCAAGGAACCTATATCTAAAATTTCAATTTTTTATACTCAAAATTAACGGAGGCGTTTGCTAGAGTTCTCAAAGGTCAAATCATTGAACTTTGACCCCTTAACAGCCTAATTTCTGGTCGAAAACGGATTACAAAGATTTTCCCATATCTTCATACCCTGTATATCAAATTTCAAGTATGTAGACTAAAAATTGTCAGAGTTATTGTGCAGGGAAACGTATACAGACAGGCACAGACACGTTCACTTATATATATATATATATATATATATATATATATATATATATATATATATATATATATAATAAAAATTACAATAAGTTTACCAAGGTAATCAAAATGGTAAACTTAAAATATATTATAAATATTAAAGAGTTAATATTTACAAGTAAAGTAATCTCAACCAGATGTAAAAGCTCAATAAGACCGAAAAGGAAATAGAGCTTATAATATGAACAAATGATTAATAAAACATGTTAAAAGACATCTTGAAAAAGAGTTAAAAACATATTTAATTTTAAAAAAGGAAACACAAGATAAGTGGATAGTCCTTAATCCGCGGAGTTTTGAAGAAATACTCTCCTTCTCATCAGAGGGCAGGAATTAGCAAAATGCGGGATCGGATTTTGCATATAAAAGAATTTAATGAAACTACAAAAAATGATAAAAAGATTTCACATGAATGGAGTGGAAATTTTAAATTCGACCGTCTTTTAACATGTTTTATTAATCATTTGTTCATATATATATATATATATATATATATATATATATATACACACATATATATATATATATATATATATATATATATATATATATATATATATATATATAAAAGTGAACGTGTCTTTGT
>NC_136485.1:100994639-101294639 GCF_053919585.1 Euprymna scolopes
AGGTAATTACTAAAAAATGCCATTGTTTCGCTGAAGGTCAACATTTTCGCTGCATGTGCAACTATTTCTGATGCAATTGCTGACAAAACAAGTGGCAATTGTCGTGCACGGTTTATCGATACAAATTTCGATCATTTAAGAGGAATTCTTTAGCTTTATTACAAGTCAACTAATACTACCTCTCCATAGTTTTTAAAATTGTTGGCTAATTATAAAAAGTTAGAATCTAATCTGGAAAACATATTTGTCCATCAACTTAACGGTTGCTTACTAATGATATAAAGATAAGTCGAAAGTTTTGCAATGTTTGTGTATTAATGAGGGCCTGGATCGGATGGAATTATGAGTGAATATTTCAACCTACTTCCAACAAAGGAGGCTGGATGTTGACTGAAGAGTGACTTTATTATTTTCTACACGTTTCTGTGATCGGTTGGGTTAAAACCACTACTAATATTTATTCTACTTTGATTTAATTCGAACATTCATTATTACATATCTTTTTTATATATTGCATATCCTTTTTTATTAGGAAAGTACCAGGTGGACAAGAAAGTTTTTGCCGTTTTTTATTTTTAAATTCAAATGTACATATCTCTGTTCAAAGAAAAGATTTTATCGATCAAAAAAACACCCATCAAAATAAACACCATCAAAATAAAACACCTTCAAAATAAACACCATCAAAATAAACACCACCAAAATAAAGCACCATAAAAATATACACCATCAAAATAAAACACCATTAAAATAAAACACCATCAAAATAAACACCCATCAAAATAAACACCATCAAAATAAACACCCATCAAAATAAACACTGTCAAAATAAACACCATCAAAATAAACACCACCAAAATAAAAGACCATTAAAATAAACACCATCAAAATATACACCATCAAAATAAAACACCATCAAAATAAAACACCATCAAAATATACACCATCAAAATAAACACCATCAAAATAAACACCATCAAAATAAAACACCATCAAAATATACAGCATCAAAATAAACACCATCAAAATAAAAACCATCAAAATAAAACACCATGAAAATAAAACACCATGAAAATAAAACACTATCAAAATAAGCACCATCAAAATAAAAACCATCAAAATAAAACACCATGAACATAAAACACCATGAAAATAAAACACCATCAAAATAAACACCATCAAAATAAAACACTATCAAAATAAAACACTATCAAAATAAGCATCATCAAAATAAAACACCATCAAAATAAAACACCATCAAAATAAACACCATCAAAATAAAACACCATCAAAATCAACACCATCAAAATAAAACACCATCAAAATCAACACCATCAAAATAAGCACCATCAAAATCAACACCTTTTTGCCCATGCAAAACAAGTGTATTTCTGCCAGTAACATAAAAATCTTGTGTTCTGGTGGCGATGAAGTCGCTGAAGGCGTTTCTGATATCGCTTAGGTTTTTTATGCATTTCTCATACAGAAAGTTGTTAAGATGCTTGAAATAGTGGTAATCGGTAAGTGAAAAGTTTGGAGAGTATGGTTTGTGATGCAGAGTGTCATACCTAATTTGTTCTGCAGGGCCGGTTTACCAATGTATTGTTATGGAGGAGAATTGGGTCTTTTCTCTTGACTGAATGTTCTTGTCAAACTTTCTGATGCATTTTATCCATTTGTTGACAGTGCTTTTATGTCATAATGATCTCGCCTGAATTCAAAAACTTTAATGGATGAGACCGGTTGCAGACCACCAAACACTCAGCATGAACTTCTTTTAGCGCAACTCTGGCTTCGGACCGTGTCGTGGAGCTTCGTCAGCATCGAACCACTGAACAGAGCGTCGCCGATTTTTCTGTGTTTCCAATTTATCTCAATTGGTTGGAAATCATTTTATACGTTACGTATAATTCAGAAGCAAGTTCTCAAACAGTTTTGCATGGATTGGCATCAACTAAGGCTCTTAATTGATCATTGTCAACATCCGATGGCCGACCACTACATTAATCTTCAAGACTCTTGTCGCTGCCACAAAATTTCTTAAACCCCTATTGTACTGTGCGTTTGATTCGTGAACCAAGCGCTTGATTGATTTCACGACCTTTTTCAACAGCTTTTCAGCCTAGCTTAAATTGATAAGAGAAAATTGAGCGAATTTGCCTTTTTTCCGTTTTGTATTCGACGTTCTGAAAAGAATACATAATTGTTTTGCAACGATTGTAATTTAAACGATTGTAATTTAAACGATTGTAATTTAAACGATGAGTAATTTAAACGATTGTAATTTAAACGATTGTAATTTAAACGATTGTAATTTAAACGATTGTAACTAAAACGATTGTAATTTAAACGATGAGTAATTTAAACGATTGTAATTTAAACGATTGTAATTTAAACGATTAGTAATTTAAACGATTAGTAATTTAAACGATGAGTAATTTAAACGATGAGTAATTTAAAGGATTGTAATTTAAAGGATTGTAATTTAAACGATTGTAATTAAACGATTAGTAATATAAACGATTGTAATTTAAACGATTGAAATTTAAACGATTGTAATTTAAACGATGAGTAATTTAAACGATTATAATTTAAACGATTGTAATTTAAACGATTATAATTTAAACGATTATAACTTAAACGATTATAATTTAAACGATTATAATTTAAACGATTGTAATTTAAACGATTATAATTTAGCGATTATAATTTAAACGATTGTAATTTAAACTATTATAATTTAAACGATTATAATTTAAACGATTATAATTTAAACGATGAGTAATTTAAACGATGAGTAATTTAAACGATTATAATTAAAAAGATTAGTAATTTAAACGATTATAATTTAAACGATTGTAATTTAGACGATTAGAAATTTAAACGATTAGTAACTTAAACGATTGTAATTTAAACGATGAGTAATTTAAACGATTGTAATTCAAACGATTATAATTTAACCGATTAGTAATTTAAACGATGAGTAATTTAAACGATTATAATTTAAACGATGAGTAATTTAAACGATTGTAATTTAAACGATTATAATTTAAACGATTATAATTTAAACGATTGTAATTTAAACGATTGTAATTCAAACGATTATAATTTAAACGATGAGTAATTTAAACGGTGAGTAATTTAAACGATTGTAATTTAAATAATTGTAATCTAAACGATGAGTAATCTAATGTAAACGATTGTAATTTAAACGATTGTAATTTAAACGATTAGTAATGTAAACGATTAGTAATTTAAACGATTGTAATGTAAACGATGAGTAATTTACACGATTTTAATTTAAACGATTGTAATTTAAACGATTGTAATTTAAACGAAAAGTAATTTAAACCATTGTAATTTAAACGATTAGTAATTTAAACGATGAATAATTTAAACGATTGTAATTTAAACGATTGTAATTTAAACGATTATAATTTAAACGATTATAACTTAAACGATTATAATTTTAACGATTATAATTTAAACGATGAGTAATTTAAACGATTGTAATTTGAACGATAATAATTTAAGCGATTATAATTTTAACGATTGTAATTTAAACGATGAGTAATTTAAACGATTATAATGAAAACAATGAGTAATTTATACGATTATAATTTAAACGATTGTAATTTAGACGATTAGTAATTTAAACGATTAGTAATTTAAACAATTGTAATTTAAACGATGAGTAATTTAAACGATTGTAATTTAAACGATGAGTAATTTAAACGATTATAATGAAAACAATGAGTAATTTATACGATTATAATTTAAACGATTGTAATTTAGACGATTAGTAATTTAAACGATTAGTAATTTAAACAATTGTAATTTAAACGATGAGTAATTTAAACGATTGTAATTTAAACGATTGTAATTCAAACGATTATAATTTAACCGATTAGTAATTTAAACGATGAGTTATTAAAACGATTATAATTTAAACGATTAGTAATTTAAACGATTGCAATTTAAACGATGAGTAATTAAAACGATGTTAATTTAAACGATTGTAATTCAAACGGTTATAATTTAAACGATGAGTAATTTTAACGATTGTAATTTAAACGATGAGTAATTTAAACGATTGTAATTAAAACGATGAGTAATTTAAACGATTAGTAATTTAAACGATTAGTAATTTAAACTATTGTAATTTAAACGATGGTAATTAAACCGATTAGTAATTTAAACGATTGTAATTTAAACGATTATAATTTTAACGATTGTAATTTAAACGATTAGTAATTTAAACGATTGTAATTAAAACGATTGTAATTTAAACGATTGTAATTTAAACGATTGTAATTTAAACGATTAGTAATTTAAACGATTGTAATTTAAACGATTGTAATTTTAACGATTGTAATTTAAACGATGAGTAATTTAAACGATTGTAATTTAAACGATGAGTAATTTAAACGATTAGTAATTTAAACGATTGTAATTTAAACGATGAGTAATTTAAACAATTTTAATTTAAACGATTGTAATTCAAACGATTATAATTTAACCGATTAGTAATTTAAACGATGAGTAATTTAAACTATTATAATTTAAACGATTAGTAATTTAAACGATTGTAATTTAAACGATGAGTAATTTAAACGATTATAATTTAAACAATTGTAATTTAAACGATTGTAATTCAAACGATTATAATTTAAACGATGAGTAATTTTAACGATTGTAATTTAAACGATGTGTAATTTAAACGATTGTAATTTAAACGATTAGTAATTCAAACGATTGTAATTTAAACGATTAGTAATTTAAACGATTAGTAATTTAAACGATTGTAATTTAAACGAGTGTAATTTAAACGATTAGTAATTTAAACGATTGTAATTTTAACGATTGTAATTTAAACGATTAGTAACTTAAACGATTGTAATTTAAACGATGAGTAATTTAAACGATTAGAAATTTAAACGATTGTAATTTAAACGATGAGTAATTTAAACAATTGTAATTTAAACGATTGTAATTCAAACGGTTATAATTTAACCGATTAGTAATCTAAACGATGAGTAATTTAAACGATTATAATTTAAACGATTGTAATTTAAACGATTGTAATTTAAACGATGAGTAATTTAAACGATTGCAATTTAAACGATGAGTAATTTAAACGATTGTAATTTAAACGATTAGTAATTTAAACAATGGGTAATTAAACGATTGTAATTAAAACGATTAGTAATTTAAACGATTGTAATTTAAACGATGAGTAATGTAATCGATGAGTAATTTAGACGATGAGTAATTTAAACGATGAGTAATTTAAACGATTGTAATTTAAACGATGAGTAATTTAAACGATTATAATTTAAACGATTGTAATTTAAACGATTGTAATTCAAACGATTATAATTTAAACGATGAGTAATTTAAACGATTGTAAATTAAACGATGAGTACTTTTAACGATTGTAATTTAAACGATGAGTAATTTAAACGATTAGTAATTTAAACGATTGTAATTTAAACGATTGTAATTTAAACGATTAGTAATTTAAACGATTGTAATTTTAACGATTGTAATTTAAACGATGAGTAATTTAAACGATTGTAATTTAAACGATGAGTAATTTAAACGATTAGTAATTTAAACGATTGTAATTTAAACGATGAGTAATTTAAACAATTGTAATTTAAACGATTGTAATTCAAACGATTATAATTTAACCGATTAGTAATTTAAACGATGAGTAATTTAAACGATTATAATTTAAACGATGAGTAATTTAAACGATTGTAATTTAAACGATGAGTTATTTAAACGATTATAATTTAAACGATTGTAATTTAAACGATTGTAATTCAAAAGATTATAATTTAAACGATGAGTAATTTTAACGATTCTAATTTAAACGATGAGTAATTTAAACGATTGTAATTTAAACGATGAGTAATTTAAACGATTGTAATTTAAACGATTAGTAATTTAAACGATGAGTAATTTAAACGATTTTAATGTAAACGATTGTAATTTAAACGATTAGTAATTTAAACGATTGTAATTTAAACGATGAGTAATTTAAACGATTAGTAATTTAAACGATTGTAATTTAGACGATGAGTAATTTAAACGATTAGTTATTTAAACGATTAGTAATTTAAACAATTGTACTTTAAACGATTGTAATTTAAACGATTGTAATTAAAACGATTAGTAATTTAAACGATTAGTAATTTAAACGATGAGTAATTTAAACTATTAGTAATTTAAACGATGAGTAATTTAAACGATTGTAATTTAAACGATTGTAATTCAAACGAATATAATTTAAATGATGAGTAATTTAAACGAAGAGTAATTTAAACGATTATAATTTAAACGATTGTAATTCAAACGATTATAATTTCAACGATGAGTAATTTAAACGAAGAGTAATTCAAACGATTATAATTTAAACGATGAGTAATTTAAACGAAGAGTAATTTAAACGATTATAATTTAAACGATGAGTAATTTAAACGAAGAGAAATTTAAACGATTGTAATTTAAACGATGAGTAATTTAAACGATGAGTAATTTAAACGGTGAGTAATTTAAACGATTGTAATTTAAATAATTGTAATCTAAACGATGAGTAATCTAATGTAAACGATTGTAATTTAAACGATTGTAATTTAAACGATTAGTAATTTAAACGATGAGTAATTTAAACGATTGTAATGTAAACGATGAGTAATTTAAACGATTTTTCTTTAAACGATGAGTAATTTAAACGAGTGTAATTAAAACGATTAGTAATTCAAGCGATTTTAATTTAAACGATTGTAATCTAAACGATTATTAATTTAAACGATTGTAATTTAAACGATTGTAATTTAAACGATGAGTAATTTAAACGATTGTAATTTAAACGATTGTAATTTAAACGATTGTAATTTAAACGATTGTAATTTAAACGATTATAATTTAAACGATTGTAATGTAAAAGATTAGTAATGTAAACGATTAGTAATTTAAACGATTTTAATTTAAACGATTAAACGGTGTTAATGTTAAAAAACAACCACTCTTTTTAAATTGTTTTCAGAGATATTATAAAATATTACATATTAATATATTGCAAGTGAGTTAAAACGCCCTTTAAAATGATATATAAACGAAAACTTGGTTGTAAAATACACCATTTGAAATCTAAATTAAAAATTACATAAGAACCTTCTTGTCAAACTATTACTACTTATTAAGGTCTTAAGGCCACTTGAGGATAAAGGTTAATGCATGTATGTGGTCAGTAAGACAACAGCGTAGTGAGCGGCAGAGGTGGAAATTGACTAGATTTGATTATTTAAGAGGATGATTCAACACAAGCACTCGTTTACGTTGGACTGGAAGATGAGCATGTGTGAAAGCATGTCGGAAAGCAGGCCCACGGCACAGAGTTATCTTTTAAGATATTCTTCTTGCATAACTAAGAATAATATGCCTCTGTACTTATACCTTATCCTTATGAATGATAAAAAGTAAAATGACCTATTATTTTACAATTTAATTCACATACATGTTTGTGGTGTGTATGTAAATTAAATTGCAATGCTAAAAAATGAGTCACTCTTGTGGATTTACTCTTCACAGAACTCCAATCACAGAGACCTGACTGTTAATCAAAAATCTTCCATTTTTGTTTTCCAGTTACTACTGCTTGGGCTGTAAACCATTTTAGTTTTAAAAGAGAGTAGAAATGTTATTCCAAATAAAATGGCAGTATCAATCGAAAGAAGCTTTGAATTGCAAAAGCTTGCAGACGAAGAGTTTCAGGTAAGTAGCCAATCTGAATAAGTCTTGAATTGTAAAAGCTTACAGACAAAGGCGAAGATGAACAGCAAAGTTTCTTCCTGTATGAAGACATACAGTTATGTGTAGGAATTCTCAATAGATTCTGTATAATTTATGGAGTGATTCCGGTTTCTGATTCATTGGTAGCAGAGTTTTTTGTTTTTTTTTCATCTGATTGGTAAGTTCTTATCACCCCTGTCTATAAATAGAACCTTACAAATTTTTGTAAACATAGGTATGTTTCACAAGGATATTAAAAATATTGCAAGAATAATTCACAACAAGAAGCAAGGGAGATCACTCTAAGAACTTAACACAAAAAAAACTCTTTTTATCTTAATACAACGGGAGACAATTTAAAATTTCTCTTTCTTTAAATGTTTGCAGATTAAAAATATTGGAGTAGTTGTATCGTCATACAGTTGCTGGAAAAATGGTTGGATCCTTCTACTGCATCAGAAAGTATCCGATTGTTTATGTCGTCCTTTCCCTAGATAACAGATACGTCCTAAGATATAATACATCTGGAAAGGGGCCGCTAAGAGCACTCTTTCTTGCCTTGTTAAAATTAAAATACGAGTTTGCAATCTAACAAGAGATAGTCGATTTTGTTCACTACATCCCCATTTCTCACAGCAATGACATGTTGCTAGTGCTTCTCTTTCTGTCCTTATTTCTATGGAAGGTGCTCGACTGAGTTTCAATCTAAAACAAAAGCTAAAAAAAAAGCAAATGGCTATGATTGCTTATGCTCTTTCTATCTTTGTTTCATTGGAATTCACTTTTCCTCCTTAATTTCTAAAGCAAGGAAATTTAGACATGGATGTGTGAACTCCAAAGTTTTTTCAGTCAATGGAAATCTTTCCAAGCCTTAAAAGGTAACACCAGTACGCGAATGTAGTAAACCAGTGTGAACTTAAAAATTCCTATTAAGACCGGGTCAAGAAAATCAGTTTTGAAGAGATCCTTCAATAGTTAGCTGAATGAAATGAACTCAAAATCCCACCCCAAGCCTTTAGCTAGGATGGCAAGGCAAATAATTCAATGACTCACATATCCAATTTTACAGGCGCACATCTAAACATGCTCTAACAAGAACAAAGGTAAACATACACACATATACGTTGTTCAATACACCATGAACATATTGACTTTTATTTACTCAACTTGTTTACAAACACGTGTTGAACTGTAAATATTTACTAGCATCAATTATATTCTTACTCATTATATAAAAATGTTTTCTTATAAACTTTCATATTTTTACAAATTTTTCATTTATAAAACTCTGTTTATGTTTTAGGTTTCTATCTGGTTGTCCTTCTATTATTTCCACGTTTCATTGTTTATTTTATTATGCATGCATGTTTCATAAAAGTTCTTCATTTTCTTCCTTCGCTAAAATAATAACTTTTATACTCCAATTCATATTAAATGTCCGTGTGGTTCTTAGATATACACAAAGACGTTGTGGTCGTCCAAAGATAACCCTAACCCTAATGCCAGGGAACACACCACACTTGATTCAGTTTTAGTATGATAAAAGATTATGGAATGTCACGGCCAGTAACAATGGCCCAGTAGAACGACATTGTCTAAGTCCATACTGCTTGTCAGAGAGAAGATTGGATTTTGCAAGGTGGTGGACTAGTGCTTGATTAATTAAAGTCTCAAAGATTTTAGTGAAGAGGAGGAGGATACTGATAGGGCGATAATCGAAAGGGTCAGTCCTTTCACTAGAATTCTTGTACATTGATACCATAGAGGTCATCTTCCAGCTATTAGGGAAGCAAGATTCAGCAAAGCATTTATTGTAGAGCTCGGAGAGTATGGGAGCTAGCTCAGCTGAGCATTTCTTAATTAGTATAGCAGGGATGAAAGCAGGCCTACACGCCTTGGAGGTGTTTAAGTTTTTTATGATATCGTGGACATGAGAAGGAGTGATATTCATATCATCAAGTGTGGCTTCCGTTTGCATAGGGAAATGTGGGAGAGAGTTTGTTTGCTCTGAGGTGGAATTGGAAGTGAATTACTGGGCAAGCAACTCCACCTTCTCAGTTGCCTTCATGCAACCTTTGTTGCTCAGTGGAGGAATTACTGATTGCCATTTATTCACTACACTATTATAAGTTTTCCAGAAATCACGAGTTCCTATCTCCTGTGATTCTATGCATTCCTTGTTTATTTCAGCATGCCTTCTTCTGGTTGTGGCTATTTCTCTTTTACAATGATTTCTAGTATTTATGAATTTTTGCCTATGTGTATTTGACTTATGATGTAATAACTGGCGGAATGCATGCTGTCTTTATGCAATGGTAGCTGCACAATCTGTAGTGAACCATGGGGTGAGTGGACTTGCTATAATACTTCCATGTGGGAACATGTGTTTTGCACCATTCGCTTGTCTCATTCACAAACTGTTCAGCAAGAAGAGAAAATATTGGTCCATGAAGCATCTCTGATGCGTTCTTTGATGGCTTCCCAGTCAGCCCTATTGTAGTACCTTGTCATTTTCAGCAATAGCTCCTGACCTTGCGGTTGGGATTTAAGTCCATTGATACCACTAGGTGGTATACATGGACTATGAACATTAGTCACACAATCCTCGGGTACTGTGGTGAGGAATAGGTCTTGAAGTGAAACCTGCTGGTTTTCATGATCTGGAAGGCGGATCGGGAACATAAATGTCTGTGCGAGGGAATGGGCTATAGAGAAGCGTTGAGTTGAGTATAGGTGAGCGTCCAGCTGACAACCTGAGAAACCAAGCCAAATTTTATGGTGGACATTAAAGTCACCAAACACATGTATTTGGGCATTACTATCTAAGAGAGTACTGCATCTATGCTATCAGAGATATGATCGATTAGAGTACAGTGCTGACTTGAGGGAGCATGGTAGAGAAAATATAAATAATTAATGCAGTGATGAAAGGTTAGTCGAAAGCACATAAAATCGAGTGAAAGTGGCAATGTTGATTCTGCACCAATCATTAGCGAGCACTGAGTCAACGAATAGATGCAAGGAACAAAGAGGACTCCATGCAAACCAGATAATCCTAAGTGATAATCTTTGTGGCTCTAAACAGAAGTTTGATTCACTCATCAATGACAACAACAACAACAACACCAGTACCACCACCACCACCACCACCACCACCACCACCAACAACAACAACAACAACAACAACAACAATAAGAGAAGCAGAAAAGGCAGCCGAATCAGTTAGGTGCAACTCTATTTCAAAAATGCTTCACAGAAAGCTTATTTTTTTATTCCAATTGATAACCGTCACATATCGACTTGTTGCATTGCAAAAAGTATTGCGAATTTTATAAACGATTCTATGGGTGAGTGGCATTTAATTTGACTCCTTTTTACACCAAAATAGCATCGGTTAAGTGAAAAAACAAATGTAAAATATTAACATCAATTGTTATCAGAAAAGCGGCGCAGAATTGTCATTAAATAAGAAGGAAAGTGCTCAACACCAACACAAAGCCTGGAGAGAGTCCTGCAGCTGACCGTGCAAAATGGAAAAAAGAGTGCAACAAATGTAACATATGCAAAGGTGTAACAGATGTAACATATGCAAATGTTGAGCCGTGTGCGAAATGATATCATAGTAAAGAAAAAGAAAGACTATAAAAAGGAGAGCATGTTAGAGACATGGCTGGCACCATAGTGTAACAAGTTATGCATGGCGGGAAAATGAGGAAATAAATGCCGTTGTTACAAAAAAAGAAAGAGTTAGGTTATTACTTATCCTATGTTCCTTGCGACGTACTCGGTTACAACGTGTTGGGTCCTAAAATGTCTATATGTTAACCAGCATGTAAACGTGTGCAATGTTACATATGTAGAGTTTTCATTTTGATGCGATAAGCTATACGAAATGAAAGGCTCTAATCTAAAAAGAGAAAAGTAGTTATAATGCTGTATATTTATTATTATGAAAGTGCTCAACATCAACACAGTCCTAAGAGCGCCTTGCAACTGACCATGCAAGTTCACAGACAAGGGAAAGCTTTAATCTTCTGAGGTCATAAGTTATATAAAATGTGAAGTGCTGATCTAAAAAGAGGAAAGTAATTGTAATAATACATATCACTTTTTAAATAAATAAGGTCAAAAAGCTAAAAAGATCGATCCAAAAAAGAGGGCTATCAGCGTGATGTGCACCTATTTGCATTTTCCTACTAAAAGCAGCAATAAAAGTGCAATGCACATATCAGTTAGAGTTTTAAACTTCTCAAGTAAAAATTTAATAAGAAAATTTCTATGCAGGGAAATGTGCAATTTCGACGATAAAATAATATTCTAGCACGCATTTATGGCTCGTTATTAAAACTAAGATATATTGATGCTCCATAGGAAACGAATATACAATAGATTTTGCATCTGCGGTTGATCTAATATGTAAAATTATAGCATGCATTGTTGTTGCAGCATAATGCATGGTTAAGTAGATTTAAAAGAAAAGTTATATATATATATATATATATATATATATATATATATATATATATATATATGAGACGATTAATCAGCAAGTAATCCATAATCGGCATAATCGGTCACTTTGCTGATTAATCGGTAATAGCCTTTTTGCTGATAATTCGGCCTATTAATTATCTTTCTCTTTTCTTTTGGAATTTAAATTATTTCATCACTGCTAAGTGATTCATCAGATAGCTTTGACACATTCACATAGTAACTGCTAATTTAACTTTTAATTAAGTGTCAGGCCACTATTATGACTTTTTGCCTTTATTAAATAAAATTAAAATATACAAAGTACAATTTATAATTCTTAAATGAATGCAATTAAATAATCAGATAAGAAAAAAAATTAAAAACCAATTTATAAGTACTAATTCTGTAAGTAAATAACTATAAGCTGAAGTTCTGCACCTGCTGCTGGTCTACCTCCTCTTCTATTCTTGCTGCCTGCCTCCTCTGCTCTCAAAGTCTCCTCAGTATTTAAAGTTAAATACTTTTAAGTTGTAATGGAGGAACATAAGAGTTTCTCTATTCTCAGGACACAGCCTGTTCCTCATAGATTCATATACATTACTGCCTGTACTAATGAGCCGCTTACTGAAGGTGGTGTGCTTAAATATTTTGAAGCCAGTTTACTCAGCAGTGGGAAAGTATCCTGTGTCTTCTTGCACCATTGAAATGGATCATCACCTCTTGCGAGTAGTTGTAAAGCTACATAATGGTCAAGTTCTTTTGTGCACTTAATCATAAGGGCTTTACTCCTTTTGAGTTTAGATTGTGATTCTTGTATTTCTGTTGTAGTCGCAATCACCAGGTTTAACTCAGCTTCTACCTGCTCTAAGCTATGATTTGTTACTGTTGGCTTATTTGAAGCTAATTCATCAAGCAGGCTTAAAAGAAATAGTTTTACTTTCACTTTGATCTTCTTGACCTTCAACAGGGTTTGAAGAAGTGTATCTTGTTGATTCTGCTTCATTATCATCAGTAGAAAGTAGAAGATGTAGAATTTAATTCTTTGTGTGCGGAGAAAGAAGTGGCTTACCGTTAAAGCAGAGGCGCGTTTGTGCCTGCAGAGCCCAAATTGAGAATCAAGATGGCGCCCGCATTCGTTTATGTGGAAAAAAGTCTCGTGGAATCTCGGGAAATCTCGGAGAATCTCGTACCCTGGTTCCATAAATAATGAGGAAAGGAAAGCGGGAGGACAGACGATTTTTAGTCACTAAAGCGAACGGACGTGTATAAAAGAAGAGGTAGAAGAAAAGAGTGTGGTGAACGAAACAAACAACGACTCGGTTGAAAGTAGAGTTGTAACGAACACATTGTGGTTTCCATGTCATTCTTTTGAAATTTAAATTTGAATCTTGGATCTAGGAAAGAAGACACAAGTTTTTATCATTTAGATAGGCGAAATTTTTGTTTCCATTGTTTCATTGAATTGTTCAACAGTGGTAAGGATTACAGTTAGAAATATCACAATTAGATTGGACAGCTTTTGAAAGAAATAAACTCAAAACTAAAGTTGTAGGTATCATCATCGATATGGCTGAAGTTCTGTGATTTGCTTCTTTGGTGATTTCTTCAAATGAATTTAGTAACTGGACAATATTTTGAACAAATCCCCAGCAGTAAGTTGTTAAGGTAGGAATTTTATAGCACTGCAAATTCTCGTATGAAAAAAATGAACGAATCTCTTATTAAAAAATTCCGGTTTGTGCGAATCATTCTGTTTCACATATATGTCATGAAAAATTTATTTCTGATTAATGTTTACCAGATAAAAAATATTCTGTTACTCTGAAATACAGCCAAGTTCGTTTGCTTATTTTAAAACTGGTAAACATTAATCAGAAGGGACTTTTTCTTGGCATTCAACATAAAGCAGAACGGTCCGCACAAACCTGAAATCCCAATCACAGCGTTAACTTGAACAAAGCCAATACAAAAATAAAATAAAGATGTTAAAACAAAACACAGCAATATGCAGAGAAGTTTTTAGAAACCCATTTCTTAACATGTGGAAGAGGAGGTGCTTTTTTATTTCACCTAACAATTTAATAAACAATACAAAACAAGTGATTTATGCGACAAGAATTGAAGAAGGACAACTGAAGTTTTTTCTCTGCATGTGTTTGACTAGGGAAGGGGTTGAGGGAACCACCTCAAATGGATGAATGTGATCAGTACCAAGCGAAGAATTCAACAGAATCGCAAGGAAATACAAATTGTATAAAGAACTCTATCGTTAATAACATCTAGTTCTCTCTTTTATTAAAATTAAATTGATGTTGAACATGTATGGAGTTATGATTACAGCCAGACGAGAGATTAGAACTCGGCCATGATGCCACCTCTACCCTCGATTGCTAATGAGCAAAGAACAAACCACACGATCAACTTTAACCATGAGAAATGCAGTTGAAATTAACATTCATACAAAACATAAATGTCTAGACGGCAAGAGTGATCTTATGATTATAACATCATAACATGTGTATGTAAGCTTAAGTGACCGACTTTAATTTCAACTTGGAGTGCTCAACAATAAGAACCGAGTTTTTATTTACTACTACTACTACTACTACTACTACTACTACTACTACTACTACTACTACTATTTTAATGCTTGTCGGTCTGCTAGTATATATATATACATATATATATATATATATATATATATATATATATATATATATATATATATATATATATATACTAGCAGGCCGCCCAGTGTTGCCCGGTCATGAAATATACATAAATATTATATTTTAATTCATACAGAAACTGAGACATGCGCGTGCAAGTATTATGTGTTCACTTCTTGTAAGCAAAAAATAAATAAAAATAAAAATAAAAAAATACTCGAGCTGAGATCGAAACCAAAACCTAAAGACAGTGAGTGAAGTACGATAACAATTACACCCACTTCACATGAATTTTAAATAGTGTTTTCAAACCAATTCATACTTTACATAAGAAAACTGTCATATTTCACGACCGCGCATGCACGGTCGTAAAACAGTTGAAAACAGATAAAAATCTGGTGGCCTCCCACGCACCAATTTTTCAATTTTGACCACTTAGCAGCCCTTTTTCCGGATAAATACCGATTTAAAAGTTTTCCACATGTCTGAGTATTTTATATACCAAATTTCAAGTCTATAGGTAAAAATTCGTTGAATATATAGGTTAAGAAGTTTCCTCACACACAACACATACATTCTCACTTTTAAAGATATCTAGACTAGCAGGCCGCCTGGCGTTGCCCGGTCGTAAAATGTAAAATACGCGTAAATATTATATTTTAATCCACACAGAAACTGAGACATGTGCATGTGGGTATTACATTTTTTCTAAACACTTCACTTCTTGTAAGTAAAAAAACATACTCGAGCTAAGATTGAAAGAAAAACTTAAAGATGGTGAGTCAAGTACGATAATCATTAGGCCAGCTTGTCATAATCTTTAAAAAGTGTTTTCAAATCTACTTAATCTTAACATAGGATTCTGTCTTAAGAACGATTTACGCATGCGCATTTGTGAAACAGTCAGCAAACCGCTTAAAATCCAATGCCCCTCACATGTCAATTTTTAAATGTTTACCCCTTAACAGTTCTTTTTTCCAGATGAGAACCGATTAAAAAGTTTTCCACCTGTCTGATTACCTTATATACTAAATTTCAAATCTGTAGATCAAAAATTTGTTGAGTATATAGGTTGAGAAGTGTCCTCACATACACATTCTTACTTGTATATATACATATATAAATATGTATATATGATGAGTATGATGGAAATAGTATTCTGACGAAATAGAGAAATAAAAAAGCAACAATCCAAGTTATGTATTCATCAACGTTTCGTCTTTATTGTGAGACTTCCTCTGGATGAATGAAATTAAAAAAGCAAAACACCAGTACAAATATTTGAAAATATATTTTTGATGTAATGAAATGTATACCGACCGCTAGATACGGCTGGAACAAATCTTCGGCAGAAACATTTTCGTAGCGTTCACCGTTTTCAATGCCTATGAGTACGAAAAACGTGTAAGCACACAACGTTGCGATTTGACCACCTGCACACATGGAACAAATGAACAATGTTACGTTTCCGCACGTAGAGATATAGCAAACAGGCTGGAACGTTCAAGAACATCGTTATACAGAGATTTGCCACGAAAATCAAATCAGTTTGTTTCAATTTTTCTCTTGTCTTCCCCAAGACGGGATATCAGAATAACTTCGCAACTGGAAGGCGTTAAAATCTTCCATCTTAAATTTGCGCGCTATGCACATGAACCTTAATTCTCGTTATGGAAAATTACCACATCGAACGAGAATTTAATTCTTCTTTTAAACAATGTTATTTCAAACTACTGTTTTCATATACATTTACATGCTTTAATGACTGTTTTTCTCTCGGAAAATAATCACATTAATTTCAAGCCAGATGTGACACTTTGGACACAAAAAAATCAGTAATTTTATACTCCATGCTATTCTCACGAAATCCTCATTTAGCTAATCTTGCATAATAAACACTCATTACAAAAAAAAAAAACACTTTCGTTGGAACGATTTGAACTAATATTTCTAACACGTAAATAAGTGTTGTTTATTTCACATTAATATAGTGATTTCGAGTTCTTTATCAGGTGTCATTATTTTCCAGAGTTATTTTATTTTTTTATTTTATGTATGTGAGGATGTGATCTGGTGAAACCCTTCTATTAATCGGCGATCTCGTTAAATTTACCTTCAATGGTCCCGTGGATACCATACTACTATCTACTTCAAGAAGTTCCTGCACCTGTAACCTCGGTCCTAAAAGTTGATAGATCCCAATTATAAATTGGTGAACGCCGGCTGCCACCCTTACAAATTGGTGACTCCGTGATCAGAAAATATAATTGGTAACCTCCTACCTCAGAGTTGTTGTAATTGGTGACTCCGCCTGTGAATCCGGAAACTGATGACTACGCGGACATGAATAATGTTGCTGAATAAATAACGAAGGCGAAATTCAGTAAATCATAACTCCTGCAGTATACGGATTGTGGTCGAGAAATTACCAGACGAGTAGCGGACCAGAACACTTGCACAGCACAAAATGGAGAACGACACAGTATCATCAAATTCTACTATGCTCGTATTGATTAAAATCCCGCCTTTTTTGGGCAGATGATCCCACACATTGGTTGCACATGTAGAAGTCGAAATTTATACACAAAGGATCCACAGTGAGCTTACCAAACTCAACCACATTGTGGCATCACTATCACATGAAGTACTGGCGGAAGTGCGTGATTTAATCATAGCACCACCTGGATCGGTTACAGGTAATACTTTTAAGTTAGAATTGATTAAACAAACGTCAGATTCGTAACAGAAAATTTTGCAATGAATATTTCAATTCAGTTTATAATGAAAGCTATTTCTAAATAGAAAGAAAACATGGAATTAATCAGTGTGCAAAACATGACTAAAAAAGATCAGGCTGGACTATTTAATATTCCTATAGGATCTCTGGACTCTACGAAATCGTGGACTTAGTGGGACTATATATCCTATACAATCTAACTAAGGACACAGAAGTTGACTCGATTGGCCTGTATAGAGGTGATGGTCTTCTTGTAAAAAAAATGTTGACGGCCCTAAAAGTGATAGAATAAAAAAATTGTCATAAAAGAATTTTAAAAAATTAACCTTAAAGTTGAAATCACCACAAACAAAAATAGTTCACTTCCTGGACGCTACACTAAACCTTAACAAAGGAACTTAGGAACCCTATCAGAAAGATAATAGTAACCCTTTATATGTCCATCCTCTTTCAAATCATCCCAAGACTATCATTAAATATATCCCCAAATTCATTAGTAGAAAAATCAGCTCTAACTCCTCATCCAAGGAAATTTTTGATAAACATAAAAATTTCTATAATAAGGCCCTAGGAGACAGTGGATGCAAAGAAACTAAATTAGAGTATATTGAACCCACAAAGAAAAGACCCACAGCTAGTAAAATCTGTAAAAGAAAAATTATTTAGTTCACTCCTCCCTTTAATCAAATGGTAAAAACTAACCTTGGAAAAAGATTCATTAATCTCATTAGGCTACCCCTCTCCCCAGCTACATCCTCCATAAAATATTTAATAAAAATACAATTAAAATAAGTTATAATTGCAGTAACATCTTGGAAAAAATATTACAAAACAATAATAATAAAATTTTAAATAACAACACAGAATCTAATCTAATAAAAACATGTCATTGTATAAATAAATCTAAATGCTCCTCAAATGGAAGTGCCTTATGACCTCTGTGATATATCTAACTAGCATGAAAGCAAAAGAGGACTCCACTAATAACAAATTCTACATAGGTCAAATTAGCAATGTTTTTAAACAAAGATATACAGGCCATAAATGTTCTTTCCTAAATCCTAATCATAGTGATTAAACATCATTGGCTGTATATTCATAGAACTAACAAGAAAAAACTTGACTCCAATCGTTGATTGAAATCTTAAAAAGAAACAAAACTTGCCAATCACTTAATTCACCTTGTCTTCTTTGCTTAAGTGAAAAACTTTTTATCACGAAATTTAAGGATAGGGATAAACTCTTAAATAAAAAAACAGGAAATATCAATCAATTGCAGACATTACAAATCACGCCTTCTTTCTCACCTGCTAATTATATCATGTTATAATTGAATTAAAAAAAATTCTTAATGCTGCAATATTTTAAGTTATAAATTTATTACATTATTTTACTAGAATATCTTGTCCTTTTCTTTTCCAGTTTTAACAACTAGTCCTTCACTTTTCCATGTTTAAGCTTAGCCAAATTACTTTTCATGCTCGCATTTTTCTATTGTAATCCATGATTTTTCCAGACTTTCAGTAAATTCACATGTTCTTTGTTTAATTTCAGTCATATTTTTTGCCTCCGTAAACATAATATATTTTCATTCTTTTATTCTATCTGTTTCACTTGTTACTTCACTTTTTCGCGAGAGCGGTGATTGGTAACAACAGTAGTCACTGAAGCGACGTGGTTGCTATGACAGCCAGCCATAAAAAGCGTTGCTCACCTCCTTACGTTTTTATCACGATTTTGAACACCAGTAAATTCATCATAACATTTGTTAATTGAAAAAAATTTTTTTCACAATATAGCTGAGAAGGTGATCTATAAACTGTAATAATTGTTTGAAACCGAAACCAAAACTTATGAAGAATTCTTGGGAAATTTATTTATTACAAGAAATGGAAGGTCACAACAGTTAAACGACAGTAACTCGGAAGAAAATAGATGTAAGTGTGACACACAAAATAACGCAAACGCTATCGTATTAATATATAAATTACTCTTCCTCTGAAGTTCATCTCAAGTTTGTCCTTATCGCATTTTCTCATGTGAGCTAACCTTGCTACCTCAACTATTCTAAATCTACTGACCCAAGTACTTTCAAGTCCATCCTTATCGTGTTTTTGTTTAGCCTTCTCCTGTGAACTGAGTCGATGTCATTTTTGAGATGACTTCTTTCCTGTTGGCTGAGCTAATAGTCCTGTGCAGTTATAGGAGATTTACCCTCCCAGCCTTTGCCATCTGACATCAAGTTATTGTTAATCAACTGAGAAATGCCGATGAAGCTGTTGAGGCATTTTTGAAGGCAAAGTGCTCTTTCTTCAAGGTGTTAGCTTTTTTAAACCCACTTTCCCAACCTTGTGTCACATCTTCCAGATGAAAGAGAGAGAGAGAGAGAAAGAGAGAGAGAGAGATAAACATCCTTCTCCTGTGAACTAATCCTTCTATATCAGCTGTTCTGGATTTACTAACCCAAGCACTCTCATGCCTTTTCAATTCAACACAAACCAACAAAGTTTTATCTTCTCCCCTTACCGTCTAGATTAAAACTTCCTCAGAAGTCATCAAATCTATGTCCATCCTTAAGATTCACATTACACATTCATCATATTATTATTCTTATATCATTTAACTCCAAGCAACCATCACTTGTCAGCTTCATTTTCATACATTATCACACTGCGTACACATACTTCCTCGGTCCTTCTCTTGATTAACAGCTGGAATGCTTTGCTGGTTAGTAATGACAGAGATTCCCTGAACACTAAGTCTGTATTATAATTACAATATATCTTTCATAAAAACACTAAAAACAAAGAAAAAATGCTGCGCAGAAAAAGGCGGGCATTTTTTATAATTGCTTGACTCATTTTTGTATATTTTTTCAAATTGACAATGTGAATGTTTTTTAAGTTAACTGACAAAATGAACTTAACTAAAAAAAAAACAAAAAAAAACAATGTAAATAAAAGAATTAAACAGGCTGACACACTTTCTATGGCTTGTACTTCTTAACATTTCTCTATAAATGTAGTAGTAGTAGTAGTAGTAGTAGTAGTAGTAGTTATTGTTGTAATAATAGCGGTAATATTAGTAGAAATACATCACATACTTTGTGTAATCTTTCTTGGCTGTCCATTCACGTGAAATCACCTTTTTCTTCACCAGGTTCCCTCTGCTTCACTTTTGTTATCAAGTAAGATCTTTGACTTACTTGCAGTTTCATCAAATACTGTTGTATGCAAAATCCGATCCCGCATTTTGCTACTTCCTAGCCTCTGATGAGAAGGAAAGTATTTCTTCGAAACTCCGCGGATTAAGGACTATCCACTTATTAAGTGTTTCCTTTTCAGATTAAATATGATTTTAACTCTTTTTCAAAGTGTTTTTTTAACATGTTTTATTAACTATTTTCTCTTATATATATGTATATGAATGTCTGTGTGTGTATGTGTGTGTGTGTCTGGTCACAAATAGGCTCCATATGGTTGACTATTTTAAAAAACTGATTACATATAATGATAGAAGATGTATCGAGACACAGGAATGGGTATGTTTGATCTGGCAGAACGGTGGTTCATTAAAATTGTGGGGTCTGCGTTCGCGCCTGGTCCACAAAGTATGGAAATAAAAAATTTAAAAATTAAAAAAAAAACGTTTACAAGTGTTTTTGATATAGATGTACGTAAGAATACTTTGATAAGTGTGTTTTAACTTAAATAGGGATGATATAATAAAATGGTGGGGTCTGCATTCGCGCCTGGCCTCCATAGAATGAAAATAGGCACAAACTTTAATAAAAACTTTTCATATCTATCTGCGTAAGTATACTTTGATAATTATGTTTCAGTTTGAAGAAATATGATATAATAAAATTATGGGGTGCTCGTTCGTGCCTGACCTCCATAGAATGGAAATATGTCACAAAGTTTAACAAGGTTTTTTTAATATAGATCTACAGAATATTGTGATAAGTGTTTCAGTGTGAACAGGTATGGTATAATAAATTATGGGGTTTATCTATTTTATTTTTACTTTCATCATATTTTGCTTTGGTTTTGATACCCCCAAATTCGAAGCTATCTCTTTACAACCCTTCCTTTTCATAACATATCATACTTTCATAAATCAGAGTCCATTTTCTGTAGGCTGTTTTTGAACACAGTCAACGACGGGTACTTTTGCTAGTATATATATATATATATATATATATATATATATATATATATATATATATATATATATATATATATATATATACTAGCTGTACCTACCTGGCCATGCGTTGCTGAAATTTTACATAAAGTGTATTCAGACATAGGGCAAGCTTTTTTATCGGTTTTTGCTGAAAATTTACTCAAAGAAAAAAAAAGTCAAAACAGAAAACACGCTCGATTATTTTGAATTTAAAATCAATTTAGCATTTTCTTTGGCATTTTATTATTTTTTTATGGCCTTAAATAGACCAATGTTTGTGCAGTGTCCATAATCGTCATCAAGTACCCAAATACCATAATACTTGAAGTTAATTCAAATTTTGATATATCTTTTAATTCAATTGCGAAAAAAACAATTCGGACGCTGCAAATGTACACAGTAAAACAATACGTTTTATTGTCACGTTATGTACGCATGCACAACTGGAAGTCGTAAACCGGAAGTTGGATTACAACACTCGTTACAAGGTCATTTGGGTTTTATAATTATATATATATATATATATATAACCTTTTTACGCAAATATTACGCAAGTATAATAAATCATGTAGAACATCCGCATGAATATAATTACACGTAATCTATATATCTATAAAAGTGAAACTGTGTGTGTGTGGGTGTCTGTCTGTCTGTCTGTGTACACTTCCCTACCAAAAAACTCTCTCAATTTTCAGTCTACAGACTCGAGATTTGACATCAGGGGTATTGAGATTTAGAAAAATCTTTTTAACCGGTTTTCGGCTATAAATTTTGCTGTTTAAGTGGGTCAAAGTTCAACGATTTCACCTTTGAAAACTCTACCAAACTCCTCCGCCAATTTTGGGTCTAAACACTTGAAATTTTAGATATAGGTTACTTGACATGGATCTAACTTTATAATTGGATATGAGACCCAAAAAACAAATGTGAAGGGGGTCAAAATTGGGGTCAAATTTAAAAAAAAAATTGACCTCTGTGGTCTCTACCAAATTACTCAGCCAATTTTTGGTCTAAACATTTGAAATTTTACATAAAATGTATTCAGACATAGGGCAAGCTTTTTAATCGGTTTTTGCTGAAAATTTGGCTTCCAAGGATTCAAAGTTGAAAGATTTTACCTTTGCGGTCTCTAGCAAACTATTAAGCCAATTCTTGGTCTAAACATTTGAAATTTTACATAAAGGGTATTCAGACATGCAGCAAGCTTTTTAATCAGTTTTTGGGCGGAAATTTGACTGACCTTTGCAGACTCTAAACACTTGAAATTTTAGATGTAGGTTACTTGAACATGGGTACAAACATTTGAATTTAATTTGAGCCCAAAACAATAAATGTTAAGAGGTCAAAATTGGGGTCAAATTTAAAAATAAAAATTTGAATTCACGTTTGCGGTCTCTACCAACTTTTCTCTATGGTAGTCAAGGAAGTCTATTATATAAAAAGACATTACCGTACATATTCACACTTTTTAATATATACATATGCACATAAAGTTATGAACAGTACATAGGGTCCGAGCAAAGCCGGGCGGATCTGCTAGTAGTTAACTAAAGGCTATCATCCCTTAAGAAAACTGGAAGATCTAATCGGGAACTAATTAAAATGAATGTTTTTAAAAATATGCAAATTAGCGAGATTTTTTGCAGATGAATGCGATTCCACGACCATATATAACAAAGTTGTATTTTCTTACTAGAAAAAAGTGTTTTTAATATGAATATCAACACACACACACACACACACACACACACACACAAAATTATAGAAATATAGATATACTTGCCTGGGGGTTGCTTTGATGCCGTTTTTATGTTTATTTTGATATGTATCTTTGGTAATTCTAATATTTTCTTTTTTTTTTAATCCTAAAATTATTTTAGTAAATTTCAGTTATATTGACACCTTACTGATCAATGAGTGCCTACACAGTGGATGCAACGGGTCAGCAAGAATCCAATTTCTCTGATTTGTCCCCTTAGCAGCTATTCTTCCAACTCAAAACCAACTACTTTGACGAGGTTTGGGAACTATGATTTTTTAACCGTATGCTAAAGAAATCACAGGATCAACATCGACTATTCGTTATAAGGATTTATGTGGTTGTCGCTGTATAGTTCTCCAATTAGTCAACTGTGTCGAAAAATTCCTTATCTTATGTTGCTGGACATACTACTTGTGCTTGGTTGTTGGGAATATGTTTGGTTAAACCGACAGAAACCTCTGAATCACAATTTCACTAAATATGTGTGTAGACTGTTTTGCAATTTCTTTAGGATCAGTTGCTTGTTCAATGAACGTTCAAAAACAGAAACATAATTTACTTTTACATTACTAAAAACACGTAAATTGTAAAGTCTTATAAAATTCTTTATAGTTAACAAAAAAAATTAGAAATTTACATGAGGAATTTGAACTTACAGACGACGTCATACAAAAAAAAAATTAGAAATTTACATGTGGAATTTGAACTTACAGACGACGTCATACAAAAAAAAATTAGAAATTTACATGTGGAATTTGAACTTACAGACGACGTCATGCAAAAAAAAAATTAGAAATTTACATGTGGAATTTGAACTTACAGACGACGTCATACAAAAAAAAATTAGAAATTTACATGTGGAATTTGAACTTACAGACCACGTCATGCAAAAAAAAATTAGAAATTTACATGTGGAATTTGAACTTACAGACGACGTCATACAAAAAAAAATTAGAAATTTACATGTGGAATTTGAACTTACAGACGACGTCATGCAAAAAAAATTAGAAATTTACATGTGGAATTTGAACTTACAGACGACGACATGCAAAAAAAAATTAGAAATTTACATGTGGAATTTGAACTTACAGACGACGTCATACAAAAAAAAAATTAGAAATTTACATGTGGAATTTGAACTTACAGACGACGTCATGAAAAAAAAAATTAGAAATTTACATGTGGAATTTGAACTTACAGACCACGTCATGCAAAAAAAAATTAGAAATTTACATGTGGAATTTGAACTTACAGACGACGTCATACAAAAAAAAATTAGAAATTTACATGTGGAATTTGAACTTACAGACGACGTCATACAAACAAAAATTAGAAATTTACATGTGGAATTTGAACTTACAGACGACGTCATACAAAAAAAAATTAGAAATTTACATGTGGAATTTGAACTTACAGACGACGTCATACAAAAAAAAATTAGAAATTTACATGTGGAATTTGAACTTACAGACGACGTCATGCAAAAAAAATTAGAAATTTACATGTGGAATTTGAACTTACAGACGACGTCATACAAAAAAAAATTAGAAATTTACATGTGGAATTTGAACTTACAGCCGACGTCATACAAAAAAAAATTAGAAATTTACATGTGGAATTTGAACTTACAGACCACGTCATGCAAAAAAAAATTAGAAATTTACATGTGGAATTTGAACTTACAGACCACGTCATGCAAAAAAAAATTAGAAATTTACATGTGGAATTTGAACTTACAGACGACGTCATACAAAAAAAATTAGAAATTTACATGTGGAATTTGAACTTACAGACGACGTCATACAAAAAAAATTAGAAATTTACATGTGGAATTTGAACTTACAGACGACGTCATACAAAAAAAATTAGAAATTTACATGTGGAATTTGAACTTACAGACGACGTCATGCAAAAAAAAATTAGAAATTTACATGTGGAATTTGAACTTACAGACCACGCCATACAAAAAAAAATTAGAAATTTACATGTGGAATTTGAACTTACAGACGACGTCATGCAAAAAAAAATTAGAAATTTACATGTGGAATTTGAACTTACAGACCACGTCATGCAAAAAAAAATTAGAAATTTACATGTGGAATTTGAACTTACAGACGACGTCATACAAAAAAAAATTAGAAATTTACATGTGGAATTTGAACTTACAGACGACGTCATGCAAAAAAAAAAAATTAGAAATTTACATGTGGAATTTGAACTTACAGACGACGTCATGCAAAAAAAAATTAGAAATTTACATGTGGAATTTGAACTTACAGACCACGTAATACAAAAAAAAATTAGAAATTTACATGTGGAATTTGAACTTACAGACCACGTCATACAAAAAAAAAATTAGAAATTTACATGTGGAATTTGAACTTTCAGACGACGTCATACAAAAAAAAATTAGAAATTTACATGTGGAATTTGAACTTACAGACGACGTCATGCAAAAAAAATTAGAAATTTACATGTGGAATTTGAACTTACAGACCACGTAATACAAAAAAAAATTAGAAATTTACATGTGGAATTTGAACTTACAGACCACGTCATACAAAAAAAAAATTAGAAATTTACATGTGGAATTTGAACTTTCAGACGACGTCATACAAAAAAAAATTAGAAATTTACATGTGGAATTTGAACTTACAGACGACGTCATGCAAAAAAAATTAGAAATTTACATGTGGAATTTGAACTTACAGACCACGTCATGCAAAAAAAAATTAGAAATTTACATGTGGAATTTGAACTTACAGACGACGCCATGCAAAAAAAAATTAGAAATTTACATGTGGAATTTGAACTTACAGACGACGTCATACAAAAAAAAAATTAGAAATTTACATGTGGAATTTGAACTTACAGACGACGTCATGAAAAAAAAAATTAGAAATTTACATGTGGAATTTGAACTTACAGACGACGTCATGCAAAAAAAAATTAGAAATTTACATGTGGAATTTGAACTTACAGACGACGTCATACAAAAAAAAATTAGAAATTTACATGTGGAATTTGAACTTACAGACGACGTCATACAAACAAAAATTAGAAATTTACATGTGGAATTTGAACTTACAGACGACGTCATACAAAAAAAATTAGAAATTTACATGTGGAATTTGAACTTACAGACGACGTCATACAAAAAAAAATTAGAAATTTACATGTGGAATTTGAACTTACAGACGACGTCATACAAAAAAAAATTAGAAATTTACATGTGGAATTTGAACTTACAGACCACGTCATGCAAAAAAAAATTAGAAATTTACATGTGGAATTTGAACTTACAGACCACGTCATGCAAAAAAAAATTAGAAATTTACATGTGGAATTTGAACTTACAGACGACGTCATACAAAAAAAATTAGAAATTTACATGTGGAATTTGAACTTACAGACCACGTCATACAAAAAAAAATTAGAAATTTACATGTGGAATTTGAACTTACAGACGACGTCATACAAAAAAAATTAGAAATTTACATGTGGAATTTGAACTTACAGACGACGTCATGCAAAAAAAAATTAGAAATTTACATGTGGAATTTGAACTTACAGACCACGCCATACAAAAAAAAATTAGAAATTTACATGTGGAATTTGAACTTACAGACGACGTCATGCAAAAAAAAATTAGAAATTTACATGTGGAATTTGAACTTACAGACCACGTCATGCAAAAAAAAAATTAGAAATTTACATGTGGAATTTGAACTTACAGACGACGTCATACAAAAAAAAATTAGAAATTTACATGTGGAATTTGAACTTACAGACGACGTCATGCAAAAAAAAATTAGAAATTTACATGTGGAATTTGAACTTACAGACGACGTCATGCAAAAAAAAATTAGAAATTTACATCTGGAATTATAACTTACAGACCACGTAATACAAAAAAAATTAGAAATTTACATGTGGAATTTGAACTTACAGACCACGTCATACAAAAAAAAAATTAGAAATTTACATGTGGAATTTGAACTTTCAGACGACGTCATACAAAAAAAAATTAGAAATTTACATGTGGAATTTGAACTTACAGACGACGTCATGCAAAAAAAATTAGAAATTTACATGTGGAATTTGAACTTACAGACCACGTAATACAAAAAAAAATTAGAAATTTACATGTGGAATTTGAACTTACAGACCACGTCATACAAAAAAAAAATTAGAAATTTACATGTGGAATTTGAACTTTCAGACGACGTCATACAAAAAAAAATTAGAAATTTACATGTGGAATTTGAACTTACAGACGACGTCATGCAAAAAAAATTAGAAATTTACATGTGGAATTTGAACTTACAGACCACGTCATGCAAAAAAAAATTAGAAATTTACATGTGGAATTTGAACTTACAGACCACGTCATACAAAAAAAAATTAGAAATTTACATGTGGAATTTGAACTTACAGACCACGTCATACAAAAAAAAATTAGAAATTTACATGTGGAATTTGAACTTACAGACCACGTAATACAAAAAAAAATTAGAAATTTACATGTGGAATTTGAACTTACAGACCACGTCATACAAAAAAAAAATTAGAAATTTACATGTGGAATTTGAACTTACAGACCACGTCATACAAAAAAAAATTAGAAATTTACATGTGGAATTTGAACTTACAGACCACGTCATACAAAAAAAAAATTAGAAATTTACATGTGGAATTTGAACTTACAGACCACGTAATACAAAAAAAAATTAGAAATTTACATGTGGAATTTGAACTTACAGACCACGTCATACAAAAAAAAAATTAGAAATTTACATGTGGAATTTGAACTTTCAGACGACGTCATACAAAAAAAAATTAGAAATTTACATGTGGAATTTGAACTTACAGACCACGTCATACAAAAAAAAAATTAGAAATTTACATGTGGAATTTGAACTTACAGACGACGTCATGCAAAAAAAAATTAGAAATTTACATGTGGAATTTGAACTTACAGACGACGTCATGCAAAAAAAAATTAGAAATTTACATGTGGAATTTGAACTTACAGACGACGTCATACAAAAAAAAATTAGAAATTTACATGTGGAATTTGAACTTACAGACGACGTCATGCAAAAAAAAATTAGAAATTTACATGTGGAATTTGAACTTACAGAGACGTCATACAAAAAAAAATTAGAAATTTACATGTGGAATTTGAACTTACAGACCACGTCATACAAAAAAAAATAAGAAATTTACATGTGGAATTTGAACTTACAGACGACATCATACAAAAAAAAAATTAGAAATTTACATGTGGAATTTGAACTTACAGACCACGTCATACAAAAAAAAATTAGAAATTTACATGTGGAATTTGAACTTACAGACGACATCATACAAAAAAAAAATTAGAAATTTACATGTGGAATTTGAACTTACAGACCACGTCATGCAAAAAAAAAAAATTAGAAATTTACATGTGGAATTTGAACTTACAGACGACGTCATGCAAAAAAAAATTAGAAATTTACATGTGGAATTTGAACTTACAGACGACGTCATACAAAAAAAAATTAGAAATTTACATGTGGAATTTGAACTTACAGACCACGTCATGCAAAAAAAAATTAGACATTTACATGTGGAATTTGAACTTACAGACGACGTCATGCAAAAAAAAATTAGAAATTTACATGTGGAATTTGAACTTACAGACGACGTCATGCAAAAAAAAAAATTAGAAATTTACATGTGGAATTTGAACTTACAGACGACGTCATGCAAAAAAAAAATTAGAAATTTACATGTGGAATTTGAACTTACAGACCACGTCATGCAAAAAAAAATTAGAAATTTACATGTGGAATTTGAACTTACAGACGACGTCATGCAAAAAAAAATTAGAAATTTACATGTGGAATTTGAACTTACAGACGACGTCATACAAAAAAAAAATTAGAAATTTACATGTGGAATTTGAACTTACAGACGACGTCATACAAAAAAAAATTAGAAAATTACATGTGGAATTTGAACTTACAGACGATGTCATGCAAAAAAAAATTAGAAATTTACATGTGGAATTTGAACTTACAGACGACGTCATGCAAAAAAAAATTAGAAATTTACATGTGGAATTTGAACTTACAGACGACGTCATACAAAAAAAAATTAGAAATTTACATGTGGAATTTGAACTTACAGACCACGTCATGCAAAAAAAAATTAGAAATTTACATGTGGAATTTGAACTTACAGACGACGTCATGCAAAAAAAAATTAGAAATTTACATGTGGAATTTGAACTTACAGACGACGTCATGCAAAAAAAAATTAGAAATTTACATGTTGAATTTGAACTTACAGACGACGTCATACAAAAAAAAGAAAAGAAAAACGTCATACAAAAAAAAGAAAAGAAAAAATGTCATACAAAAAAAAAGAAAAGAAAAAACGTCATACAAAAAAAAAGAAAAGAAAAAACGTCATGCAAAAAATAAATCACGCTATCAACTTACCCACAGTAATATTTTCACAGCCCGTTGTTCTATCAATTGTTGCTAAGCGACGACGTGGAAAAAATGGCTTCACCGATGATAGATAAATTAAAATAACGGTTTCGATTATCAATTATCGGTAATTATCGAGCGTATTTTGAGACAAAACTTCACTAAGATCACTCCCAGACTTATACACTAAAGTTCTGTAAATTTTAAAGAAAATCTGTTCAGCCGTTTCGGAAAGAAAAAAACTGGAGAAAATAAGAGAATGTTAGGTTTGACACAGCCGCTTGAAATCAGGCGCCGACAGAACGTTTTCTCACTGTTCCAGAAAACATTTAAATAATTTAAATTCCATGATGTCAGAATCAGCATTACGGAATAAAATCGTATCACCGTAAGCATTTTAAAATATTACTAATAGTATGCAATGAAAATGGGCGAGAACTCAGATGGGGATAAAATATATTTGGATAGAAACTTAGGCTGTCAAGAAGTTTTGCTGCCTTGGTGAAACCATTGTAGCACAGGATGGAACAGTTGCTTGTGTTATTCAAGAATAAGTGGACGAAGTATATCCAGGGAACTTTTGTCGTAACCGGCAGAGTGTTACCATTGTTGATAAAGAGGCATATTTTTACTGTGTGGTCGTGAATATGGCCAGTGAGGATTGAGAGCATGCGTTAGATAGAGAAGAAACGATATTTGAATGATATGATAGGATGTGTAATGTGAATCTTAAAGACAGACTTAGTTCTGATGACTTGAGAGGAAACTTTAATCTGGACAGAAAAGAATGATCTTTGTAGAATAAGAAACTTGAATGTTTTGGCTTGAAAGATGAGAGTTATTGGGTCACCAGATATAAAACAGTTAACAGATGAAACATGAGAGGAATTGATAAAAATGGACCTGAGAGAGTGAGGGATAAATAAAGATCCTGCGAGAGATAAGTTAGTTTGGAAGTCAATGTCTGCATGTAAAACAGATATTAAATCGATGATGATGATGATGATGATGATGATGAGGATGATGATGATGATGATGATGATGATGATTTATTCTTTCTATAAATGCAATGCCGAGAAGTTGTGACGATAAATAATTTATCAGTAAACTTTGTGATGGAAAGAATCGTTAAAGTTCTTCCTAATTTGGTTTTGATGGAGACAACCGAGTGATCAGAAAATCCTAAGGGAGATAGAAGGGAGATAGAGGCAGACTGCTCGGGACAAGTTGTCAGAAAAAGATCAAGGAGGCTTGCAATATGTATGTCAACATAATGTGCGTGAGTGGGTTTATTAACAATCAGGATTAGTTTCAAGGCAAGGGAAAATTATGACAAAACCACCTTTTAGCATTAGTTGTGTTGGAGTACTAACAACATGAACATTAAAATCATCACAGATATGAATATTAGTGGGCGTGTAATATCGTATGCACCTCCCACCCAAAGTGTTAGAAAATGATTAAATAAAAGGGGCAAACTATAACAAAAAAAGGCATAATTGATCAACAGAACAAAAGTATAGGACAAAAGTCAAAAGAGAAAATTAACTCAGTTGTCCATCATGGATTAACACAATCTCTAAGAGGCGAAATCTTGTGGGACTGACGCCAAGTATAATAGGATCAAATTGGTGTACTGCAACATATGTAATAGGGGTAAAATCCTGCATGACGGTGACAGTCACCTAATATGACCAAAGTTCGTGATCGTTGAGTGACCAGGATCGTCTTGTGACAACTCAGGGTGTATTCTGGTCACAGCAACAAATGTGACTGACGAAGACAATTATGGAGTTCTCGAGATTCACATCCCGGTCATGAAAGCACCAAATATAAACCAACAAGTCGAATCACAACAAGTCAGGATCGAATCCTGATCAAACAGTGCCCAAATGTAACCCGATAGAAGACTCCAAGGAGTGTTCCCCATAACGTAAGTGTAGTTCTTGGTGATTCAGATTTTGGAGCACCCAAGAAACTTCAGTAGTTTGTACTAGATCTTCTATATGATGACAGGATTTGATGCGCAGTTCCAGTCATTCCTTTTCACAAGTGGTTAAAAAAAAAGGTGTAAAAAAGAAAAAAAGAAAAAAAAAACAAGAAAACAAACTCAAAGTTTTTGGGGAAAATAGCTGTGATGCAGGCCACTGTTGGTACCCAGCCTTAGGGTAGGTACCACTTTTTACTAGTTGTCTCCTGAAAGGAATTAATTCAAGTGAACTGTTCCGTTTGGTAGTTAAGTTACAAATCCTGTAGACAATTAATAAAAACTCCAGTCGTCAGTTCTTGTTTTTACAAGAATTATATTATTAAATAAAACTTCTCACTACAATGTTTTAGCATTATAAAATGGGATTAAATGGGGGGGAAAATGCATTTTTTAACAGTACAAATATTTATAGTTGCATGTATGTTCGTTCAGAAAAAGAAAATATCTATCTGCGACGCATGATTTCCTTTTTACCATTTCCTCGCTCCTTTTGTAATGTTCCCTTCGCTTCTGGTCAGTGAATGGAGGGGGTAGCGGCTGGCGTGAAGGAAGAAGGTGTTTGCATCTGGAAACTAGTTCAGATTCTGCCAAAATCTGCTTGTGCATGCCTCCTTATAGTTGGGTGCAGGGAAGGATGGACATCCTACTTAAAACTCGAAAATTACAAATAAATATACATGATGTGGGGGGTTGGGGATAAAAATCTTATTTACAATGATCGAATGAGAAATATACAGATGACAAAAGTTGGTTAGTAAAAATAATACTAATAATTGTGGCAGATAAAAAGTTTTGTCAGTCGAAAAGATGTAGGCTTCTCGAAAACTGACTTTTATTAAAACACCACAAAAATGGCCTACATCACTGACAAAACAGTCTATCCGTCACCTAATGGGGCCGGGAGTGGGAATTATTGAACCAAAAATGAGAGAAAAGAAAAAAAATAAAAAAACCGGGGGGCGCTGGGACAGGGAAAACTAAAAAAAAGGGGATTGGGACGATGACAACATGCATACTCTAGCTTAGTTAAAAATCGAACAAAAATGCCTAACTAGCCTACTCTAGGTGGTTCGATGTATGTCTACGTTAGTTCAGGAAACCCAAAATTCTTAGAGCTTAAGTAGATTCAAAAATAGAACTTAAGATCAGCTCCATTCATTCCACACAGTCGCGAAACTTTCACCCACCTGTCGTTGAAATTCACAGGAGCGAATTTCACCTTCTCCAGCTTAATTCGCATTTTCAATCGATATTTGAAAATGATAACAAGCTGGAGAGCAGTGAAGGTCTCATCTCCGTAAACCTCCTTCTGTCACGTCGTCCAAATCACGCCTCTCATAACTGCTAGCAAACACAGAAAAACATAGCGTTCTTCTTTCTTCATGGTCGATGCCCAGTTGCAGCATGGGGAAACCGAATCCAGCACAAAAAACCATCCACTCAGCATGCGAACCGTGAAGCCTTCAACTAATTCACACAACGGTCGAACGATGGCGCAGTGGAAGAAAGCATGATCAAGGTCTTCCTCCCAATCTCCGCATCGGACACAATTAGGTGTCTCCGTAAAACCCGCTGCATAAAGTCTTTTGCCAACCCAGAGGGCATTTCGTATTACCAGCCAGGTGAGTGATGCCTCGTAATTATCGAAGCAGCTCGACCCAGGCGCCCAAGGCCATATTAAGCGGCGCTCCTCCTTCGTAAAACCGAACTCCTCAATCTTTTTGTCTCGAACAGATCCCCTCACTAAGGCCCGATATAGCGCCTTGCAAGACAACAGCTGGGTGTCAGAGAGGCTTTCTTTGACCCGTAGAAGAAATCTCAAGGTTTGCCGACACTCGCGATAGAAAGGGCACTCGTTTCGGGGCAACTTGTGTGCCTCCGCCTCAGCCGAATGCACACTCTCCAAAGCCTGAAAGGCTTTCTTAGTGTCTTTTATCCAGAAGACACCGTTTCCCTCACTAGGTGTACACATTCGATCCAGGTATATCAGCCTAAGAGTGTGTCTACGTATTTCCACACTAGGCATACCCAGACCGCCTTCAGACGGATGCAGGTAACAGACCTCCCGGGTAACCATAGCTTGCTTTCCACGCCACAAGAACGTGAAAAGCGCACGCACCAGATCAACTAGTGTGGTCTCCAGGAGTGGAAGTACTGATAGACGGTAAAGGATCAGGGGGTAGATATGAGAACTGCATACCTCCGCCCGACCCTTCAAAGACAGATTTCTCAAGGCCCACAAATGAGATGCGACCTTGACCGCTTCCAATACCTCTGACCAATTTTTCTCCAGCTGGAAACTGGGGCCAAACCAGACGCCGAGCAGCTTGCATGGCCCATCAGTCCAACCAAAGGGTCCCTGAAGGGGCATAACCCTCCAGGCACCGATACGTAAGCCAATAGACTTAACATAGTTAATTATGGCCCCTGTGACCTGGGCATACCAACTTGTTTCTATGTCGATGACTCTAATCTCGGCACTGCTCGTTACAAGCACAGTCACGTCGTCAGCATAGGCGGTATACTTTACCGGGGTAGAGCCACTCGGCAAAGTAATCCTGCGAAGGACCGGATTCACCTGAAGCTGGCGCAAATATGGCTCAAGCGCCAGCACATATAGCATTGGGGATAACGGACAACCTTGACGGATCGATTTTGTTAACATGAAGGGTTTCGACCTCACCCCATTCACTTCTACCATAGCACCGGGGTTGGCATACAAGAGGCAAATCCAAGAGCGAAACTGGGGACCAAACCCAGCCGAGCGGAGAACAGCCTCTAGGTAATGATGGTCTACTCTGTCGAATGCTTTGGACTGATCTAAATTGATCAGCGCGGCTTCTGTGTCGACTTTTTCTACGATCAAGCGTATCATGTGCAAATTATCTTGAATCGTCCGGCCCTTAACAGAACAAGTCTGTTCAGGACTTATTAGACGGTGTAAGACAATCTGCAGACGATTTGCTAAGATCTTGGCCAAAATCTTTAACTCTGTGTTTAACATCATTAAGGACCGGAAATTACCTATCCCATCCCCTCCATTTTTATCTTTGCGTTACAATTTAATGATCCCCCTAGTAAAGTACTGAGGTATGCACCCGTTCCTAAACCAGGAGTTAAACAGTACGGTCAGCAAAGGAATAAAAATGGGCGATAGCCTCAAATACACCTCATAGGGCAGACCATCAATCCTGTCTAGCCCGACCTGTTTCAAGGCGTCAATGACTTCTTCCTCTTTTATGCTACCTTCACACCTAGCCGTGTCGGAAAATCTCGCTAAAGAACAATAAAGGTGAACTGTGTTTCTGTATTCTAGAAAACATAATGTGCATCCAGGAGACAAGCGCCTGCGCGTTTGTGTGTTGTGTGTTGTGTGGGTGCATAAGAGAGACGGACGAAAAGGAAAGACTTACCTCGGGGCCGGCTCGGTGTCGCCGACCGAAAATAGAGAAAGAAAGATCAAGATGGCGGTCGCCGTCTTTTGTAAAGGATGATATCTCGCAAAGTCACATGAATTCTCGCAATATGCAAATTTAGCCGGCCTGCAATGGCCATAAAAGCGGGTGATTGAAAGACGTTGGGAGAGCGATGATTGACTTGGTCGGGAATCGTGTTGCTGTTGCTTCTCCTGCCGTGTGGGTGTGAGCATATCTTACCGTTGTTGGGACCGTTCTGAGTAACCGATTGTTGGGTCCGTTCTGAGTAACTGTTCGCGTCCGTCTAGGTACCTTGCTAGTTGGATTCCGTGCAGAACCGGTGTTTACTGGTTATTGAATTGCTTTACGTTGCTGCAACATTACACATCTACAGAGGGCGCAGTAATTTTAAAGGACTTTCCTTACACATTTTCTACAAGCTATTTCGGCTATTTGCCCTCTAGGACTATGACCAAGTCGAAATTCGACTTAAAGCTCATACCCGAGTTTGACGGGTCTACATCCATTGTCGACTGGGTTGAAAGGGTCGAGCTGACGTGCGACCTTTGTGAGGTAAAAAGGGTACACACTGTGATTCCTCTGAGATTGGCTGGGGGTGCCTTGAGTGTGTATCAGCAACTCAGTGCTGCCGAAAAGGGAGATGTCACCGCAATTAAAGCTGCACTGTACAAGGCATTCGCCATGGATCCTTGTACGGCCTATGAAAAATTTGCTTCTGAAAACTACTACCGGAGGAAAGCGTGAACGTTTTCTTCGCGGAGTCAAAGAAACTCGCAGTCCTATTCGGTGGAGGGGTGTCAGAGCGGACGCTTGCGTACGCGTTTGTGGCGGGCCTTCCCACTCGGGTAAAGCAGCTATTGAGAGCCTCAACCAGCGTTTCAACAAGCCCATGGAACACTTGATGGAACGTGCTCAAGCCATCATCAAAGATGAGGAGGACCTGGGGGAACCAGTTGTGATGGCGACACAGACAGGCCAGATTGGCGCTCGGGAGATTCCGAATCAGAACCCTGCAAGCAATGGGAAATGTTTTCGCTGCGGCCGACGCGGGCATTTTGCAAGTAATTGCACCAACAGGGGGTGTGTGCGCTGTTTTAATTGTGGCGGGTTGGGGCATCTAGCCCAAAACTGTGCGGAAAACGTATCAGAGGAGAGGACGTCAGCGCCGCCCTGTTCCCCAAGCAAAATGTGAACAAGGCGCAACCAGTGATGACCGTCTACGTAAACAGGATACCCTGCTCAGCACTTCTCGACTCAGGCTGTTCGCATACTATAGTGAGCGCCAGGCTGTGTCCAAGTTGGACTAAGAGAAAGATCAAAATCACCACGATAGGAGGCGAGACCCAGACATGCTGTGGAGCTGGAACTGTCGAGGTCTACACGGACACCGGTGCAGCCACTAAGATCAATGTGCTCGTGACCCAAGGAAATCTCCTGGGGTTTGACCTGTTGCTCGGATACGATGCCATCAAGGTGCTGGGGGGAGTCGCAATTCATCGGGATGGAAAAGTGCGATTCTTGGAGGCCCCAGTGTGTGCAGCGCTCCACATCGATCGGCCGGATTTTACAGTGGACTATGACTCTCGCAAGATGGCCTGGATTGCATCTTGGAAGTGGACCGAGGGAAGGGCACCGACTAAACTCAAAAATGGGGTTGCAGAGTACCCTATACCCAGTGAGGCCCAAGCAGAATATGAAAGGGAACTAAAGGCGTGGATCCAAGATAGCTGGTTAATCCCCTACCCTGAGGACAAGCTTGGGCCTCCCAAGGGTCTAATACCCTTGATGGCAGTAGTCCAGCATAACAAGTCGAAAGTACAGCCCGTGCTGGACTATAGGGAGCTTAACAAGCATATTGAAGCCTACACTGCCGATGCTGACGTATGCACCAGCAAGTTGAGGGAATGGCGTCAGAAAGGCACTAATGTCTCGATATTGGATTTGTGAAAAGCCTATTTACAGGTGCGAGTTGGTGAGACGTTGTGGCCATTCCAGACAGTTTGGTTCCAGGGGCAGTGGTACTGCCTTACACGCCTCGGCTTTGGCCTAAATGTGGCACCACAGATTATGAAGACTATTGTCAACACAGTATTGTCCCAAGAAAAGCCCATGAGGGACTCAACGTCAGCTTACATTGATGACGTATACGTCAATGAAGATGTACAGTCTGCGTCGTGTGTCAAAGAAAAGTTGGCTCAGTTTTGTCTGGAATGCAAGAATCCGGAACGTTTGAGGGAAGGAGCAGGTGTATTGGGATTGGATGTTTATGAGGAAGATGGCACCCTACAATGGAGGCATGGCAGTGAAATTCCAAGCATCCCCAACATCGTTATAAGGCAGACCGTTTTTTCTTGGTGTGGAAAACTTGTTGGCCACCTACTGGCCTGTGGCTGGCTCTGCGCAGCTGTTGGTGTAATTAAATGCAGAGCAAATTTAACAACCACAGGTTGGGATGACATATCCGATGATGTCCTACCAACTCTGATGATTAAAGAGACACTGGAGAGAATGAACAAGAAGGACCCTGCCTGTGGGCGGTGATGTGTTAACGGAGACAACGTAGGTGTGTGGGTTGATGCCAGTTCTTTGGCGTTGGGAGTATTGTTGGAGCAAGGAGGAAACGTGTTCGAAGATGCATGTTGGCTGCGGCCCGTAACAGATTCTCAGCATATCAACCTGGCAGAGCTGGACGCCGTTGTAAAGGGGATAAATCTGGCCCTGCAGTGGCAGTCTAAGAAGTTGACCTTGTACACAGATTCTCTCTGTTGTCTACCACTGGGTGACTGACACACTTTCAGGACGGACACGTATCCGTACCAAGGCAGCAAGTGAAATGTTAATACGGAGAAGGCTAGACACGCTAAAAAACCTGGTATCTGAGTATGGGCTATCACTGAGCGTCACTCTGGTGCCATCACATTGTAATCGTGCTGACCAACTGACCCGAGTACCTCACAAATGGTATGAAGCCGCGAAGATGGGAATGGAGATTACTGCTCGATCTTGTGCAGTTGCAATCGACCCATGTCAAATACAAAAAATTCATGCACAGAGCGGACATCCGGGTATCAAGAGGACCCTTTATTTTGTGAGGCGCGTATACCCAGCAGTGACCAAGATGGATGTCAGACAGATCATCAGAAATTGTGAGGCTTGCCAGTCTATTGATCCGGCACGATGGCAGAAGGGTCGATTGGAAGTTGAGGGTGTGTGGCAGCGGCTGGCCATGGATATCACCCATTACAGTGGCAAGCCCTTTCTAACTCTCATTGATTGCGGGCCTACGAGATTTGTGGTGTGGCGGCAGATGACCAGACAGGATTCGGCAAATGTTGCTCGCCACCTATCATCCATTTTTTTTGAGCGAGGTGCGCCGGAAGAGCTCCTGACTGACAATGATGCAGTGTTTTGTAGCCAGCAAGTCCGGCAGTTGTTAGATGAGTGGGGCGTCCGACTACGGTTGCAATGTGTGCATGTGCCGTCAGGAAATGGCATTGCTGAAAGAAGCCATCGCAGCATCAAGAGAATTGCTGCCAGGAAGCGATGTACTATTACGGAAGCCACATATTGGTATAACATTACGCCAAAGGATGGGACGTCTCCTTCAACCGCACCTGCGAATGCTATTTACACATACCGAGTCGACAAGGGAACATGTAACAGATATGAAGTGGGAGATCCAGTGTGGGTGCGGCCCCCAGGAAATCGGTGCACCGACAAGTTTAAGCAAGGACACATATCTGGAGTGATTAGCCAGCAGTCTGTGTTGGTTGATAGAACCCCACGACATGTGCGAGATCTTCGCCCAGCTACCGAGGCGCGTCACACAACTACAGAAGAAAACAGTTAAGCGTCCAGTGATGAGCTGCCAATACACGGATTCAGTGAGCCCCCTCCAGAGACTGATATTGATACTTCGTCTGATGAGGCGGAACCAGATCCAGAGCCCGAATCTGAACCAGTGAATGTACCTCTTCGCAGAAGCACACGCACTAAAAGGCCCCCCCAATGCTCCCTATGTGATCATCAGATCAGCGGGGAGTGTAATGTGCATCCAGGAGACAAGCGCCCGCGTGTTTGTGTGTTCTGTGGGTGCGTAAGAGAGACAGACGAAAAGGAAAGACTTACCTCGGGCCGGCTCGGCGTCGCCGACTGAAAATAGAGAAAGAAAGATCAAGATGGCGGCCGCCGTCTTTTGTAAAGGATGATATCTCGCAAAGTCACATGAATTCTCGCAATATGCAAATTTAGCCGGCCTGCAATGGCCATAAAAGCGGGTGATTGAAAGACGTTGGGAGAGCGATGATTGACTTGGTCGGGAATCGTGTTGCTGTTGCTTCTCCTGCCGTGTGGGTGTGAGCATATCTTACCGTTGTTGGGACCGTTCTGAGTAACCGATTGTTGGGTCCGTTCTGAGTAACTGTTCGCGTCCGTCTAGGTACCTTGCTAGTTGGATTCCGTGCAGAACCGGTGTTTACTGGTTATTGAATTGCTTTACGTTGCTGCAACATTATACATCTACAGAGGGCGCAGTAATTTTAAAGGACTTTCCTTACACATTTTCTACACTTCTAATCCCAAAATTTAAACAAAATATATTTTCTGTACAAGCTGCCACAAAACAATGTGCAAATATAAACTTTAGCCCCAATAAATCAAAACTGGTATACCCGAATGGAACTGTATTCGACATTAAAGAAAATAGAAGACTATATTATTTAAATAGCATAGTCCCATCAAAAACCGCCTGCCATGATCTACAAACATGGCATAAAATTCTTGGGCACTGCAATATTCCTGATATCAAAAAGTTGCCGACTGTAGTTGGTGGAATGCGAATACAAACATCAAAAACCTTCAACTGCGACGTCTGTACGCAAGGGAAAATGACAAACTATCAAAACAAGATACCAGACAAAAAGGCCAAAAAAATCCTATCAATGGTGCAGTGTGACTTGAACGGTCCCGCAGAACCGATGGCCAGAGAACATTATAGATATGTGTTGAATTTCGTAGATGACCATTCAGGTTTAATAATGGTTTACTTTTTAAAGAACAAATCTGATACCCTGCTAGCAACTAAGAAATATCTAGCCGACACGGCCCCCTACGGTGAAATCAAGTGTATTCGCTCTGACAACGGTACGGAATTCACCAATAAAGACTTTGAACTTTTACTAATTAACCATCATATCAGGCATGAAACATCAGCTCCTAGATCGCCACACCAAAACGGGACTGCTGAACGTGAACGTGCGTGGCGGACACTTTTTGAAATGGCAAGATGCCTACTCATTGAATCAAAACTCCCTAAAAACCTCTGGACGCATGCACTTATGGCGGCAGCCTATATACGCAACAGGTGTTTTAACAAAACACTATCTAAAACTCCATATGAATCTTTCTGCGGTAAAAAAAAAAACAAATTTAAGCAGAATGCATATATTTGGTTCAACTTGCAACGCATATATAGAGAAAAAGAGTAAATTGAATATTAAAGCCGACAGAGGTATATTTCTTGGATACGATAAAAACAGTCTAGCCAATTTAATATTTTTTCCCGAAAAAAATAAAATAAAAAGAATCCGGTGTGTAAAATTCATATACACGTTTAATTTTACAGACGAAAACCCGTCATATGAAGAGGATGAAATTATATTACCTCAAATAATTAGAACAAACGAAAACAATAAAAATGACGGAGGCGAGAGTGTCCATGATGATGATGATGATGATGATAAAGTCGAAAGATATCCCAAAAGAAATAGAAGACGACCCAATTTTTTTGTGGTCGACAATATAAAGGATTATCAAATCGAATATTGCTATTCAATGGAAAATGCGCCAAAAAGCTTCAACGAAGGAAAATTGCCATAAAAAAAAAGAAATAGATGCCTTAACCAAAAATGATACCTATACGGTAGTGCCTCTCCCAAGAGATAAACATGTTATTTTTACCAGATGGGTCTTTACAAAAAAGAGTACAGCATCAGGCGTAGGACAGTACAAAGCAAGATTTGTTGCTAAGGGGTGCTCTCAGCTTTACGGTAAAGAATACTTTTCTACGTTTTCACCGACCACAAACCTAACGACAATCAGAATTTTAATGCAAGTCGCACCACAATATGGCCTAAACATCCATCAAATAGACGTAAAAAATGCTTATTTGAATGCCCCAATAGACTGTGAAATTTATATTACCCCTCCAGAGGGATTTATAATGAAAAATAAAAATAGCGTGTGGCGACTTAACAAGTCATTATATGGTCTAAAGCAGAGTGTTCAGTGTTGGAACACAGTATTCCATGATTATATTATTAAACAACAATTTAGACAATGCGCTGGTAGACCTCTGTTTATATACGCAACACAAAGAGGATAAACTACTGATTTTGGTTTTGTGGGTCGATGATATTTTAATCGCATCAAATTGTGACATAATGTTAAGTGATGTTAAGAACAAATTAAGTAAAAGATTCAAAATGACCGATCTTGGCAAAATATCCTGGTTTCTGGGGATAGAATTTACTCAAAGCAAAGGACTTGTTACGATGACTCAATCAAGATACATCGACAAAATACTATTGAAATTTGGAATGGGAGAGTGCAGGAAACGCTCTACACCGGTCGAAAATGATATTAATAAAAATATACACACAGAATCTGAAATAATAAATGACACACAATATCGCGAAATTATAGGTAGTCTTATATATTTAATGACTGCAACCAGGCTAGAATGCTATACAGTAACAAAACTGTCACAAAAATTATCACGACCGACAATGAAGGATTTAAACAGAGCTAAACAAGTCCTACGTTATTTAAAAGGAACTAAAGAACAGAAGTTAGTATTTAGAAAATCAAGAAATCCCCCAAAATTAGAAGGTTTTTCGGATTCAGACTGGGCAAACGACGAAGATCGCAAGAGTGTATCTGGATATTGTTTCAGACTCTCAGAAAATGGGCCTATTATTTCATGGAAATCTAAAAAGCAACAGATTGTATCTCTCTCTACGTGTGAAGCAGAATTTATCGCGCTCACACACACGACCCAGGAAGCACTCTACCTTAAAAATATCCTGAAGACTACTTTAGAACCAGAATTGATTACAAGCCCCGTAGTAATTAATTGTGATAATCAAGCCAGTATAGTCTTAGCACAGAACCAAAGATCTAAGCATATAGATATAAAATACCATTTCATAAAAAACGAGATAAAAAAGGAATCCATTATTTTGAATTACATATCATCAGAACAAAATATCGCTGATGTATTTACGAAACCGGCGACACGGATAAAGCTACAACGTTTTTTCTCAAAACTTGTTGGTGAATTCGACTGAATAATTTTTTTTTTCTTTCACTGCCCTGTATGTATATAAATTTCTATATATTAAAAATACAGACCAGCGAAGTTCCACTGATGAGAAGGCTCTTACTTTTTTGCATGAATATCAGCGGAAACCCCTAGGGGTAATGCTCAGAGTATATAGATTTCTATATATCAAAAAAAAAAAAAAAAAAAAAAAAAAAAAAAAAAAAGAATGGTCCTGGACAAGACGTTAAACTGTATCCATTTTATTTGTATTAACACTTTAACCTACTAATGCGTAACTAATACTTTTGCTTAAAAAAAAAAAAATCTTTGTAATTTTCCTTTTTGACAATCGAACACAATTAAAAATGGCGTCTTTTTAAATGCTAAAATTCTAAGATCCAAATGATTTCTAATTTTTGTTATGTCTAAGTAAATATAAAAATATATATTTATTTTTGAACAGAACAAACACAAGGGACTTCCCCATTATAAAAAAATAGGGAGGATGTTGCAATATTTTTAACGGCTAATGGGGTAAATATTTATTTTATTTGACAAAAATACAAATAAAAATGTGGCACAAGGCCGAAAAAGGGGGTGGGGGTTAATGTTGACCTAACTAACATAACGTTAACTTAACTAGACTCTTTCACCAAAATACCAAAATCACTCTGTGGACATCCTACTTTAAACCCGAAAGTTACAAATATATATACATGATGTGGGGGGGTTGGGGATAAAAATCTTATTTACAAAATCGTATGAAAAAATATACAATGATAAAAAGTGGTTAGTAAAAAGAACCCCCTCACTACTAATTGTGGCGGATAAAAAGTTTTGTCAGTCGAAAGGATGTAGGTCCCACGAAAGCTAACTTTATTCAAACACAACAAAAATGGCCTACATCTCTGGCAAAACAGTTTATCCGTCACCTAAGGGGCCGGGATTGGGGGTTATCGAACCAAAAGTGGGAAAAAAAAAAAAAAAAAAAAAAAAAAAAAACGAGGGACGCTGGGACAGGGAAAACCAAAAAGGGAGATTGGGGCGATGACAGCATGCATACTCTAGCTAAGTTAAAAATCGAACAAAAATGCCTAACTAGCCTACTCTAGGAGGTCCGATGCATGTCTATGTTTGATCAGGTTACCCAAAATCCTTAACAAAAACCTAAGCCACTCAAAAAAGAAATTCAAGACTAGCTCCATTCACTTTACACAGTCACGAAACTTTCACCCACCTGTCGTTGAAATTCACAGGAGCGAGTTTCACCTTCTCCAGCTTAATTCGCATTTTCAATCGATATTTGAAAATGAGGACAAGCTGGGGAGCAGTGAAGGTCTCATCTCCGTAAACCTCCTTCTGTCGCGTCGTCCAAATCACGCCTCTCATAACTGCTAGTAAACACAGAAAAACATAGCGTTCTTCTTTCTTCATGGTCGGTGCCCAGTTGCAGCACGGGGAAACCGACTCCAGCACAAAAAAACGCTCGCTCAGCATGCGAACCGTGAAGCCTTCAACTAACTCACACAACGGTCGAACGATGGCGCAGTGGAAGAAAGCATGATCAAGGTCTTCCTCCCACTCTCCGCATCGGACACAATTGGGTGTCTCCGTAAAACCCGCTGCGTAAAGTCTTTTGCCGACCCAGAGAGCATTTCGTATTACCAGCCAGGTGAGTGATGCCTCGTAATTATCGAAGCAGCTCGACCCAGGCGCCCAAGGCCATATTAAGCGGCGCTCCTCCTTCGTAAAACCGAACTCCTCAATCTTTTTGTCTCGAACAGATCCCCTCACTAAGGCCCGATATAGCGCCTTGCAAGACAACAGCTGGGTGTCAGAGAGGCTTTCTTTGACCCGTAGAAGAAATCTCAAGGTTTGCCGACACTCGCGATAGAAAGGGCACTCGTTTCGGGGCAACTTGTGTGCCTCCGCCTCAGCCGAATGCACACTCTCCAAAGCCTGAAAGGCTTTCTTAGTGTCTTTTATCCAGAAGACACCGTTTCCCTCACTAGGTGTACACATTCGATCCAGGTATATCAGCCTAAGAGTGTGTCTACGTATTTCCACACTAGGCATACCCAGACCGCCTTCAGACGGATGCAGGTAACAGACCTCCCGGGTAACCATAGCTTGCTTTCCACGCTACAAGAACGTGAAAAGCGCACGCACCAGATCAACTAGTGTGGTCTCCAGGAGTGGAAGTACTGATAGACGGTAAAGGATCAGGGGGTAGATATGAGAACTGCATACCTCCGCCCGACCCTTCAAAGACAGATTTCTCAAGGCCCACAAATGAGATGCGACCTTGACCGCTTCCAATACCTCTGACCAATTTTTCTCCAGCTGGAAACTGGGGCCAAACCAGACGCCGAGCAGCTTGCATGGCCCATCAGTCCAACCAAAGGGTCCCTGAAGGGGCATAACCCTCCAGGCACCGATACGTAAGCCAATAGACTTAACATAGTTAATTATGGCCCCTGTGACCTGGGCATACCAACTTGTTTCTATGTCGATGACTCTAATCTCGGCACTGCTCGTTACAAGCACAGTCACGTCGTCAGCATAGGCGGTATACTTTACCGGGGTAGAGCCACTCGGCAAAGTAATCCTGCGAAGGACCGGATTCACCTGAAGCTGGCGCAAATATGGCTCAAGCGCCAGCACATATAGCATTGGGGATAACGGACAACCTTGACGGATCGATTTTGTTAACATGAAGGGTTTCGACCTCACCCCATTCACTTCTACCATAGCACCGGGGTTGGCATACAAGAGGCAAATCCAAGAGCGAAACTGGGGACCAAACCCAGCCGAGCGGAGAACAGCCTCTAGGTAATGATGGTCTACTCTGTCGAATGCTTTGGACTGATCTAAATTGATCAGCGCGGCTTCTGTGTCGACTTTTTCTACGATCAAGCGTATCATGTGCAAATTATCTTGAATCGTCCGGCCCTTAACAGAACAAGTCTGTTCAGGACTTATTAGACGGTGTAAGACAATCTGCAGACGATTTGCTAAGATCTTGGCCAAAATCTTTAACTCTGTGTTTAACATCATTAAGGACCGGAAATTACCTATCCCATCCCCTCCATTTTTATCTTTGCGTTACAATTTAATGATCCCCCTAGTAAAGTACTGAGGTATGCACCCGTTCCTAAACCAGGAGTTAAACAGTACGGTCAGCAAAGGAATAAAAATGGGCGATAGCCTCAAATACACCTCATAGGGCAGACCATCAATCCTGTCTAGCCCGACCTGTTTCAAGGCGTCAATGACTTCTTCCTCTTTTATGCTACCTTCACACCTAGCCGTGTCGGAAAATCTCGCTAAAGAACAATAAAGGTGAACTGTGTTTCTGTATTCTAGAAAACATAATGTGCATCCAGGAGACAAGCGCCTGCGCGTTTGTGTGTTGTGTGTTGTGTGGGTGCATAAGAGAGACGGACGAAAAGGAAAGACTTACCTCGGGGCCGGCTCGGTGTCGCCGACCGAAAATAGAGAAAGAAAGATCAAGATGGCGGTCGCCGTCTTTTGTAAAGGATGATATCTCGCAAAGTCACATGAATTCTCGCAATATGCAAATTTAGCCGGCCTGCAACGGCCATAAAAGCGGGTGATTGAAAGACGTTGAGAGAGCAATGATTGACTTGGTCGGGAATCATGTTGCTGTTGCTTCTCGTGCCGTGTGGGTGTGAGCATATCTTACCGTTGTTGGGACCGTTCTGAGTAACCAATTGTTGGGTCCATTCTGAGTAACCATTCGCGTCCATCTAGGTGCCTTGCTAGTTGGATTCCGTGCAGAACCGGTGTTTACTGGTTATTGAATTGCTTTACGTTGCTGCAACATTACACATCTACAGAGGGCGCAGTAATTTTAAAGGACTTTCCTTACACATTTTCTACAAGCTATTTCGGCTATTTGCCCTCTAGGACTATGACCAAGTCGAAATTCGACTTAAAGCTCATACCCGAGTTTGACGGGTCTACATCCATTGTCGACTGGGTTGAAAGGGTCGAGCTGACGTGCGACCTTTGTGAGGTAAAAAGGGTACACACTGTGATTCCTCTGAGATTGGCTGGGGGTGCCTTGAGTGTGTATCAGCAACTCAGTGCTGCCGAAAAGGGAGATGTCACCGCAATTAAAGCTGCACTGTACAAGGCATTCGCCATGGATCCTTGTACGGCCTATGAAAAATTTGCTTCTGAAAACTACTACCGGAGGAAAGCGTGAACGTTTTCTTCGCGGAGTCAAAGAAACTCGCAGTCCTATTCGGTGGAGGGGTGTCAGAGCGGACGCTTGCGTACGCGTTTGTGGCGGGCCTTCCCACTCGGGTAAAGCAGCTATTGAGAGCCTCAACCAGCGTTTCAACAAGCCCATGGAACACTTGATGGAACGTGCTCAAGCCATCATCAAAGATGAGGAGGACCTGGGGGAACCAGTTGTGATGGCGACACAGACAGGCCAGATTGGCGCTCGGGAGATTCCGAATCAGAACCCTGCAAGCAATGGGAAATGTTTTCGCTGCGGCCGACGCGGGCATTTTGCAAGTAATTGCACCAACAGGGGGTGTGTGCGCTGTTTTAATTGTGGCGGGTTGGGGCATCTAGCCCAAAACTGTGCGGAAAACGTATCAGAGGAGAGGACGTCAGCGCCGCCCTGTTCCCCAAGCAAAATGTGAACAAGGCGCAACCAGTGATGACCGTCTACGTAAACAGGATACCCTGCTCAGCACTTCTCGACTCAGGCTGTTCGCATACTATAGTGAGCGCCAGGCTGTGTCCAAGTTGGACTAAGAGAAAGATCAAAATCACCACGATAGGAGGCGAGACCCAGACATGCTGTGGAGCTGGAACTGTCGAGGTCTACACGGACACCGGTGCAGCCACTAAGATCAATGTGCTCGTGACCCAAGGAAATCTCCTGGGGTTTGACCTGTTGCTCGGATACGATGCCATCAAGGTGCTGGGGGGAGTCGCAATTCATCGGGATGGAAAAGTGCGATTCTTGGAGGCCCCAGTGTGTGCAGCGCTCCACATCGATCGGCCGGATTTTACAGTGGACTATGACTCTCGCAAGATGGCCTGGATTGCATCTTGGAAGTGGACCGAGGGAAGGGCACCGACTAAACTCAAAAATGGGGTTGCAGAGTACCCTATACCCAGTGAGGCCCAAGCAGAATATGAAAGGGAAATAAAGGCGTGGATCCAAGATAGCTGGTTAATCCCCTACCCTGAGGACAAGCTTGGGCCTCCCAAGGGTCTAATACCCTTGATGGCAGTAGTCCAGCATAACAAGTCGAAAGTACAGCCCGTGCTGGACTATAGGGAGCTTAACAAGCATATTGAAGCCTACACTGCCGATGCTGACGTATGCACCAGCAAGTTGAGGGAATGGCGTCAGAAAGGCACTAATGTCTCGATATTGGATTTGTGAAAAGCCTATTTACAGGTGCGAGTTGGTGAGACGTTGTGGCCATTCCAGACAGTTTGGTTCCAGGGGCAGTGGTACTGCCTTACACGCCTCGGCTTTGGCCTAAATGTGGCACCACAGATTATGAAGACTATTGTCAACACAGTATTGTCCCAAGAAAAGCCCATGAGGGACTCAACGTCAGCTTACATTGATGACGTATACGTCAATGAAGATGTACAGTCTGCGTCGTGTGTCAAAGAAAAGTTGGCTCAGTTTTGTCTGGAATGCAAGAATCCGGAACGTTTGAGGGAAGGAGCAGGTGTATTGGGATTGGATGTTTATGAGGAAGATGGCACCCTACAATGGAGGCATGGCAGTGAAATTCCAAGCATCCCCAACATCGTTATAAGGCAGACCGTTTTTTCTTGGTGTGGAAAACTTGTTGGCCACCTACTTGCCTGTGGCTGGCTCTGCACAGCTGTTGGTGTAATTAAATGCAGAGCAAATTTAACAACCACAGGTTGGGATGACATATCCGATGATGTCCTACCAACTCTGATGATTAAAGAGACACTGGAGAGAATGAACAAGAAGGACCCTGCCTGTGGGCGGTGATGTGTTAACGGAGACAACGTAGGTGTGTGGGTTGATGCCAGTTCTTTGGCGTTGGGAGTATTGTTGGAGCAAGGAGGAAACGTGTTCGAAGATGCATGTTGGCTGCGGCCCGTAACAGATTCTCAGCATATCAACCTGGCAGAGCTGGACGCCGTTGTAAAGGGGATAAATCTGGCCCTGCAGTGGCAGTCTAAGAAGTTGACCTTGTACACAGATTCTCTCTGTTGTCTACCACTGGGTGACTGACACACTTTCAGGACGGACACGTATCCGTACCAAGGCAGCAAGTGAAATGTTAATACGGAGAAGGCTAGACACGCTAAAAAACCTGGTATCTGAGTATGGGCTATCACTGAGCGTCACTCTGGTGCCATCACATTGTAATCGTGCTGACCAACTGACCCGAGTACCTCACAAATGGTATGAAGCCGCGAAGATGGGAATGGAGATTACTGCTCGATCTTGTGCAGTTGCAATCGACCCATGTCAAATACAAAAAATTCATGCACAGAGCGGACATCCGGGTATCAAGAGGACCCTTTATTTTGTGAGGCGCGTATACCCAGCAGTGACCAAGATGGATGTCAGACAGATCATCAGAAATTGTGAGGCTTGCCAGTCTATTGATCCGGCACGATGGCAGAAGGGTCGATTGGAAGTTGAGGGTGTGTGGCAGCGGCTGGCCATGGATATCACCCATTACAGTGGCAAGCCCTTTCTAACTCTCATTGATTGCGGGCCTACGAGATTTGTGGTGTGGCGGCAGATGACCAGACAGGATTCGGCAAATGTTGCTCGCCACCTATCATCCATTTTTTTTGAGCGAGGTGCGCCGGAAGAGCTCCTGACTGACAATGATGCAGTGTTTTGTAGCCAGCAAGTCCGGCAGTTGTTAGATGAGTGGGGCGTCCGACTACGGTTGCAATGTGTGCATGTGCCGTCAGGAAATGGCATTGCTGAAAGAAGCCATCGCAGCATCAAGAGAATTGCTGCCAGGAAGCGATGTACTATTACGGAAGCCACATATTGGTATAACATTACGCCAAAGGATGGGACGTCTCCTTCAACCGCACCTGCGAATGCTATTTACACATACCGAGTCGACAAGGGAACATGTAACAGATATGAAGTGGGAGATCCAGTGTGGGTGCGGCCCCCAGGAAATCGGTGCACCGACAAGTTTAAGCAAGGACACATATCTGGAGTGATTAGCCAGCAGTCTGTGTTGGTTGATAGAACCCCACGACATGTGCGAGATCTTCGCCCAGCTACCGAGGCGCGTCACACAACTACAGAAGAAAACAGTTAAGCGTCCAGTGATGAGCTGCCAATACACGGATTCAGTGAGCCCCCTCCAGAGACTGATATTGATACTTCGTCTGATGAGGCGGAACCAGATCCAGAGCCCGAATCTGAACCAGTGAATGTACCTCTTCGCAGAAGCACACGCACTAAAAGGCCCCCCCAATGCTCCCTATGTGATCATCAGATCAGCGGGGAGTGTAATGTGCATCCAGGAGACAAGCGCCCGCGTATTTGTGTGTTCTGTGGGTGCGTAAGAGAGACAGACGAAAAGGAAAGACTTACCTCGGGCCGGCTCGGCGTCGCCGACTGAAAATAGAGAAAGAAAGATCAAGATGGCGGCCGCCGTCTTTTGTAAAGGATGATATCTCGCAAAGTCACATGAATTCTCGCAATATGCAAATTTAGCCGGCCTGCAATGGCCATAAAAGCGGGTGATTGAAAGACGTTGGGAGAGCGATGATTGACTTGGTCGGGAATCGTGTTGCTGTTGCTTCTCCTGCCGTGTGGGTGTGAGCATATCTTACCGTTGTTGGGACCGTTCTGAGTAACCGATTGTTGGGTCCGTTCTGAGTAACTGTTCGCGTCCGTCTAGGTACCTTGCTAGTTGGATTCCGTGCAGAACCGGTGTTTACTGGTTATTGAATTGCTTTACGTTGCTGCAACATTATACATCTACAGAGGGCGCAGTAATTTTAAAGGACTTTCCTTACACATTTTCTACACTTCTAATCCCAAAATTTAAACAAAATATATTTTCTGTACAAGCTGCCACAAAACAATGTGCAAATATAAACTTTAGCCCCAATAAATCAAAACTGGTATACCCGAATGGAACTGTATTCGACATTAAAGAAAATAGAAGACTATATTATTTAAATAGCATAGTCCCATCAAAAACCGCCTGCCATGATCTACAAACATGGCATAAAATTCTTGGGCACTGCAATATTCCTGATATCAAAAAGTTGCCGACTGTAGTTGGTGGAATGCGAATACAAACATCAAAAACCTTCAACTGCGACGTCTGTACGCAAGGGAAAATGACAAACTATCAAAACAAGATACCAGACAAAAAGGCCAAAAAAATCCTATCAATGGTGCAGTGTGACTTGAACGGTCCCGCAGAACCGATGGCCAGAGAACATTATAGATATGTGTTGAATTTCGTAGATGACCATTCAGGTTTAATAATGGTTTACTTTTTAAAGAACAAATCTGATACCCTGCTAGCAACTAAGAAATATCTAGCCGACACGGCCCCCTACGGTGAAATCAAGTGTATTCGCTCTGACAACGGTACGGAATTCACCAATAAAGACTTTGAACTTTTACTAATTAACCATCATATCAGGCATGAAACATCAGCTCCTAGATCGCCACACCAAAACGGGACTGCTGAACGTGAACGTGCGTGGCGGACACTTTTTGAAATGGCAAGATGCCTACTCATTGAATCAAAACTCCCTAAAAACCTCTGGACGCATGCACTTATGGCGGCAGCCTATATACGCAACAGGTGTTTTAACAAAACACTATCTAAAACTCCATATGAATCTTTCTGCGGTAAAAAAAAACAAATTTAAGCAGAATGCATATATTTGGTTCAACTTGCAACGCATATATAGAGAAAAAGAGTAAATTGAATATTAAAGCCGACAGAGGTATATTTCTTGGATACGATAAAAACAGTCTAGCCAATTTAATATTTTTTCCCGAAAAAAATAAAATAAAAAGAATCCGGTGTGTAAAATTCATATACACGTTTAATTTTACAGACGAAAACCCGTCATATGAAGAGAATGAAATTATATTACCTCAAATAATTAGAACAAACGAAAACAATAAAAATGACGGAGGCGAGAGTGTCCATGATGATGATGATGATGATGATGATAAAGTCGAAAGATATCCCAAAAGAAATAGAAGACGACCCAATTTTTTTGTGGTCGACAATATAAAGGATTATCAAATCGAATATTGCTATTCAATGGAAAATGCGCCAAAAAGCTTCAACGAAGGAAAATTGCCATAAAAAAAAAGAAATAGATGCCTTAACCAAAAATGATACCTATACGGTAGTGCCTCTCCCAAGAGATAAACATGTTATTTTTACCAGATGGGTCTTTATAAAAAAGAGTACAGCATCAGGCGTAGGACAGTACAAAGCAAGATTTGTTGCTAAGGGGTGCTCTCAGCTTTACGGTAAAGAATACTTTTCTACGTTTTCACCGACCACAAACCTAACGACAATCAGAATTTTAATGCAAGTCGCACCACAATATGGCCTAAACATCCATCAAATAGACGTAAAAAATGCTTATTTGAATGCCCCAATAGACTGTGAAATTTATATTACCCCTCCAGAGGGATTTATAATGAAAAATAAAAATAGCGTGTGGCGACTTAACAAGTCATTATATGGTCTAAAGCAGAGTGTTCAGTGTTGGAACACAGTATTCCATGATTATATTATTAAACAACAATTTAGACAATGCGCTGGTAGACCTCTGTTTATATACGCAACACAAAGAGGATAAACTACTGATTTTGGTTTTGTGGGTCGATGATATTTTAATCGCATCAAATTGTGACATAATGTTAAGTGATGTTAAGAACAAATTAAGTAAAAGATTCAAAATGACCGATCTTGGCAAAATATCCTGGTTTCTGGGGATAGAATTTACTCAAAGCAAAGGACTTGTTACGATGACTCAATCAAGATACATCGACAAAATACTATTGAAATTTGGAATGGGAGAGTGCAGGAAACGCTCTACACCGGTCGAAAATGATATTAATAAAAATATACACACAGAATCTGAAATAATAAATGACACACAATATCGCGAAATTATAGGTAGTCTTATATATTTAATGACTGCAACCAGGCTAGAATGCTATACAGTAACAAAACTGTCACAAAAATTATCACGACCGACAATGAAGGATTTAAACAGAGCTAAACAAGTCCTACGTTATTTAAAAGGAACTAAAGAACAGAAGTTAGTATTTAGAAAATCAAGAAATCCCCCAAAATTAGAAGGTTTTTCGGATTCAGACTGGGCAAACGACGAAGATCGCAAGAGTGTATCTGGATATTGTTTCAGACTCTCAGAAAATGGGCCTATTATTTCATGGAAATCTAAAAAGCAACAGATTGTATCTCTCTCTACGTGTGAAGCAGAATTTATCGCGCTCACACACACGACCCAGGAAGCACTCTACCTTAAAAATATCCTGAAGACTACTTTAGAACCAGAATTGATTACAAGCCCCGTAGTAATTAATTGTGATAATCAAGCCAGTATAGTCTTAGCACAGAACCAAAGATCTAAGCATATAGATATAAAATACCATTTCATAAAAAACGAGATAAAAAAGGAATCCATTATTTTGAATTACATATCATCAGAACAAAATATCGCTGATGTATTTACGAAACCGGCGACACGGATAAAGCTACAACGTTTTTTCTCAAAACTTGTTGGTGAATTCGACTGAATAATTTTTTTTTTCTTTCACTGCCCTGTATGTATATAAATTTCTATATATTAAAAATACAGACCAGCGAAGTTCCACTGATGAGAAGGCTCTTACTTTTTTGCATGAATATCAGCGGAAACCCCTAGGGGTAATGCTCAGAGTATATAGATTTCTATATATCAAAAAAAAAAAAAAAAAAAAAAGAATGGTCCTGGACAAGACGTTAAACTGTATCCATTTTATTTGTATTAACACTTTAACCTACTAATGCGTAACTAATACTTTTGCTTAAAAAAAAAAAATCTTTGTAATTTTCCTTTTTGACAATCGAACACAATTAAAAATGGCGTCTTTTTAAATGCTAAAATTCTAAGATCCAAATGATTTCTAATTTTTGTTATGTCTAAGTAAATATAAAAATATATATTTATTTTTGAACAGAACAAACACAAGGGACTTCCCCATTATAAAAAAATAGGGAGGATGTTGCAATATTTTTAACGGCTAATGGGGTATGATCCCACACAGTCGGACGATTCTATTTATAAACGATGCTGCTAAGAACTGACGAATCAAATAAATTCACGTTCTGCTACCAACCAATCAGAAACCAGAATTGCTTCATAAATATTAAACCTTTTCTGGAGCAATTTCACATGTTCTTTCCCCGGGTTTCGACACGGTAAGAATATTTTGTTCTGTGGAACTGTCTACTACAAACAAGTCACCTCCCAGGACTTGTGTGTAACAGCGAACCATCTGAAACTGTTCTGAAAGTCAAAATGGCTTACACTTCTAGAATGCTATTCTCCCTAAATCAACAATTTCCTTCACAAAACAATATTATCATTAAATATTATTATCAATCCCGAATCCGTTCAGCTGAAGTTATTTTTCCTTATTTTTGTTTGAGTATCAACCAAACAAATGGAGTCAGCAAGACAGTCGGGAATCGCCCGGGATTGTTCACATAATAAAAGCTCTAATTCAGCTTTCTGATAACCGTTATTACAACAAAATCCGACCACTATAGGTGGTTGGGTCACATCACTGATCACCTGATACTCATTAACTTTTATCCTCGAGTGCTCTTCGGGCCTCGATAAGAAGTAACATCCCTAGTCAAAACAAAAAATTAGATGCTATCATAGACAAATCCAACCCTTGGCCCCAAATCACCAGAGATTAGAGCATTCTTGTAATGATTTAATCCTTGTTGATTGCGATTGGATGTTGGTTCTATGCAGTTCTAGGAAGTCCACCCGTTTGGCCTTTGCTTTCTCTCTTTAAGAAGGTGTCTGTTTATTGTTAATCGTCTGAGGCACCCTTACTAGAGAATGCCGACGGGGCTGTTCAGGCACTTTTTGCAGGTCAAAGTGCCCCATCCTCGGAGGCGCTGACTTCTCAAAACTACTTTCCGATTCTGGTGCCAATGTTCTTGCAGTGGAAGAGAACTAAATACCCCCAATCACCTTACGATAGAAAGATTAAGCAGGTGTTGGGGAAAGGGACGTATTAACACTTCTCTCGCACGAGATAAGTTCATTCTGTATATTTACATTTTACTGGTTGTATATTATTCTTCATTTATTCTATGATGACATAATTTATTATTTTTCAATCTGATTTTTTAAAACATGCAGCTGTTTTATTTCAATATCTTTTATCAATCCAGTGGTAAGAGTTTTCTATGAACACTTAGAAAAACTAACAAAGAAAGAGTTACCTATTTCGTACAAAATCAGTTCCAAGTTCAAATAAAAAAAAATAATCGCGTTGCTAATTGATTCTATGCGCTTTCATTTCTCTACACAGTATTGCTATGAACAGCTTAGAAGTATTCACCATTTTGTGTTCAGTAAAAGTTCGCTAAAACTCATAAAGGTCTACGACTTTTACTAGGAATTTTATGTGCCCATTCTGAAGAAATTACAGGTCATCCTTTTCACCCTCACCAAAAAATCAGATAACGAAAGTTTCTTTTTATACGATTGCAAAATTAGATGCAAGTTTTTTCATTTATGTATGTGGGAGGGGGCCGCTTCTGGAAAATTGGGAGAATTCTGGATTGAAAAAACTAAACAATTTAAAAGGAGTTCTCATTCACTGACCCAAGGCAGAGAAGATGAAGTGTAGTATGAAAGCAGATACTATGCTTTGTTCCGCCAGCCAAAAGAACAAGCTTGAATAATCATAAAACAAAGTTTTTATATCATTTATGTACGCTCGGCCTAAAAGACGCCATTTTAGGTATACACCCCGATAGAGATGGAAGCGACACTGAGAGAAATGAAGATGCTTACGCCGAACTTGTACAGTTTCTGGGGGACAAAAGTTTATCCTTAATAATGAGAGAAGCTACAGATAATGGGAGAAAACGCTCTCAACATATTACGCGAACACTACGCAAGCAAAGGGAAACCAAGGTTTATCTCCTTGTACACTCAACTCACATCTCTCAAAACGAAAGGAGACGAAAGCGTCACAGAATACGTGATAAGAACTGAGAAAATTTTAACAGCTCTGAGAAATGCGGCAAACAGTTGACGATGCCCTAATTATGGCCATGATATTAAAAGGACTACCAAGCTGCTACGACTTTTTTTTCAATTTATGTGTCACACAGCAACAAAGAAATAACATTGCTGGAATTTAAAACAGAACTCCATGGTTTCGACGAAACATTGAAACATAAAATCCAGTCGACCAGTGATAAAATTGACATCGTCTTTTTCAAAGAATACGATGGAGAGACGTCACCACCATGACAAACATGAAATATCGTGCTTCACATGCGGCGGAAAAGGACATTTATCGAAAGAATGTTCCAACAACAAACAAAAACAGCGAAACCAGTGGTGTAGTTACTGTAAAAGTAACAACCATAAAAGGGAGTTCTGCCGTTATAAGCGAAAAGATACGATGAAAAAGGCAGCCGACACCGAAGAAAACTCCTTCGCATTCAAAACGGGGGACTACTACTACTACTACTACTACTGCTACTGCTACTATACCCGAAACTTAATACCGCATACGAACCTACTAGTCGACGCAAGTGCCACTTCGCACGTTATAACAGACGCGAAGAAATTTAAGAATTTTGACCCAACATTCCGTTCTGAGAACCACTACATGGAGTTGACAGACGGAACTAAAACCAGTGGCTTATCCTTAAAAAGAGGAGACGCTGAAGTCTGCTTTTTAGACTAACGGAAATTCCATTACGACTACCCTAAAAGGGGCACTACTTATACCTTCATATCTGCAGGATATATTTTCTGTGAAAACTGCGACCCAAAACGCAGCGTCAGTTATTTTTGAAGAAGATGGGAATATACTAAAACATAAAAACGGAACGAAATTCAAAATACACGTGCGCAACAGACTATACCTCCTAAAACTATGGAGGAAGGAAATGCAGAAGAAGGTTGTCATCAATGCCACGATATCCACACGTGGCATAAAATACTCGGTCGTTGCAATTACGTCTACATAATAAAACTACCCGATGTGGTCGAAGGGATTAAGACTGCAAGCAACAAAAACTGCAATGTCTGCATCCAATGAAAATTTCCCCATAAATAAATAAATCCCCTTACAAAAGAGCGACAAATATTCTGCATTTAGTACATGTAGACCTAGCCGGTCCCATAGAACTAGCGGATTTAAACGTGAATAAATACGCCATCTGCTTCACTGACGACTTTTCTGGTGCTGTATTTGTATATTTTATTAAAAACAAAAGTGACGCCACACTTACCACCGAAAAATTCCTCGCAGATATTTTCCCATGCAACAAAATAAAAATACTGAGGTCGGATAATGGTTCGGAGTTCAAGTCAAATGACTTCGGAAAACGACTTCCGTAACAACATAAAACACGACACCTCAGCGGCATACTCGCCTCATCAAAATGGAACGGCCGAAAGAAACTGGCGAACTCTATTCAAAATGGCAAGTTGCCTTATTATAGAAAGCGGCTTACCGAAAACACTGTGGAGCTGTACAGTTATGACATCTGCAGCTATACGGAACAAATGCTTCAACAACCGTCTAAAACAGACGCACTACTATAAGATGATCGGGAAAAAACCGGACTTATGAAGGATGCACATTTTCTGTTCGCCTTCCTTGCTATGCCTACTCCAACATAAAAAAAAGCTAGACCAATGTGCCAGAGAGAAATCTTCGTTGGATACGACAGAAACAGCTCGGCATATCTTATCTACTACCCAGAAAACGAGAAAGTTCACCAACAACACCAACGACCAACACGCTCAAATACAAACCCACTCATCAAGCGATGGTGACGCAAATTTTTCCCCAAGAAACTTAATAAAAAATTTAAAGTCAAGGGAAAACCTTGGACAATCCAATACCGACAAACCAACCGAGTCCATAGTAGGAACTAGCTGTACGCGAAGATACCCGACGCACAAGCACAAAATGTCCAGCTACCTAGAAGACTATGTGACAGTAGTCCAAGATGGGAGCGGTCACGCATTAATCGACACTGACAATTGCTACAATGCAGCTGATTGGTCTTTTTTCTATGACTGGCTCTTAGTACAGTGTTTGTCGAGGGAAACTGTCCCATCCATTTTGATGACGTGCCCGACCAACGGAGCCTATGCACTATAATGTTGGCCTCGATACAGAAGCTGTTTGCTCTCTCAAGGACGCTTGTGTTGGTTACGTAGTCATACCATTTGATGTTCATTACATCTCAAAGCTTTTGCTGGTAAAACTTTTCACGTTTATAGAGATCACGCTGCTAAATAGTTCAGGTTTCACATCCATACAAAAGCTTAGGGGCAATACTCACGTGGTATAATATGAGTTTAGTTTTTATTGAGAGAGTTTTATTATTGAAGATACGCTTTATTAGTTTGCCGGATGCTTCGTGGGCGGAGCTAATTTGGCTTTCAATTCCATTCTCAATTGAACATTTTCCTGATATTATACTTCCGAAATATGGGCGGAAAATGGAAGAGAAGGAAAGTGAGAAAGAAAAATAAATGGACGGAATTTTGTTATAAAGATGTTACACACATTATTTAACTTTTATATAGTTTTATATGGACCCGGGCAACGCCGGGTAGCCCTGCTACCAAATAAATGAATATTACAAGGCAGAGGAGGAGGCGTGTGAGGAGGGTGTGTGGATTATTTCAGCATCAGAATAAATATCGGTAATAAATCAATCATTAAAATATTTAGATCTAATTCTAAAATGAACGTTTGAATATCTACTTCTATAGAAGAAGAAGAAGAAGAAGAAGAAGAAGAAGAAGAAGAAGAAGAAGAAGAAGAAGAAGAAGAAGAAGAAAATGTGCAAAATAAATTATACACCGTTAAATGTCGCCGGTTTGCCGCTTTACAAACATTTAATAGCTGAAGTCGTTACGTTTTTATGTGATTTTGTGATGTAATCATTTCAGTGAGAATTAAATTAAACTGTGTACAATGCTCCCACCGTAAAGTTTTTGTGGGTTAATATTAGCTTGAGAAAATGGTGCTCATTAAAATTGGCACTTATAGTCGCAATTAAAAGTAAAGAAAATACAGAACGAAGATACCATATTCCAAAAATTACATAAATCGATCAAGTAGTTTTTTTTTTTAACCAAGAAAATAAAAATTTACGATTTTTAACGATTTTACTACTAAACTGTATTGAAAATAAGGTTGAATTTTTACCACGACATTTCAATTTGAGCTGCCTCCCCTTATTTATTTTATCATATTTAATCATAACCAATGAAAACACTCCACCTCGTTTAGTCGTAAAATTTGATTTGCTTAAAAAAAACAAAAAAACTACTTGATCAAATTATGTCCTTTTGAATATGACATCTTCGTTCCATGACTGATACGTACATCGTACAGACTTTTCTGTATTTTCTTTACTTTTAATTGCCGCCAATTTGAATACGCACCTCGAAAATTCATAAAACATGCCGCTCCAGACTATTTCAAAGCACCTTATTGAATAGAATGATGAAATTCGATGTTAAACATTTAACAAAGAAACAATAAAGAGACTAACTTTACTTTATATCTTAGATGTGTATTTTTCTTTTAAATATTATTTTGCAAGCATGATTCAAAGCTACATTTCATGTGCTAAAAAACGTAGCATATATTTTTCAATGCGATCACATATCTCGCTGCACAACTCCCCACCAAGGTGTCCCCTATCAATCTGTCCCTTCATTTACAGTAACTTCTTACGTCTCGGTCTTGTTTGGAATGAACAAAAGTTTGAAAATAAAAAAATTATTTTAGAATGCCATTTCCTTCCAAATAATATAAATGACTAAAATAAGAATTAATCAATAAACTTGTCAATTAAAAATTGTCCAAAACAATTGTTTTGTCGATTTTTCTTTTAATACAGAAGAAAAAAAAAATAGAGGAAAAAGAATATCCATTTATAATACGATAAATAATTGCATGAAAAAATTTGTATCCAGTAATTTTAACCAAATATTTTTACCATTACTCCTTAGTTCGAGTGCGAACGTCATAAAACTTATGTAATCGTCTAAAAAAGGTGTGCAGTTTTACGACATGTCACTCGGGCTTGCCACTATTAAACCATGTATGGAGTATTGTTGTCACATTTAGACTATTAAATCTCTATTTCATTTGAGTGTTATTGATAAGACACAGAAATGTGTAATTTGATTGACCTTGCACTTTCATCTTCTCTGCAACCTCATACTCTCACAGACGTGACGTTGCTAGTCTTAGTCTTTTCCATAAATACTGTTATGTCATATGTTCTTTAAAATTTGTCTGATCTATTCACTGTTTTATTTGCTCCAGCTCGTTTGACTCGTTGATCTAGTGGTCTTCATCAATTTGCTGTTTTAATACCTCATTGTAATACAACTTCCTATTCCAGCAGATTCTTTCCCAGAACTGTAAGTTTGTGGAACTCTCTTTCTGTTGACTGTTTTCCTTTGACCTATAGCCTTTGTCTTTTCAAAACTAAGATCAATATGCATCTCCTGTCTTTGTAATAATCAGCTTTCGTTCTTGTTAGTTTTTAACATCAAGTGACTTCATGCCTTGTTTAAAGCGATTAAAAAAATGGGTTTAGTGGTCAACAATTTTTAACATTAATTGATATTATTTTTCAATTGATATAAATTATCTTCCTTGATATGACAATTTGATACCCTAAAGTAAAAACAAGGGGCTGATAAATGATATTCTTTGGAGGAAGGAAGTATAGCAAATAGCTTTGGAACGATCGTCCGGAGACAATCGACCCAACAACCAACAAGGTAGACACAGGCAAAAAGTAAACAACAAAAAGGCAAAGAAGAATGACAGACACAGGTTGTTTGATTAAAGACGAGGGTTCGCCTTTTATTTGCAAAGGAAACGAAAAATCGAATGTCCTGGATGCTGGTCGTCGGGAAGGTCGCACGTCACTGGAGGCCCTGGAACAGGTACTCTAGATGTAGCGTGATTCAGGGTTGCTCGCTAGGTCTGGAATGATTGGCTGGACATCAAGGTGATCCGGAATGGGCGGTGGACACTGAGAATAAGGTGGTCAGTGATAAGGAAAAGATGACACTGAGAACGGAGGGATCAGTGTTAAGGAACGTGCGACACTGGGAACGGAGGGGTCAGTGTTAAGGAACGGATGACACTGAAAACGGAGGGATCAGTGTTAAGGAACGTGCAACATTGGGAACGGAGGGGTCAGTGTTAAGGAACGGATGACACTGAGAACGGAGGGATCAGTGTTAAGGAACGGACAACACTGAGAATGGAGGGATCAGTGTTAAGAAACAGACGACACTGTGAACGGAAGGGTCAGTGTTAAGGAACGTGCGGTACTGCAAACGAAGGGGTCAGTGTTAAGGAGCGGACGGTCAGTAGGGAGCCAGGTGTGAACGAGGTTGCAGACCGGAGGAGCAAGGTGCAGGAAAGCTGCAGGGGGAAGCTGGAGGCACCAAGGGCTGGAAAGCTGCAGGAGTGAGCTGGAGGTTCTGAAGCGAGCTGGGAGCGCTGGAGACTGGAAGTGAAGTTCGCTGCTGGTAGGTCTCAGGAGGCAAGTGCTGTTTGAACTGCTGCTGCTGGAATCCTTCGGCGCTGATGGATTCGGTCAACGTGACTGGTAGTGTCAGTTGTTGTTCCCCAGGCGAGTTCATTCGTGTTTAGCTGAACGTTTCACTCGTGTTTAGCCGAACGTTTCACTCGTGTTTAGTCGAACGTTTCACTCGTGTTTAGTCGGTAAGAGAAGGAGCTGGGGTGGAGAAAGAAAGAAGAAAAAAAATGGAGATAGTGATTTGAAACTGTGACAAGGCCCTCTCCCTGGATAATTGATCGTTATCAATTAATAATAGATATACGTCCTGTATTTGCTGTGGAAGGTAATCTTTCTTCTACGACGGGTGTGTCTAGTTGAGGGGATGGACACTTCTGGAGTTGGATGTACCTCTTGACGTGTTGGCTGTGATGGTGTGGTTGGTGGGACGGGTGTGGCGTCTGGGTAAGTTGAAACGAGTTCTGTCCCTGGTGGTGTTTTTTCCAGAAAGACTGGCTTGGCTCTGCCAATGGAAATGGTGTCTGCTCGATTTCTTCGGTCGATGGTGAGATGCTTCTCTGAGTGCTTCAAGACCTTAAAGGGTCCCTGGTATGTTGGTATCAGAGGTCTCTTTAGTGCATCATTTCTGATGAAAATGAACTCACAGTGCTGTAGCTGATGTGGGACATGGACTGTTGATGACAATTGCCTGGGTGGTGTGTACTTTAGTTGGGCCATTTTATGGCGTAGTTCCTGAGTGAAAAGACTCGCGGATGTGAGATCGGGAATAGTGTCCTCAAAATATTGACCGGGTAGTGAGAGTGCCGTGCTAAAGACTATTTCCACTGGAGTACAACTTAGGTCTTCCTTAAGTGAGTTGCGGATTGATAGAAGAATCAGAGGAAGCTCGTCTACCCAGTTGCTGGTGGGATGTTTCATGGCACAAGGATGATAAGCCCTTGTCTTGATATGTTTTATGCCGAGTAGTCGAGTGAATTCCTGGAAGAGTAGTGATTGGAACTGTGCACCTCGGTTGGTGGTGATGATGCCAGGCACACCAAATATGGCAATCCACTCTTGAAGGATAGTCTTTGCTACTGTTTTTGCTGAAGTATCTTTGATGGGCACTGCCACTGGCCACCTGGAGAAACGGTCGACCATGTTAAGGAGGTATTGGTAATCCTGGCACATAGGAAAAGGTCTGATTATATCAATATGGATGCGGCTGAAGCATGCATGTGGGTTGATGAATGTGCCTGGTGGGAACTTTGTGTGTCTGTGTACCTTGCATTTTTGGCACTCAAGGCACGTTGATACCCAATCACTGATGTGGGTATTCATACTGGGCCACACAAAATGATCAGCAATTAGTTTGACCATAGCATGTTTGCTGGGATGTGACAATCTGTGCAGATAGTCGAAGATTTGCTTTCTGAGTGCTGTAGGTATGTATGGTCTGAGATGGTCTCGTGTGGTATCGCAGTATATAGTTCTGTTGCTAAAAGGGTCTGGAAACTCTTTCAATAGCAGGGATGTGTTAGCCAACACTCCTGGGAGGGTGGAGTCGGATCCCTGGGCCTCTGTTATTAGGTCTTGGCTGAGTGAGCTGTCTTCTAACGTGTTGATGTTAGTTCTGGACAAGGCATCTGCAACAGGGTTGTTATTTCCTTTGACATATTGGATATCAGAGGTAAATTGTGAGATGTAGTCCAGATGCCTGATCTAATGGGAAGAGTACTTGTCAGAGTTGTTTGACAGAGAGGTTGTCAGTGGTTTGTGGTCAGTCAAGACAGTGAATTTTTTTTTTTTTTTTTTTTACATGGAGGTCACCACTTATCAAGGCCCCAGGGCCACTCGGAGATAAGGGTTATTGTGTGTACAGTAATCAATAGGATAGTGTAGTAATAGTATTGGAGAATTGATAAAGTGTCATTACTTAGGGGGGCGGTTCATCAGGAATTTGTTTGTGTTGGACTTGAAGACATCCAGGTTGAAGTCGGGAGGGAAACAGCCAAGCGGAACAGAGTTCCACAGGCTTCTAAGAAAGAAGCTTTGTTCATGGAATCTACGTTTTGATTTAGGCACAGATAAGGAGTGGGGAAAATTATTGACGGTCGTTTCAGCTAGTCGAGCACTTTCCATGGAAATAATGATAGAACAAAGATAGGCTCGCTACGTCTCTTCAGTGGGAAAGAGGTTGCAGGGAAGAGAAAAGGGCATCCCCCACCAAGCCACGAAGTCTATTTTGTACTTTGTCAAGGCAGGATAGGCTGTATTTAGCAGCTCCTGCCCAGATGTGGCAGCAGTACTCCATCCGTGGACATACTTGGCTTTTATATAGATAGAGAATTGCATCATTAGTGAGATATCTTCTGGAGCAGTAGAAGGATACCACCATTTTCCCAGCGACCTTGGCCACAGACTTGATGCATGTGTTCCATTTAAGATCAGGAGTAAAGTTCAAACCCAGAATCTTATCAAAACATGGGGCCTCCCCTAGACGAGAGCCATCCATTTCAATTGATGCCAGTTTGGGATCAGAGCGTTTATGATGTAGAGATAGGAGCTTGGTCTTAGATGCATTAAAGGTAACCAGCCACCTCTTTCCCCACTGCACCATATGCTCAAAATCAGAGGAGAGAGAATCAGAGAGACCATCATCATTTACGGCCTTTGATATGTTGCCATAGATATTCGTGTCATCAGCATAGATGTCAACGAATGATTTTAGTATGTGTTTTGGGAGATCATTGATGTAGATCAGGAAGAGAGCTGGGCCCAGTATGGACCCCTGAGGGACTCCAGCATTAATACTGTGGGCCTCTGATTTCTGCCCATCAACCACTACTCTTATGAGCTTATCAGAGAGAAATGATTTAATGATCGAGAAAACATTTCCAGTTATACTGTAGCTGGAAATCTTGTGAAGTAGGCCTTTATGCCAAACTTTATCGAAGACCTTTGATATGTCAAGAGCAATTGCTCTAGAAATGTAGCCTTTGTCAAGAGATTCGCTAATCCTATGAGATATAACCGTTAGCACATCTGCTGTAGATCTAGCAGAACGAAAACCATATTGCGTGTCACTAAGAAGGTAATTTCTGCTGAGGTGGTTGACTACTTCTCTATTTATTGTGGATTCCAGCAACTTACTCATGACACACAGGAGACTTATTGGTCTGTACTGAGAGGGAGATGACTTATCACCTGAATTATTAAATACAGGGCATACTGATGAGGTTTTCCAGGGTGTTGGGAAGCAGTTCTCCTTAAGGCGACGCTTAAACAGTTTGGTAAGTGTGAGGGCAAGTTCTGGTTGTAATTTTTTTAACACCATAATTGGAATACCGTCAGGACCAGTTGCTTTACTGGATTCAAGGTTCTTGATTAGCTTGGCGACCTCACGCACAGATATTTGTATGTTGCATAGCATGTTGTCTGTTATAGGAGGGAATACGGGGAGTTGATTGCCTTCATCGCACAGGGTAGAATTTGCCGCAAAGTTCTTGGCAAATAGTTTGGCCTTGTCGGATGCTGTCGAGATGACCTCTGGCCCATTGATAATGGTTGGGATAGAACGCACATTTCTGTTCAGGATCCTATTTGCTATTTGCCAGAACTGGTGGGAACCAAGCCACTGCTCAGCTACTTTGGATTTTACGGATTGAGCATATAGTTCTCTTGCATTTTTTATTACTCTCTAACAGTGTTTGCTGGCGGTCCTGAAAGCAGCTTTAGTTTCAGTACATCTATTACGTTGGTAGCTATGGAAAAAGTGATTTCTGTGTGCGATGGCAGCAGCATATTCAGGGGAGAACCATGGCTGGCTGTTAGGTTTTTGTTAGAATTTTTTGGATGGTATGAATTGGTCTATGCCTACAATAACCATTCGGTCAGATCTGATACTATAGAGGACACATCCTTTTTTAACATGGAATGGAGAGGTAGATCAGATATGAATGTACGGAAGCTATCTCAGTCTGCCATAGAGTATCGGTATACAGTACGGTGGAGAGGTACGTCTGTAGATTTATTATATTTCATTCTTATCTTAACTGATACAAAGCAGTGGTCAGAGGATCCCAGGGGAGATAGAACAGAACATGAGCATAGCTCAGGGGAAGTGGATAGAAAAAGATCTAGAAGGCTTGCATACTGACCGGTCGTATCGGGCACATGGGTGGGCTCGCGAACAATCTGAGTGAGGTCATAGGCAATGGCAAAATCATGACAGAATCTCCCCTCATCATCAGTCTTATTTGAGTGAGTCAGGCATTCCACATTATGGACATTGAAGTCACCGCAAATGTGAATGTTAGCCGAGGGATGAGCAGACAGGATGTGGTCAATATTCTCTAATATACTCTTAAAGACAGTAACTCTGCTGTTGTGGGAGTGATAGAGGGCAAATATAAATGCGGTGGTGTAAGCAAGTGCAACCCAGAAGCACATATAAGGTAGATTAGGGTCTTCTCTGGAGATATCCCTGCCACACGGGAAGCCATCTTTAATGTAGGCACATATTCCATGCCCGTGGCGATCTTGGGGGTCAGATTTAGATGTTAAGTTAGAGTATCCTTTAATTATGAACTCATCTAGGGAGGTGATCGGCCCTATTCCAATTTTGCTTCGAAAGAATATGTCCGGTTTCGTCTCCTGTAATTGGATGTCAACCTCTGGAAGGTTAGAACATAGACCCCTGATGTTGGAGAAGGAGACATGGTAGTAGGGGTCTACGTAAGAGGACGGGGTTCTAGGTTTATTCGTGTTTTCTTTTTTTAGATATTTCATGTTGAGGATTTTGGGATTTGTGGAACAGGTCAGCATACTTGGTTAGAGCAGGACAGAGAGGGAAAGTAGGAGAGAAAAGACAGGAAAAAAAAATTTTTTTTTGGCAGCACATGCAAAGTTAAAGCTGTAACAATTACCCACTAGTATGGCATCGAGAGGCCCTACCAGAGACTACTGCATGGTCCAGAATCCATTCAGCAAATGGCAATACAGCAGCCCCAGTACTTTGCACCTGCTGATAGGACAGTCTCCTTAGTGGTTATTCCAAGGTTCAGGTCCCTGACTATCAGGCGGTTAACGTCAGCCCAGATGAAAACGTTTACCTCCAGCACCCTTACTAGTGACATGGCCGCAAGGATAGACATAGAGACAGAAAATTTCCGACATCTCAGACTACTGTTCACGAAGTACTACCGACCTGGGAAGCAGCTTTTTCTTCACCCTTTGTCAGAAACATCACCCATTAGAAATGAGGACTGAGGGACAAAAAAGGAGAAGCGAGAGTTACTGGAGCTGCTGATAACACATTCACTGCATTATCTACTCTCCATTAAAAAAAAAAAATGGTACGCGGGACTTATTTATATCTACTTAGTATAAGCCCTTTGCCCATTCCCAGTTTAGAATAGAATTTGAAAATAGTCTCCCATATTAATCTGTGGAAGTTGCGCCCTTCCAATAGGTGTCGAAATTGTCTGATGGCGAGATATATTGCCAGAAGCTCTTTTGAGAAGGTACTGTATCTTGACTGAGCGGGGGATAGCTTTGCAGAGAAGAATGCAATGGGTTTGCGTTGACCACCACACTTTTGTTCTACCACCGCTCCCACTCCCGTGTCTGAAGCATCTGTTGCGAGGTATATCTGCGTTCATGTGTACTCGTTTAGAAACGCTAACTTGGTAAAGTTAGCTAAGGCAGTTTTTGTGGCTTGAAATGCCTTTTCCAAGTCGCCCTCCAGGGTGATGGCTTTGTTTTTCCTCTGGAGAAGATTCGTCAGGGAGATGAGGTGAGGAGGTCTGAGCATCCGGGGATGAATCATCGGTAAAAATTTACCATCCCCAAGAAATGAAGCAGCTTCTTTACGGATGTAGGCGTTGGAAAATTCTGGATGGCTTCTATCTTTGCAGGAAGTGGGGTGATTCCCTGGGCATCTCTGTGGTGTCTGCGAAAATCTATGTATTGTGCCCCGAATTCACATTTGTCGGGATTGATTTGAAGACCATAATGTGTTAGGCAGCGAAACACTTCCTCTAGATGTTGCTTGTGCGCATCTGCATGTTTGCTGGCCACTAAGATATGGTCTATGTATGCAAAGACATATGGCAAACCACGCCGGACTTTGCCCATCAATCTCTGGAATGTCTGGGCCGCATTACGCAGTCAGAAAGGCATTTTTAAAATTCGAACAGTCCAAAAGGGGTTGTGACCGCTGTCTTTGGAATGTCCTCCGGAGCGATTAGGACTTGGTAGTACGCCTTCTTCAGGTCTACTTTTGAGAAGATACGGGCCCCCTGTAAGCTCGAGATAAAATCGTGAATATGTGCTCAGGAACAGTGGACGTGTTGAGTTTCTGATAGTCTATGCAGACTCTGAGTTCTCCCATCAGATTTTGGTACCAAGTGCAGTGGTGAGGCATATGGGCTGTCTGAGGGACAGATGATGTTGTCCGCCAGCATCTCCTTGAATGCCTTCTTAGCATATATCAACTTAAGTGGAGGGAGTCGTTGCAGCCATGAGTATGCTAATCCTAGTTGAGTTCAGATGTGATGGAGTCCCCGTAATCTTTAAAGATGTGTTGTGGTACCAAGTGCAGTGGTGAGGCATATGGGCTGTCTGAGGGGCAGATGATGTTGTCCGCCAGCATCTCCTTGAATGCCTTCTTAGCATATATCAACTTAAGTGGAGGGAGTCGTTGCAGCCATGAGTATGCTAATCCTAGTTGAGTTCAGATGTGATGGAGTCCCCGTAATCTTTAAAGATGTGTTGTCGGACAGGGTCCTAGTCTTCATGTGAACAGCCAAATTGTAATAAGCCAAAAAATCAGCGCCAAGCAAGGGTGTTCTGACGTTTGCTACGATGAACAACCACTTGAGGTCACGCTTGAGGTTGATATTGAGCATTAATTCCTTGTTCCCGTAAGTTTCTATGACAGAGCCATTTGCTGCCCACAGTTGAAATGGGGTGGGTTTCAAAGTTGTTTTGATGGCGGGAGGTATTATGCTGATGGCTGCACCGTGTCGACTAGGAATTTTAGGCTATTGTTTCGGTCCCACACATAAAAAGAGACGACTATGCGATTGTGTACCAACAGGGGTTGTCACCACTGTCTGCTGGTTTAGTCGTTTCTCTGGGTCTTCTGGTGTTTGCAGAGGGGTTGGCACTTGCGGGCTTGGTCGCCGAAGTTTTGATGGTACCAGCATTTGTCTGGGTTGTTATTTCGTCCCCGACTTGAGTTGCGGGTATGGCTGCCATTCCGGATATATGGTGCTGGGCTTCGATTCTGGGTATTTGGTGCCGGGCTTCGTCGCCTCTGGAGCAGGGAGAATTTCAGGTCTTGGAACTCAGCTCTTAACTGAGCTATCGCCTTGTCCAAGCGTTGAGTAGGGGTTTGAGTGAGAGTTTCAACTTGGTGGACACTTTGGTGGCCCTGGGAGTAAATTTTGTTGGCAGAATCAGCCACAATATCCAGGGGTGTGTCTACTGGTACCAGAGCCAGAACGTGAGTAATGTTTGATAGTAACCAATCCATCCACAGGCCTCGGAGGATGGTTTCAGCCATGGTGTGATTTCCAAGGTGACTTTTCATGAAATGCAGGAGCTGGGATGGTGTTCTGTCGCCCAGAGACGCATTAGAGAATAGATCTCTAATGAGGTCCTCATCCAAACATCCTGTATGCTTGAGAATGACTTCTTTTAGGTGGGTGTATAGGAGCTGGTCTGATGTGTTGAGGAGGATATCTTCCATCTCTTCCACTACTGTCGCAGGAAGGGCTTGTACCACTGAGGCAAATTTGGAGTCTTGGCGTGTGACTTTCCTGGCTGCAAATATAGCCTCAAGTTGGATGAACCAACTCCTTGTGTTGATCGCATTGTACGGTGGAAGCTGTATGAAAGGGGTTGATGAGTTGATCTCGGGTTCATCTGTATTTTCAGCCACTTCTCTGCCAGCTGTTTGCCCGTGTCAAGAATCATGTCAGGGTCATCACTTGTTCCAGGAACCAGCATCCAGGACATTCGATTTTTCGTTTCCTTTGCAAATAAAAGGTGAACCCTCGTCTTTAACCAAACAACCTGTGTCTGTCATTCCTCTTTGCCTTTTTGCTGTTTACCTTTTGCCCATGTCTATCTTGTTTGTTGTTGGGTCGATTGTCCCCGGACGACCGGCCCCTGCAACACGAATAATTGGAACTGAAATCAGGAGTTGGAAAAATTGGAACATTTTAGGATATCAGAATCGATATCAGAATCGGAAAGATTTTAGTCTAAAAAGGAAAATAGTAAGAAGCAGTGGCAGCCCGTGCCTGGAGCTGTAGAACTGCAGCACCTCCAAGTCATTTCTACTCAATATTATCGATACATGTTAAAAAGAATATGTTTATTTTTTTCTTTCTATGTGATAATATATCGTATTTATAATTTTATATATATATATATATATATATATATATATATATATATATATATATATATACACATGTGTGTGTGTGCGTGTGTATGTATGTATGTATGTATGTATGTATGTATGTATAATCCTGAAGCTTAATGTCGATAACTGTCCTCATATTACTATAAGCATAAAAGTAAAACTGTGCTTGGAGCCCACTTTAGACAGCCGATAAAAGCCAATTTGGAGCTGTAGTTTTCGCAGTTCCAAACGCTCGTGAAATGTGGTGTTTGCACGTTTTCGCTTATATTATTATTTTTTTCAAAGAGGATTGTTTACAAATGTTTTCTTTTGATTATTATTAAAAAGGGTAACGTGTTCTTGTAAATAAACTCTCCACCTTAAAAAAAATTCTCACACTTTTAAATGCGATTCAAGCAGACAAAAATATACAATATGCCAAACTTTTTTAAATTAAATTTTAGCCGTGAAGCAACCAACGCGATTAATGTTATTTTTTTGTACCTTTATGGCTTATTTTGTATTTTGTTTGTGTTTTTAAGTAGTTTGAAATCTATTTATTTTGTAGTAGTTAAACTTTACAGAATAAAAAATATTTACATTTTTTTCTATAGAAAAGTGAAGAAAATTTTATTTTTAAAATACATTTTAGTTAGAAATGTTTTTAAATTTATATATATATATATATATATATATATATATATTAGTATATATATAATATATATATAAGTACATATATATATGTATATATATATATATAAGTATATATAAGTATATACATATATATATAAATATATATAAGTATATATATATAAGTATATATATATAAGTATATATATATATATATATATATATATATATATATATATATATATAGAGAGAGAGAGAGAGAGAGAGAGAGAGAGACTTGTATGCAATATACTGAGTTCGTGTAATCCAGTAAATTTTCATATACCAATAAGTTTTAAGCCAAAAAGAGATGACTTAAAAAGTAAGCTACAAAATCATATTTCATAATTGAGCATTAATATACTGTATTAGCAAAATCAAGACTTCAAAATCGGTTTTGATTTACAAGACGTATTTCATTTTACGTTACAATTGTTTCTATGCCAGATCGGCAATTTCAAACATTATGGCGTTTGAAAAATTTCCCAAAAACCAGCATTTCTTCAAACATTATGAATAAAAACACTCTTGACAATAGAACATTTTTTAAAGGAAAAGAAAAAAGAAAAATTCCCTTAACGGAAAAAGAAGCATTTGAAAAACATACACTCTGGAAGTAACCTCCGTGAAAAGCACATTTAAATGTTAATATATCACCTAATTTTCGTATCCTTATTTAAAAACAAAGTCATAAGAAGTTTCCACAAAAAACTCATAGTCATTTAAAAAAAGTTTTTTTTAATATATCCCATTTGTTGAATTCCTAAATTAGATTTCTCTATTCCTTTATTTCACATAATTAATTTTAAAAAGAATTTTTTATTTTTTATTTCTATATTTATAATATGGCCATAAGAACCTTGCATTAACGTTACGGTTAATTTTAGTTTCGTATTTGCTTATTAGTGGCAAATAATATTTACAGATTATCTATTGTTTTAATACTTAGATTTAAGACCATTTTAGGTTTTATGTTTAATTGAATATGAGAATAAATAAAAAGACTGCATTATATATATTAATCCTCATACAACATCTCGAGTAAAGGATTCTAATCTATTCATCATTATTCAATATTTACAATTTCATTATCATTCTAATTAAATATGTTTCCATATCGTTACTAAAAACAACTGCGAAGGGAGATAATCCAATTTTGTTGTTAATTGCTAATAGTTAATTCTGTTGGAAAAGAGGTCAATGTTGGTTACCATAACAGCTAAAGGGAGATAATTAAGACCATTTGATGTGTTCAGTCTGGTGATTACTAGAAAGCGTTTATGATTTAATAATTTATTTAATTAAACAGATCCAGAAATTGCTACGATAGCTTATTTAACAAATTTAAAATATAAATTATATTTTTTAATCTTAAAAACTGTTTTAAGTTTAACCTACATCTGTTATTTATCCAATAACAACTTGGGTTGCCCATGTCTTCAAAGTCAAAATTACAAGTCGTGTGTTGTATTTTTGGGTATCTAAACAAAATAGTATATAGCATCTAAATATTATTCTGACAGCAAAACCACCCAATAGCTACAAATGTCTTTCACTCCGATGAGAAGGTGTCTACTCCTGCATTTATGGGTAAAGACCTTTAGAACAAAGGGTAAAATAAATAAATAAACCAACATGGATTCTACAAAATTTAGATGCCAGATGACAAAAAACAATTAAATTAATTTCCCGTCCACAAATTGCTAATTTAATTTTTTAAATAAAATTTTTGAAAAAAGATTAGATGCCATACAGAGATGTCTTCACAGGAATGGTTTCTGCTATCACGCCTTAAATGCAACTGAGGTATAACCTTTACAACAATAAGTATCCTCGGATGCAAGGATTAAATAGCTGGGAATGATGTAATCTAAATGAAGGATCCAAATCTAATAAGCAAATATAGTTTCTATTATTCTAAACTGGGTAAGAAATATGAACAAACTATAAAGCTCATCGAAGAATGGAAATTTTGTTCCATTACAGTGATCATTTTTGTATTTAGTTTTAGCAGTATTGATGGTGAAATAAGTGATACCCTCTTCAAGTCAATAAAACAACTTAACAATAAACTAGCAATTATTATTAAAAAATTAAATTATAAAACCATTTTTAAATGGTAAACTCCTAACTTTACCATCGTGTGCAGGTAAGTAAATTTCAAAGTTTTTATTTTTATGAAAAAATAAGTTATTAAAAAATTGTAAATAAAATGTATTTTAAAAAATAGTTTCGTTTGTTTACCTGCGGAAAAAAAGCCCGTGAAATTTTATTTTATCTGTAAAGTTTAAAGTTTTTTTTTTTTATTATTACTCTGTAAAGTGTACACAATTTAAAATAGTATTTTTTAATTAAAATGTTTTTTCGACGGCTTATAATGGCAAAGTTAAAAATATTTGTATTAAAAAAAGCAATTTTAATGGCAAGCATATTTTGTTATACGCCTTAACGCTTTTTATAAATAAAACCGTTTTTAAATAGTAAAACTTTTTCGTTAGCTTTCACAGCTGTCTCTCCATGATAAAGTTGAAATTAAGAAAAGAGGCCGTTCAACGCCTGATATTCAAATATCTCAGCCAGGCATTAGCAACAACAAAGTGTATATTCGTAGCTTTAATGATACCAACGGAAAAGTTGGCTGTGCGGTTGTGAACTAAAAAAAGCATTGTTCTGCTTTCCTTGTTTTTTTGTTTAAGGGTGATGTAACGTGGACAAAAGATGGTTTCAGAACTATTAGCAAAATGAAAGATAGAACTGAAAAGCATGAGAAGTCAAAGAAGCACGTTGACAATGTAGTTTCCCTATCAATTTTGGGGACCGTAAATATTTTAAAAAAATTAGTGAGGCCTACAGACTTTCAACCAATCATCATCACGTGAATGTTAAGAAGAACCGTAAAATTTTATCTAAAATAATAGATTGTATTTTCTTTTGTGGGAACTTTGAAATTCCCTTACGAGGACATGATGAAAAAGATGATTCAGTAAATCCAGGTGTATTTAGAGGATTATTAAATTTCGCATCTGTGGTTAGAAAGAAAGAAAGAAAGAAAAAACGTACCGGGCGTATCTACATCGCTCTTTGGGAAAGAAGAAGGAAAGGATGGCTAGCTCATTTATATACACAAAGGGAATCTTGGGAAGGCAGGGCATGATGGGAGAAGCTATTTCAGTTTATCAAGCAGGTTAACATGACTGACTGGAGACTCTCAACTCAGATGTTGAGATCCTTCACTGGGGAGGATGACCTAATTAAATGGCTGGAAAAATTAAAGATGGTGGCAAGGTTGCAAAAAATCGAAGACGTGGTCACCCTGCTGCCGCTCTACTTAGAGGGGGAAACCCTCACTATTTACCAGCAGATGCGCGATGAAGATAAGGGAGACCTTGCCTCAGTGCAGCAAAGACTGAAATTGGCTTTCGCTGAGAGTCCATTTGAAGCTTGCAAGTTTGAGGTGGACAGGCGAGTCTATTGACGTCTTTGCTGTGGAGATCAGGAGACTGGCAGGATTGGCTGGTTACGTGGAGAGGAGTCTGGAGATGACGGTAAAGCTATACCTAGTGAACGGCTTCCCAGAAGAAATCTCTGCGAATATACAGAGAATCACTGAGATTAATATGATGGAAGTGGACGATCTCTTGGTCCACGCCAGAGTTCTAGTCAAGAATGTCAAGGGCCGAATCGTGGCTGCAGCTGTGAGTGGAAATAAGTGCATGAAGCCCCACTTGAATGACGAGAGACAGGCAGCGAGGCGACAAGAGAGGAAACCTGCCATCAAGTGCTTCCAGTGCCTAGGTTCTCACCTGCTCAAGGATTGCAAAGAGCCGAGACCGGGGGTCACCTGCTACCGATGTGGATGAGTGGGGCACATTAGCCACTATTGTGTTGTTACACGGGAACATGGAAATGAGTAAAGGGGAGCCATTGCGCCAGTTGCCTCAGTTACTGGTTGTAGTCAATGGGAAGAGAGGCATGGCCCTTGTTGACTTAGGCTGCACCACGACATTGGTAATGAAGAATGTCACTAAATCATGGAGTGGAGCCAGGAGTATTAAGATTGTGGATGGCAGTGAGGTGAAATTCCTAGGAGAGACAACAGCAGAAGTACTGGTGCAAGGTGTGCCTATTGGACTACGAGCCCTGGTGTTGGATCGTCTGGTTGGTGATGTTGATATGGTTTTAGATGTAAGTGCGATCAACCAACTGGGGGGTGCTACGTTGAGAGGGGGCCAAGTAACTTTCGGATGCCTCAGCGCAGTAGAAATGGCAGGAGTGGAAGGTGATAGAAATATCAGAATGCAAAACCCAGAGGCTTGCTGCATCGAGGACGAGGATTTCCTGGCGAGGTTCGATGGTGAGAGGTGGACGGTGGAATGGAAATGGATCTCAGGGCCTCCGGAACTACGAAACAAAGTAAGCTGCAACGAGAAAACACTGCAAGGAGAAATAAGAAAAGGATTCGAGGAAGAAGTGGAGAGGTGGATAGAGGAGGGAATTTTGAAACCGTGGACAGGGGAAGAAAAAGGAGTGCTACCATTACTGACGTTTGTTCAACCCACAAAGAACAAAGTTAGACCGTTACTGGATTTCAGAGAATTAAACAGATACGTAGCCTGCCACACTGGAAAGGGGATTGACATGTGCGAAGAGGTTATGAGGAAATGGAGGAGGATGGAGTGGGCCACTAAGATTTTCGACCTGAAGTCGGCTTATCTCCAGATCCATGTAGATGAAAAACTCTGGCAACATCAATTGGTCCGGTACAAGAGGAAGATGTATTGCCTGACGAGGTTAGACTTTGGGCTGAGCTCAGCCCCAAAAATTATGACTACCGTGCTGAAGACGGTGCTGAGTAAAGACTGTACAGTGGACAAGGCCACTAGTTCATACATTGACGACATTCTTGTGGAGGAAGCAGAGGTGACAGCAGAGAAAGTGAGAGGCCATTTCGAGCGGTATGGGTTGACTGCAAAACTGGCGGAGTCCTTGGATGGAGGAATGACGTTGGGGTTGAAACTATGCCGAGATGGCAAAGGAAGCCTTGTCTTTAGACGAGGGAATGCAATACCCGAAATCAGAACCGACCTGACAAAACGAGAACTTCTTGGTCTGCGGGAGACTGGTGGGACACTATCCAATCGCCGGCTGGCTCAGGATAGCGTGCAGATTTATTAAATGACAAACGGGCACTGATGGCTGGTGGGAGGGCCGTGTGACGAAGGAGGTCATGAATATGCTACAAGAAATCATCGCGAGAGTAACAAAAGAAGACCCAGTAAATGGGAAATGGTACGTCAGCTGCATTGGGCATCGTATTAGAGATGGGAGGTGTAACGGTGGAAGATGCGGCATGGCTAAAAAAGAAAAACGACTATTCCCATATCAACATAGCCAAACTGGAGGCCGCTATGAAAGGAATCAATCTGGCCCTGAAGTGGGGATTGAAAATGATTGAAATCAAATCCGATTCGGCAATGTGACTGGTGATAAGAGAGTTAGGACCAGAGGTGCTGCAGAAATGCTGATCAAGTGCAGGCTTGGAGCACTTGCAGATTTGATAGCGGAATTCCAGTTTAAGGTATCTGTAGTGCTGATCCCATCAGAAAAGAACAAGGCGGATTCGATGACACGGGTAAAGAAGGCCTGGTTGCAAGAGAGAAAGGAGGTTTCCTCAGTATGCTATGCAGGAGAGGAAGTTAAAAAGTTACATGAAATACACCACTTTGGTCGAGAACAGATGTTATTCCTGGCAAGAGAGGTTTACCCGGAAACCACCGAGAAGGAAGTCAGGGAGGTAGTGGAGCACTATCAGGAGTGCCAATCGATAGACCCCGGACCATCCAGACACGAAGCAGGAGAGTTACACATTGCGGAGGACTGGAAGCAATTGGCTATTGATGTGACCTATTATCGCCATAAGCTGTATCTGTCGATGGTCGACTGTGGACTGGGGAAGTTTGCCATATGGAGAGAGATCAGGGCAGAAACTGCATGGGCGATCGGCGGGGTCATCGAAGAAATATTTTTGGAGAGAGGGCTGGTTGAGGAACTGTTAATGGACAATGGCCCTGCTTTCCGATCGGAAGCCTTTAAAGAGGTGTGTGATAAGTGGGGAATAAGGTAATTTTTTAGGGCAGAGTATCGGCCGAGTGGCAATGGGATAGTGGAGAGGAATCATCGCACCATCAAGGCTGCTGCGGAAAGAAGCAACATTTCACCGATGGAGGCGGTGTTTTGGTACAACATCTCACCGAACGCCAGACAAGAAGAGACAACTGTGCCTCATAGAACCATCTTCGCATATGTGGCAGCATCCGTGCAACAAAACGGTAGGAATTGAGGGTGAAGAAGCTACCATTAAAATGAGCGAGGAGGTGTGGGCGAAGCCCCCAATGCAAAATGTACCACTCGCTGGAGGAGGGGGGTCGTAACGGGAACGCAGTCGAAGAACAATATGATGGTGAATGGCGTTCCCCAGCATATCCTAGACCTGCGTTGTGTAACCCTGCTGATGCCAGTGAAGAGGAGGAAGTTGAGATCCGCCAAGAAGCTAACGATGCACCCCAATTCGACTTAGCCCCACATTGTGGTTCTTTACAACCGGACGAGAATGTCTGTAGTGAACCTGAAAACGTCAACCCCCAAGAAGTTATCCCCCTGAGGCCTCAACGTGAGAGGAGGAGGCCTGCTTGGATGAAGGATTATGAAGTGTCTTATTAATCTCAAAGATCAGGGGGGCGTGTTGGGTATATGGTTAGAAGGAAAAAAAAAAAAAAACGTACCGGGCGTATCTGCATCACTCTTTGGGAAAGAAGAAGGAAAGGATGGCTAGCTCATTTATATACACGAAGGGCATCTTGGAGAGGCAGGACATGATGGGAGAAGCTATTATTTTTCCCTGTCTCTTCCTTTTTTTTTTTTTTTTCTAGATAGAATATAAAAGCTGGGAAAATTGTTCACTCGATGTCGTTCGAACGTACGGTTAATTCGCGTGTCAGTGGGAGAAAGAAAGACAGATTTTCTGTTACATGATAAGGGCTGTCCCCTTTTCATGTAAGTATAAAAATAGAGTGATTTAGTTAAAATGAAAATAAAATGAGAGAAAGCAGGAATCGAACCCTGGATATAAGTTTTAAAGAACAATAGGTTTAAATGGAATGTCCAGTAAATTGTTGATTCTGATGAAATAAATAATAAATAAACTATCATTGTTAGAAAGAATGTGGATAATAAAATATGGGTTAAATGAATTAGATATGTAGGTTGAATTCCTTTGTGAAAACAACAAAGAAAAAATGGGAAATCAGAATGTTCGGAAACGTGCAGGTCGCGCATGTTGATGGCACGTGAATTGTGGTCACGTTGGCCGGACATGCATGGATTTCTCAATATAGGAAGTGAGAGTTAGTTAGTTAGAGTTAGTTAGAAACTCAGAGAGAGTTTGGAATTCGAACGTCTGGAAGCGAGACGGTCACTTTGAAACTTAATATGTGAAGCTTTGAATTCTTGATAATGAAAACCACGGCCGGTCGTGTGAAGAAATAAACCCATCATGTGTTTTTATAAAACGTCGTCTTGTGTTGTGATTCTACAAAAAGATAAATTGAATTGTTATTATATGTCTATATGTCTGTGTTATAAAATGTCTTAATATACACATCTTACATACACGTCTCGACATCTCATATCGACAATGTGAACTCTACATCTCATATCAACACTAAGACTGCCTGACGAAGAGTTCTCATATCAACACTTCTAAGTAATGAACATTTTTAATATATATGAATCCCTTCATAACACGAATACGGAACGAACAATCTCTCTCACAACATCCCTCTTAATAAGACTCTCTAAGAAACTCTCTCCTCTAACACTCACTCTTAAAACTCTCTCAATGAAACCCCTATATAACATTTCTACGAACGTCGAAATTCGAAGAGAAAAAGGATTGTTTTTTTGTTTTTTTTTTTTTTGTGTGTGTGTGTGTGTGTGTGTGTGTGTGTGTGTGTGTGTGTGTGTGTGTGTGTGTGTGCCGAGAGCGTTGCAAGCTGAAGAAGAAAAACCTCTTTTTTTTTGCATGAACATACCGTTGTATTCGGCAGTTAAAAGAAAAACTTTAATTTCAATACTACTATGAATTAGATTCAGATTTCACTTAGAAACCAGTAGTGTCTTCAAAGGTGTTTCCAAGACCATTCAGAATGACATACTTGGCTGTCTTTTACAAATATACCGTGATTAAATAAGGGCAGAAATTAGCAAAGCTTCCTTGTTGTTGTTGTTGTTGTTGTTGTTGTTAATCATTTAAAATGTTTTCACATTTTTTTTGTAGTTATCAAGTTAGCAAACATTAACATTTTAAACATGTCATGTTCTGTTAACGTTGATTCCCTCGTGCATATTCCAATGTTGGGCGGACCCATAAATATTCTTCCCCCTCCCCTCGTTGTATATATATATTTTGTATCAGTAACATTTTGGAACAGTTTTTATTATTATTATTATTATTATTATTATTATTATTATTATTATTATTATTATTATTATTTCACCACCGCAAATGTAAATTGCTTTTTATAAAATGTTATTTGTGTTATATAAGAGATATGGTTAGAAGAAATCAAATAATTACAATGAGATGTTGCCGATGAAGCAAAGGGAAAAGAAATACGTTTTTTTTTTTTAATAATTGAAATCTATCTATCTATCTATCTATCTATCTATCTATCTATCTATCTATCTATCTATCTATCTATCTCTTCTTCTTCTTCTTCTTCTTCTTCTTTATTTTGTAAATGGAAATTGCTAAAATAAAAAAAAAATAAATAAAAACTACGCAACGATAAGTGTTATATGCAAATAAATTCTGGCCCGGAAAACAGCAATTCTTTTCCTTTTTTTTTTTTTTTTTCAGAAACATAACTCATGGAATGTGAGGACTAAAAGACAAAAGAAGGAAAGCGAAAGTTATGCAGTTGTTGAAAGTAAAGCCAACGTCCACTTTCTGCTCTCCATAGATCTTTTACTTCACCTGTAGGTTGAAGAGCATTATCCACATCTCTTCAGGTTACAGGCTCGCTGCACGCATGCAAATATCCATGAAGGTTTATTTTAAACAAAAACATTTATGGGGGTGCCCTTCCTTGCCCAACGCTTTTTCATAATTGATGCTAAGTAAGTCATCAACCAAAATCAACAGCCTGCACTCCAAATAAGTCAGCTTTTATAACGGCCAATACTTGGAACCGAATAGACTACCAGTGGTTCAGAACTGTTTAATTGATATTCACAGATAACTTCCATATCTGAAGGCCTTTCCTCTTTCCACCATCTGGAGACGTTGGATGGGAGGTAGTCGCTACAAACAATGAAATGTGTTAATGCAATAACGATGGAAGAGGTGTCAGTTTCCTCTTTTTAGGAGCTTTCTAACACTTACAACGAATAATCATTACTTTGGTCTTGGTGACAACCACTCTTAAAACTTGATTTTTAATAGCATTCCCACAAGTTTTTAACTTAATAAGTAGATCTTTTATTGTTGCACTGTAACAAAGCCACTGACACGTATGAAAATGACCAAGCCGTGTGAAGTGTGAAGTCACAGCAGGTCTGAAAGAAGAAAAACGAAAGAAAACTCGAGAGGAAAAAATGCATGTGTAGACTTGGCAGAATTTTATTTTTAACCACATGGCGGCAGGACATAAACTTTTAACAAGATTTTCGAATGACTATATTGTCGCTGGCTTGGAAAATATATATCGTGTCAAGTGGCTTGGTGTGAAAACGACCGGCAGTAAATGTCTTTTCTTTCAACTAAAAAAAACTCCTGTCGAATTTCTTTCCTTGGATTCTTGGGCAGACTTTTATACACAATATCGAGTCTGTGTTAAAAAATAACAACAACGTTACAACACAAGCAAGTACAAAATCATCAGCATTCGATGTATGAGAGTTATTGGGTTTGTAGATGTATAACAGTTGAGGTAGCAAGCTCAGTTAATAGTGGAAGATCAATATAAACATAGGAGGAAATGATAAAAATTGACTTAAGAGAAAGAGGGATCAATAAGGACTTGGTAAGAGGTAGGTCATTTTGGAAGTACATTTCTTAAAGTCATTCAATGCATATCAACATTTAAAACAGACATTAAACTAAATAGGATGATGATGTCTAAATAATTTATATCATATTTATTAAATTTACATTAAGTTATTTCAGAATATAATTTTGAACTATATAAACCCTTAATAATGAAATAATGAACCCCACCCTCAATATATATATATATATATATATATATATATATATATATATATATATATATATATATAAGAGAAAGAAAATTAAAACTGTAAGTTTAACTTTACAATCAAAATTTATTGCTCGACTGAATACTCCAAAAAAAAAAATTTATAAAGTCCTTATTCTGCAGAGTTTGAAAGAATGCTATTCTTATTATTCTTCTCATCAGAGGAAAAAAAGAAATCAGCAAATTATATTTGTAGCCATGCTAAAATTTACCAGTTAACTTTGAAACATACAGACCATACTATAAGCCAAACCTCATACTATTATATGTGCATAAGTTTTCAAATCATCCTAATTCAATAATTAAATCCATAATACCTTCAATCTCTACCAGAATCTCTATACTTTCAGCTGACAAAAAGACCTTCGATCAAAACTCTATGTTTTATAATAATGCACTTAGAAATTCGGGTTATACGGAAAAGATAAAATATAATCATAAAAACCAAGCAATTCGTCGATTACCCTCAGTAATTATGCACAACATGTCCAGGACTAAAAGAAATCATAAAGTTTCAAGTAATAGTAATAACAATGTTAACCATACTAATCACAAGAGCACTAACATAGACAGATCTTCCACTAGAAAAAGGACGAGGAGAAAGAATAATATTTGGTTTAATCCCCCTTTCAGCTCAAATGTAAAAACTAATATCCCCAAGGAATTGTTCAATATTGTTGAAAATTCTTTTAGGTACCCGCATAGGTGTAACACGTTGTTAAACAAAAATTCTATCAAGATATTATACGCTCCAATGCCTAATTTAGCCCAGACAATCATAACCTCTAATAACAAGAAAATTAAAGATGCTCAAGCAATTCCTTTTCCCTTGGCCAAGAAAACCAAATTTAATTGTCAAAAAAAGAAAAGAAGAATGCCCCCTCAATAATAACTGTATCCAGAAAAATGTGATTTATCCATATACTGTAACTGAGATACCATCTAAATCCCTCCAAAAAAAACAAAAAAAACACCACTAATCTTTTCCAACAGCCAATCTTTGGTCAATCAAATGCCAATGAACTGTAACATCCTCATCCCCATCCTCTAATATGCTTGATTAATAGCGGTACTAATAATATAAATAATGATAGTCCTTCACAAAACAACTCCCATGATAATAACTTTGGAAACCAGTACAGTAATAACACCCCCACCCATTCACCCACTTCCTATCCTAATCTTAATAACAATCTAATATTAAATGCAAACAACAGTATCCACAATGTACCCAATACATACACATACATCTGATTTACTTCTACTTTAATAAAGCAGAGAATCTCGAACGACACATCATCTTTTAACAATAAAAACACAAATAGTAACCAGGGTAACCAGGGAACTTCTTTGGCTACTTTAATTAAAAGACTTAAATCTAAGAATATTCGCTTCTTAATTAATTGGAGTATTATATGTAAATCGCAATCTTACACCACTGGATCTAAATATTTGAACCTCTGCCTTTCTGAGGCAGTTAGGATAATAACATCTCCTCAATCCAAAAATGTAATCATTACAAAGAGTAAGGTGATTTTCCAATGCAAACATAGGGCAAAATATAAGTATTGCAATTTTGAAATTTCATAGTCCCTCTGTTAAATTTTATGTTTATAATTTGTATACACGTGTATATAATTATCCTTATGTGTGTCTATGTATGTATATATATATATATATATATATATATATATATATATATATATATATATATATATATATGAAGGTTTTTATTTTATTTATTTTATTATTATGTCTATTTAGATGTGTTTTGTGCATTGTATATATATGTATATATGTATATATGTGTGTATGCATGTGTGTATGTATAAGTATTTGTATGTTTATTGGTGTACTTATGTATGTATCAATTTGGATAAGTACGTGTATGTATGTTATGTGTATATGTATAAGTATATGTGTGTATTAATGTGTGTATGTGTATGTATATACGTGTATATATGTATGCATATGTGTATGTATGCGTATATATACTTTTATCAATATCGCTATATGATTGACATAATCATTTGTGTCACTATCATTGTTGCTGCTATTATAAACTTTATTTTTATCGACGTCTTTATTAGTTTTTTTTATACTTATTACTAAATTTTGTTACGATATTTATCAAATTAATATTAATATTATTATTGGCTCACATGGAGCTTTCACACAAGTCAACAAACGATCTGATTGGAAATCTGTGATGTTCTCTGGAATCTAAGTGACAACAAGTCTCCCCAGACGTCCAGCTCTCTCCATCTCCTTTGATAGCATTTGCAAATGAATTTGCATCATCGCAACAGCCGCTTACCATTGATTTCTCGCTGGTAGTGGCCATTGGTTTATACTGGAATTTGAGTGGCACTCAGCCTCCGCAAGGTCCGTTCTCTTTGCGCTTGTCCAGCGAAGGTCTGGTTGGCGCCCGCTCCTCCGTCTTTCAATCCTTATTGACCCTTCTCGGCCCTTTGGTATCATTTTTATTTGGGGGGGGGGAGGAACGGTGATGAAACAATGGGAGGCGATGCATGATGGGGGTGGGTGTAGAACTTGTAAATATGCAGTTTTGGTGTTTTTCATTTCCTGTAACGCTTATTCGTTATATTGTTTTGTATTATTCTCCGCATTCAAGGGGTTTCCTTAATATTTCAGTCGTTTTCATTATCGTTAGTTATTGTACTTTTGCAGTTATTCCTCTGATTCCAATTTCTGACATTCTTTTTTCAATGTTTTTCGGAATTGTTCCTAGTGATCCTACTATTATCGGTACTATTTTGATTTTCTTCATCATCCAAATCCCTTTTAACTCTCTGGCTAGTTCTGTGTAATTGCTTCGTTTCTCCTTTTCTTTCATACTCACCCTGTGATCAGCTGGGACTGCAAAGTCTACGATTTGACAGGATTTTTCTTTCTTGTTAATTATTATGACATCTGGTCTTCTTGCTTGGATGGGTTTATCCATGTCCCATAGGATTTTGTGGTTCTCGTTTTCGAGTGCTGTTGCAGGTTTATGCTTGTACCATTTGTCTGTACGCTCAAAATGCAGTCGTTTACATAATTCCCAGTGTACCACCCTCCCCACTTTCTCATGCCTGTTTTTGTATTCCTTTTGGGCAAGTTTTCTGCATTCACTTACTATATGGTTTATCGTTTCGTCTCTTTGTCCACAGAGTCTGCATTTGCTGTTTTCTTGTGTTTTATCGATTCTTGCTTTGATATGGTTGGTTCTTATCGAGTTATTTTGTGCTGCAGTTATTAGAGATTCAGTTTCTCGGTTTATATGTCCTTTTCACATCCATGTCCAGGTGTTTTCGTTATTCTCATCTTTTGTCATTCTTACGAATCTTCCGTGGAGTTGTTTCTCTTCCCATTTCTCTTTTCTCGTTTTGTCGTTTGTCTCTCTGTTTTCTGTTTTGTTTTTTACAGTGTTTCTCGCTGCCATAATTATCCTTTCATTTTTTTTGCCTTATGTATTTTTCTAGTTCTTTTTTCGTGTCCTTCACACAGTCTTCTATACAGATCAGTCCTCTCCCGCCAGCTTTCCTTTTCACGTAGAGTCTGTCAATATCGTCCTTTGGGTGTAGTGCATTATGCATGGTCATGAGTTTCCTGGTTATCTGGTCGAGTTGTCTCAGTTCTTTTGTCCACCGTATAAATGGTCCAGAGTATCTTACTAGTGATACTGCCCATGTATTAATACCTTTTATTAGGTTTCTGCTATATAATTTAGTTTCCAGGAGTTTTCTTGTTCTCCTGAGGTATTCCTTTCCAATTTTCTCTTTCATTTCTGTTGCTCTGATTGTGTCCACTTCCAGAATTCCCAAGTATTTATAGTCGTCTTGGTTCCCTAGTGCCCTCATTTCTGTTTGGTTGGGTAGTTCCATGCCTTCTGTCGTTTTCAGTTTTCCCTTTCTTATGGCTCGTTGTGTGCATTTTTCCATTCCAAATTCCATTTGGATATCTTGACTGAAGATCCTGGTAGTGTTAATTAGTGTCTCTAGCTCCTTTTCGGTCCTTGCAAAAAGTTTCAGATCGTCCATGTACATCAGGTGGTTCATTTTTTCCTCTGTATTGGAGAACTTGTATCCGGCTTGGCACTTTCTCAGAATACTGTTCAAGGGCATCATGGCTATGATGAACAGTAATGGTGATAGTGAGTCTCCTTGGAAGATGCCTCTTTGTATGTTAATTTCTGTTATGTGTTGTCCATCAGCTGTCAATTCCAGTCTCCATGTTTTCATTGCATTTTCTATTAAGTTGGTGATCCTGCTTGGTATTTTATACATTTTTAGGCATTCTATTATCCATGCTGGGGGCATCCTGTCGTACGCTTTTTTGTAGTCGATCCATGCCATGGCTAAATTCTTTCTCCTCCTTTTTACCTCCTTTAGGATCTTTTGATCTATATATAGCAGGTCATGTGTTCCCCTTTTTCCTTTTTGGCATCCTTTCTGTTCCTCAGGGATGAGTCCACGGTTATTCAGGGAGTGGTAGATTTGTTCCCTCATTTGTGATGTCAGTATCTTCCACATAGTTGGTAAGCATGTAATTGGCCTATAGTTGCTAGGGACGGTTCCTTTCTCTGTGTCCTTCTGTAGCAGTGTGGTTCTACCTTTTGTCATCCAGTCTGGTATGCTTTTTTTTTTTTTTTTTTTTTTTTTACAAAGGCATCACCACATTATCAAGGCCCAGAGGCCACTCAAGGATAAGGGTTAAAGAGTGTACAGTAGAAGTTGGTCAATATAGTAATCATTAGTAATGAAAATTTGGTAAATTTAATAACTTATATGGAACGGCTCATCAAGAACTTATTTACCTTAGACTTGAACACAACCATATTGTAGTCAGCCGGAAAGCAGGAAAACGGAAGACAATTCCACAGGCGTGCAGTTCTAAGAAAGAAGCTTTGTTCATGGAATCTATGTTTAGGTTTAGGCACAGATAAAGAGTGGGGGAAATTATTGATAGTGTTTACAGCTAGACGAGTGTTTCTTGTGAAAGTTTGGCGAGGGGGGACCATAGATTGAAGCTCAGTTGAACACTTTCCATGAAAATAACGATACATCAGAGACAAACTCGCAACATCTCTTCTGTGAGATAAAGGTTGTAAGGAGGAGAAAAGGACATCTCCTACGAGGCTACGAAGTCTATTTTGAACTCTATCAAGGCAGGACAAGTCCTTTCTAGCAGCTCCTGCCCAGATGTGGCAACAGTATTCCATCCTTGGACGTACCTGGCTCTTATATAGATAGAGAATAGCATCAGCAGTGAGATATCTACTGGATCGATAGAAAGATCCCACCATTTTTCCAGCGGCCTTGGCAACAGATTTGATATACGTGTTCCATTTAAGATCAGGAGTAATGGTCAAGCCCAGAAGCTTGTCAAAACTTGAGGCCTCCTGAAGACGAGAGCCATTCATTTCAATTGATGACAAATGTGGATTAAAATGTTGATGATGTAAAGAGAGAAGCTTGGTTTTAGATGCATTAAAAGTAACCAGCCACTCCTTTCCCCATTGTACTACATGCTCAAGATCAGAGGAGAGAGAATTGGAGAGTACTTGCTCGTTTACTGTCTTAGATGTGGTACCATAAATGGTAGTGTCGTCAGCATAAATGTCTACAAATGATGTAAGGATATGATTTGGAAGATCATTAATGTAGATCAGGAAAAGAGTTGGGCCCAGGATGGATCCCTGAGGGACACCGGCATTAATACTGTGAGCTTCTGATTTTTGCCCCTCAACTACTACTCTTATGAACCTATCAGAAAGAAATGATTTAATAATTGAGAAGACTTTTCCAGCTATACCATAGCTAGCGATCTTATGAAGTAAACCTTTATGCCATACCCTATCAAAGGCTTTAGATATGTCAAGAGCAATTGCCCTAGAAAGATTGCCACCGTCGAGAGATTTGCTAATCCTATGCGATATAACTGTAAGGACATCTGCTGTAGATCTAGCAGAACGGAAACCATATTGAGTGTCACTAAGAAGGTTATTTTTGTTGAGATGTTTGATTACTTCTGTATTTAACACAGATTCTAGCAACTTACTCATGACGCACAGGAGACTTATTGGCCTGTACTGAGAGGGGGATGAGCGATCACCTGAATTCTTAAATACAGGGCATACTGATGGGATTTTCCAGGGACATGGGAAACTATTCTCCTTAAGACAACGTTAAGACATGCTTGCTTCCTGTATACATCTTCTCAGGTTTGGGGCTAGCCTTTTGTGTAAGGTTGTGAATTTTTTGAACCAGTATGCATGTATCCCGTCGTGCCCTGGTGCTCTCCAGTTTGCCATTTTCCTATGGTTTTCTTTAGGGTTTCCTTGTTAATTTCATTCGCTGTTCCTTCTTCTATTTATTGTAACTCTTCTTTCATGTCTTTCAGCCACTCAGCATTTCTATTGTGATCTCGTCGCTCTTCCCATATTTTACTCCAGTAGAGTTTTGTTTCTGTCGGATTTGGTTGTTCTGTTTTTGTTTTTCCTCCGTTCACATTTTGGTAGAATTGGCTTTCATTGGTTTCAAATGTTCTGTTTTGTTTGCATTGTTCAGATTTATATCTATATCGTCTCAATCTCGCTTCTTTTGCTTTTATTTTTTGGTCCAGTTCTGAAGAACTGGACCAAAAAATAAAAGCCCTATCAGTTACATATCAAATATTCCGTTTTCTCCACATTGCTTTCTTCCTGTTGATCATTTTGGTTTCTTTTTTATGTTTGTGTATTTGGGTTTCTAGTCTTATTTCTCATCCAGGTTTTGTCGGTCTGCTAGTCCCCGGTTGTTTTTCTGATTTGAGTTTCATACTTACTATTTTGGCGCCTGCGTAAATCAGGTTGTTTAAGTCTGTGATTGTATCTGTTGGGGTATGTGGAAGGAGTTTGTTAACCTTCTCTGTTTCAGTTTTTAATTTCTTCTGCTCTTGGTTCCTTAACGATGGGAGCTTTCTTTTTTCCTCATTCATCAGCTGTATTATTTTATTTATTTCATTTACTTCATTCTCTGTTAATTCTGTTTCATTGTTCTCGGTTTCCACGTTTGTAGACTTCGTTCTTTGTTGGTCCTCGGCCTTTGGTGCTTTGTTCTGTCGTATGGTAGTCACTGGATAGATCCCATAGTTCTTTCATTCGTTTCCGATAGCCTCCATATCTATATTTAGGATGACTTCTATTATTATTATTATTATTATTATTATTATTATTATTATTATCACCCATGATCATTTACTATTATTAGAATTATTTTGGATTCATTATTATTATTATTATTATTATTATTATTATTATTATTATTATTATTATTATTATTTTGTTACCTTTATCATCATCATGACATTTTGACAGCCTTAATAAACTATGATTCTGCAACACTTAAAAAATTATAATCATCAATCCTACACTTTTGCTTTCAATAATGACATTGAATTTCTTTATAGAAAGATCTGTTTCATTCTGTCTGGACAATTTCCGGTCACAGTAATTACGAGCATTTTACGGTGTTTTTTTTTTCTTTTTGCCCCCCCCCCCGCCCCGCTTGAAATCACTGTTTCTTTTTAAGCCGAGGATGAAGGTTCTCATTTTGGATTTCTCTTTTCTTACTATTAGATCCCATTTGACTACGGACAGACTTCTCTTTGGACTATTTCACTGCCCCAAAAAACAAAAACAATTTGCATTATTTCAGCTGTTTTGTAAACTTTCCAATCGGATTTTTGAAAACTTTCCAATCGGATTGTATGCATCGTCACGCTGGATTTATCTTGTAATACATTCTATCTAAAGAACTATTTCGCATTTTGGATACACTCTAGAGGAGTTTCATTCAAGCTGAAATATTATGCACGGTTTGTGTTTATATTAGTTTTTTTACATATTCAATATTTTTTTCATTTTTTCATTTTATTATTTGGCAATTTATAACTAAAATAAATTGCGGTTTCACTTAATGCTTTAACTAGCAAATTCTAGCATTGCTACAAATCTAATTTGCTAATTTCTTTATGTCCTCTGATGAGAAGAATGATAAGAATAGCATTCTTTGAAACTCCGGGGAATAAGGACTTTGTAAATTGTTTTTTTTTTTGAGTATTCAGTCGAACAATAAATTTTGATGGTAAAGTTCAACTTACAGTTTTAATTTTATTTCTCTTATAATAAGCTCTACTTTCTATTGCGTATTGAACATTTTTTAATTCGATTGGGATTACATTTTCTATATATAAATATTGTTATTTATATTAGTTTGAGGTTTACCATTGTGTATATCAGGTAAATACTACATACCTTTTTCATTATATATATATATATATATATATATATATATATGCTTTTTTTTACATGAGTTCACTTGTTGCCATAATGCTTTTAAACAGCAATATTATATTGAGTTAAGACCAGTAATCAGTCAAGGGAGATAACAAAAGGATATAATTGAGTATGACAGAGCTATTTACACATCGTCTGCTTTCTTCCAGTTAGATTGTTTATGTGTTTTTTATTTTATTTTGTTTTTTTCGTTTTTTTTATGCGCTCGAGAATAAAGGCTCTTCATATCTTCAAACAGTTTTGTGTAATATATATCTTTATTTATTGGTGGGATGGCAACTATTCCGAAATTGTATATATATATATATATATATATATATATATATATATATATAATAAAAATAAAAATTACAATAAGTTTACCAAGGTAATCAAAATGGTAAACTTAAAATATATTATAAATATTAAAGAGTTAATATTTACAAGTAAAATAAACTCAGCCAGATGTAAAAGCTCAATAAAACCGAAAAGGAAATAGAGCTTATAATATGAACAAATGATTAATAAAACATGTTAAAAGACATCTTGAAAAAGAGTTAAAAACATATGTGACACTCACGTCACCCGCGCGTCGTCCAGTGGTGGAATAACCCCGGTTGTCGGTTCTGATGTTTCCTCAGCGATGATGTCAATGGCCGGTTTCCTGAAACAGACTTGTCATGCAAAACAATTGAAGGGACCAAGTCAATAAGCGTTTCTTTTTGTTTAAACTTCTTTGTATTCAATCAGGGTACAATCGCAGTTAGCTATTTAGTTAGGGACTGGCCACTTGTTAACTGCGAGGTTTTCTCTTCTCTCTCCAACAGACAACTCAATTATCTACGTGACAGGGTCAATCGATGGGGGGAATCTTCGTTCGTCGGACCCAAGGAAGCAAAGCTCTCTCTCTAACTCTGACTGTCAATCTCTCAAGGCTCGCTGCTTATATTGTGGGGGCGTGGACGGGGTCTCTTCCCGTTTCGGGTCGTTGGCCAATCAGAATTAAGGGATCACTGTCCGTCAAATCTTCGCCAGGCGGCCTATACCCAAAAAAGGAGCTGTCTTTCTTTTGCTGTTGGCATTCCGGTGTTCTCTAATGGAACTTGACAGGTCGTAAAAACAGAGATGCCCAACTTAATTATTTTTGAGAGGACATAAAATCAGCTGAATCCGATTCCACAAAGGCCACGTGTCTTTTCAATAGGGTCACTTATCGCCCCGCTGTTGATCGACACTGTTTGCCTTGTACATCGGAATTTCATTGGTATCCTTGCCACCCACGGGCTGTCATGGCCAATTTAACGTCATGTTCTCCCACCATAAGTTATGATCTTATCTTTTTTTCTCTGTCTTTCTTTCTCTTCCTTTCGTCGTTTACAGCTGCCTTTTTTTTTCCTTTTCTTTTTCCACGGGTTCACCGCTACTCTTGGCCTTTTGGTCAGGATCAAAGTGCAGCATCTGTTCTTCGGATGCCGCACTTCCATTTCTTGTTCTCTTTCGGTGGAGGAGAAATCCTTCACGACTGGGACAATTCTCATTTTTGTACCCTTGAGCGTCTCTCATTCCACATATTTAATTTTAAAAAAGGAAGCACAAGATAAGTGGATAGTCCTTAATCCGCGGAGTTTCGAAGAAATACTCTCCTTCTCATCAGAGGGCAGGAATTAGCAAAATGCAGGATCGGATTTTGCATATAAAAGTATTTAATGAAACTACAAGTAAGTCACAGATCTTACTTGGTTAGAAAAAGGGTGAGGTAAGGGGAACAGGAGGCAAAAGGAAAATGATAAAAAGATTTCACATGAATGGATAGTCCGGTGAAGGGTAAAAATCCAAAAATGGTAAATCCAAAACGGTCGAATTTAAAATTTCAATCCAATGGGTAAATTCCAAATGGTCCAAAATAATCCAAAAGGCAGAGTTCCTTGGAAAAAAGCGCATTAAAGGTTACTCTAACTTAACTTCTAAATCTGACCCCCTAGATCGCCATGGGCATGGAATATGTGCCTATATTAAAGATGGCTTTCCATGTGGTAGGGACATCTCCAGAGAAGATCCTAACTTATCTTACATGTGCTTCCGGGTTGCACTTGCTCACACTACTGCATTTATATTTACTTTCTACCGCCTCCACAATAGTGGAGTTACTATCTTTAAAAGCATATCTGAGAAAATTGACCAAGTCCTATCTGCTTATCCTTCAGCTAACATTCACGTATGTGGAGACTTTAATGGTCACAACGTGGAATGGTTGACCACTCAAACAAGACCGATGATGAGGGGAGGTTCTGTTATGATTTCTCCATTGCTTATGACCTCACTCAGATCATTTACAAACCTATCTGTGAGCCCAACACTGACGGCCAGTATGCGAGTCTACTAGACTTTTTTCTCACAACTTGCTCTGAACTATGTTCAATTTCTGTTCTGTCTCCTCTTGGATCTTCCGACCACTCTGTTTTATCAATTAAGATAAAAATGAAATATAATAAGTCCCCAGACTTACCTCTCCATCGTACAGTATATCGATACACTGCATAGCTGACTGGGATAGCTTCTGTACATTTATATCGGATCTACCTCTGTGTTCCATGTTTAAAAAGGATGTGTCATCTATAGTATCAAACCTGATGGAATGGTTAATTGTAGGTATAGACCATTTCATGCTCTCGAAAAAGTTCCAGCAAAAACCTAACACTCAGCCATGGTTCTCTCCAGAATGTGCAGCTACCATTGCGCACAGAAATCACTTTTTCCACTGCTTCCAATGTAATAGATGTATGGAAATTAAGCCGCTTTCAGGACTGCCAGCAACCACTGTAAGAAAGTAATAAAGAATGCAAGAGAGTTGTATGCTCAATCCGTCAAGTCCAAAGTAGCTGAGCAGGGGCTTGGTTCCCACTAGTTGGTGCAAATAGCAAACAGAATCCTGAACAGAAGCGTGTGCTCTATCCCAACTATCATCAATGGACCTGAGGTAATCTCATCAGCGTCAGACAAAGCTAAACTCTTTGCCAAGAACTTTGCAGCTAATTCTACCCTTTGCGAATAAGGCCGCCAACCTCCAATATTTCCTCCTGTATCAGAAAACACGCTATGTGATATACATATATCTGTATGTGATGCTGGCAAGTTAATAAAAAACCTTGATTCCAGTAAAGCAACCAGCCCTGACGGTATTCTAATTATAGTACTCAAAAAACCTCAACCAGAACTAGCGCCCATACTTACAAAACTGTTTAAATGTTGTCTTAAGGAGAATTGCTTCCCATCACCCTGGAAAATCTTATCAGTATGCCCTGCATTTAAGAACTCAGGTGATTGCTCATCCCCCTCTCAGTACAGGCCAATAAGTCTCCTGTGCGTCATGAGTAAGTTGCTGGAATCTGTGTTAAATAGCTAAGTAATCAACCATCTCAGCAAAAATAACCTTCTTAGTAACACACAATATGGTTTCTGTTCTGCTAGATCTACAGCAGATGTGCTTACAGTTATATCTCATAGGATTAACGAATCTCTCGACGGAGGCAACTTTTCTAGGGCAATTGCTCATGACATATCTAAGGCCTTTAATAGGGTATAGCATGAAGGTTTACTTCACAAGATCTCTAGCTATGGTATAGCTGGAAATGTCTTCTCAATTATTAAATCATTTCTCTCTGATAGGTTCATAAGAGTAGTAGTTGATGGGAAAAAATCAGAAGCTCAAAGTATTAATGCCGGTGTCCCTCAGGGTTCCATCCTGGGCCCAACTCTTTTCCTGATCTACATCAATGATCTCCCAAATCACATCCTTAAATCATTTGTAGACATTTATGCTGATGGCACTACACATCTAAGTCAGTAAACGACCAGTTTATGCTGATGACACTACACATCTAAGTCAGTAAATGACCAGTTTATGCTGATGACACTACACATCTAAGTCAGTAAACGACCAAGTTCTCTCCGATTCTCTGTCCTCTGATCTTGAGCATGTGGTACAATGGGGAAAGGAGTGGCTGGTTATTTTTAATGCATCTAAAACCAAGCTTCTCTCTTTACATCATCAATGTTCTGATCCCCATCTGGCATCAGTTAAAATGAATGGCTCTCGTCTTGAGGAGGCCTCAAGTTTTGACAAGCTTCTGGGCTTGACCTTTACTCCTGATCTTAAATGGAATAGGTACATCAAATCTGTTGCCAAGGCCGCTGGAAAAATGGTGGGATCCTTCTATCGATCCAGTAGATATCTCACTGCTGAATCAATTCTCTATCAAGGATGGAGTACTGTTGCCACATTTGGGCAGGAGCTGCTAGAAAGGACTTGTCCTGCCTTGATAGAGTTCAAAATAGACTTCGTAGTCTTGTAGAGGATATCCTTTTGTCTTCCCTGCAACCTCTATCTCACAGAAGAGATGTTGCGAGTTTGTCTCTGCTGTATCGTTATTTTCATGGAAAGTGTTCGACTGAGCTTCAGTCTATGGTCCTCCCTCGCCAAACTTTCACAAGAAACACTCTATCAGAAAACACTATCAATAATTCCCCCCACTCGTTATCTGTGCCTAAACCTAAACATAGATTCCATGAACAAAGCTTCTTCCTTAGAACTGCACGCCTGTGGAATTGTCTTCCGTTTTCCTGCTTTTCAGCTGACTACAATATGGTTGTCTTCAAGTCTAACTTAAGCAAGTTCTTGATGAGCCGTCCCACTTGTTAACAAATTTACCAAATTTCCATTACTAACGATTACTATATTGTCCAATTTCTACTGTACACTCTTTAACCCTTATCCTCGAGGGGCCTCTTGGCCTTGATAACTGGTGATGTCTGTGTAAATAAAAAAAAAAAAAAAAAAAAAAATCTTCACACCAGATGAGCAAAGGAACACGCTGCAGGACGTCACTCTAAAGATCTGCTTGGCCATCAAACCCATTAATAGTCCACCGGCAGTCGTAAGGACAGACTCCGCCCCCAGCTTCAAGTACCTTGAAAACGATGGGATTTTGCTGACCCAACATATCCCAAACTAAATAGATAACCCTAAAAACCCTAATAGTAACCTTGTTGCTGAAAATGTGGTTCAAGCCATCCATTGAGAGTTTCTCCAGTAGGACTCTTATCTTAAGAAAAGAAAAAGAAAAAGAAGAAGAAAAAGAAGAAAAAAAAAGAAAAAGTATTGAGTTAAGATCGATTATCGATCAAGAGGGATATCCAAGGGAGATAACTAAGTGTTACGGAGTTATTTACCTTCATGTGCCTTCTTTCAGCTGGGTTGTTTACGTTTGTTTATTATCGGTTTGTTTGTTTACTTGTTGTTTTTTTTCTATACTCGAAAATAAAATCTTTTTATACCTTCAAACGATTTCGTATAATATCTACTGAATAAATAATAATTAACTACAACAATAACAACAATGGCCGCCAGTGATCACAAAACTGAATTATACTTTCGTTTTCAAGACTTTAAAAAGTAAATTAAAATTTTATTCCCGAAAAAAGAACAAAAAAAATCAATTTAAGGCACTGGCACAGTTTTTGAACCAGAGAGCAACGATTTTTGCAGATGCAGAATTCCGTAAACAATCGGGAAAATCCGAATAAAAACGAACCCCGTCAAGATCGAAACGAGACGACGTTTAAACGGAATAAATGTAATGAAACATTTGAAGTTACAAACAAACAAACAAAATTTAAAAAAACACCGCCAATTTATTATTCATGTAGTCGTCTGCTTTTCTCGCCTTCCAATTGGATAAGCATTTCGGCATCCTTCGGCTGTTTATGTAAACAAACGGAAAAAGCCGAACAAAATGTCAGTTTTATTTGGTTCCATAGCTGTACCCAATTAAAAATTAATAATCAATTTGGGTTTGTTTTACTGTACACATAGGTTCGAAAAAGTTGTCACAAAACAAATATATAACAAATAAATGTTATCAAAGGCAAGAGAAGTTCCTTTTCTACCCAACTAGATATGTTTTTAGTGTTTATATTTAATATAACATGTTTATTCAGCTCGAAAATATATACAGTGTTTACCGACGTATTGGAAAATTCAAAATAACGGCCGACTCTCTCTCGGAGACGGTAAGTTTGGGAAAAGGAGTTATAAATTAAAAAAAAACAAACAAAAAAAAAAACAGTCAAAATACTGTTAAAAACCCGCCGAATACATGTCAGCCTATGTCACGGTAACATATATTGAGCGAGTTTCTAACAGTATTTTGTAGACACCGCCAAAAATGGCCGAAAAATCAAGTTGGTGTTGTTTTTTAAAACGAAATTACATTTATTAAAATCCATTATTTCTGAGTAACTTTTTTTTCCAGAAATTTTCCTGGATTTTATCATATAGAAAGCTGAATAATGTAAAACTTTTTCTACTATTTTTAATTAAATTTTAAATGTTAAATTTTCCCCTAAAAGTTAACAATTGACATTTTTTGTCTTGCACAAAAACGTATACAAATAGTTAAAAAAAAAAAAGGGGGGGTTGAAAGAATTAATTTGTTTATTTGTTGTCTAACTAAAATTTAGGGTGATTTTCTATGAGAATATGCAAAAATATTATAATATAAGTACCTGGATTTCAAATATTTACACTTATTCATATAGGCAACCAGTTACTTCGCGTCGATTTGATTACAATGTTTGCATTTGTACTTGATAAAAAGCAAACTACCGAAGACCAAACAGCTCCCTCCCCCCAAAAATTTATTTTTCAGTGACGAAAATTTCAATGTATTATTAATGCTGAGGCTGGCCAGTACCAGATGGGTGACCATTTGTATGAGTTTGGTTTTTAATGTGTATGTGTGTGGAGGCTAGGCTCCCCAAAATGGGGGGGGGGGCAATTTAAAGCAGAATAAAAAAAATTATTTCAGCGCGTTTGGTCCACCGTAGTCGAAAGGCGGCAAACGTTTTCAAACGGAATCGAAAAAATTATGATATTTTTAACACAAAGGGAACAATATTTATTGAATTTTTTTTGTATCGATTCTTCAAAGCATGCCCTGTTTAATAATGGTCATGCATTATTCGGCTCGCTAAAAAAAAAAAAAAAATTGTTAATTTATTTATCAAAGATTTTAAAATGTCTTTTTTCGTATAAATATTAAAAAATTTTTTTTTTTTTGCTTAACTTAAATTAATTATTTTACGAATTTCACACTTCAAAACTCAAAAGCGGGATAATTAAACACAATTGAAGTTCTGATACTCAGACGTAAAAATAAAGTATGCAAACAAGTTTTTTTTATTCTTATTTATTTATTTTTTTATCTATAATCCTGTCCCTTACAACGACACAATATGTTTTGTTCAGTTTCAGATTATTATTTTAAGCATATTTAGAACCCCCTCAAACCAGGGGGGGGGGCGAGCAAATATATATATATATATATATATATATATATATATATATATATATATATATATATATATCGTTTATGAAAAATAAGTACACTGTTATAAAGTTCATTTTTCTCTTAATAATCGCTGAAAATTTCGTATTGATTGGATAATTATCTGATTTTTGGTAGATTTTTAAAAAGACGGTCCGTCAAAAAGTACTTACCTGCCCTCCCTCGTTTTGGCGGTGCCTAGTATTTTGGTTTTTTATTTATAACTCATTTTCCCAAACTTACCGCCTTAAAGAGAGAGTCGGCTGCCATTTTAAATTTTCCAAACACTGTATGCTTTTCGAGCTGAATAAACATGTTACATTAAATATAAACACTAAAAACATATCCAGCCAGAGCCAGCTATGTAAAAAAGTAACTTATCTTGCCTTTGATAACATTTATGTGTTATATGTTTGTTTTGTGACAACTTTTTCGAATCTATGTGTACAGTAAAACAAACCCTTTTTTTCTTTTTGTAAAAAAAAAATTTAAGATTGTTTATTTTCTAGAAACAACAACAACAACAACAAATAATAATAATAATAATAATAATAATAATAATAATAATAATAATAATAAACAACAACAACAACAACAACAACAACAACAGTATAAATCATATTAAGTTAGTGAATCATGTCACTATGGCAACGGACGCCATTTTTTTAAACGAAAACAGCGTCGATTAGATTTCATAATCGTTTTTGTGATGTTTTTTTCTGGTTAAAAATCTTTCAGTAATTAATTTTTATATTAAGCAAACAAAAAAGATAAAAGGATTTTCCATTTTCTATTACATTTATCTATTTACTGTTTGAATATATATATATATATATATATATATATATATATATATATATATATATATATATATATATATATATATATATATATATATATATATATATATATATATATATATATATATCGTTTACATCTGTCGCTATGGTAACATTTTATTTTTAGAATGCAAACAATCTCACGTAGATTTTACGATGGTTGAAAATTTGTCAATATTTTAATGAATTTTATTATTTATTTTTACGTAAATATTTAAAAAAATAATCTGGAATTCTCTATTTTATTTTAAATTGAAATTTTTTAGATTTTATTTTTAAACTTATTTGAAATTTTAGTTTGCCAGACTTTTTAAATCACACACACACGCGCGTGCGCACACACGCAAGATATTTCAAATTTCAAATTTATTTCGAGTTTTTGAATAAATTATCGAAAGATGAGCGATACTGAAGATGTTGATGAGCCCGAGCCGGAACAAGATGGTAGTCAAAAAAGTGACAACGAAAACGATTTGGAAAAAGAGGTAAAAACACAAAAATATTGCTTATGCTACTTATGCACTTATTGTACCGCGCTATTTTTAAAAATACTATTTTCAAGTTAAAGTCAAATTTTGCGATATCTTTTTTATTATTAAATTGTTACGTGAAAATACAGAATGGTTATAAAGCATCTCCTCTCCTACATGCGAAGAAAGGCTTTCTAAATAATAAATTTATGGTTTCAACACTGCACAATAAGTGCATAAATCACTAAATAATTTAAAATGGAATAAACGTTAAATTATTATTTTTTGAGCACTCATTAATTTCTTTGAGTTTTTTTTGTTGTTTTTTTTTTTTTTTTTTTAGATGGAGATTGATAATTTGGATTGTTCGAACTACTGTTCTCTGTAAAGGTGACTATCGGTATACCGTGGCCAAATCACTGCAAAAAAATCGTCCACTCCATCAAACTTAAACACCAACTCTGGAACTCGAAAGCGAAATAAAACGAAATTTATTTTTATTATTACCAGAAAAGATGTATATCTCATGTTTTTTAAAAAATTTTATTAGCATCTTTTTTAACTTTTTTTTTGTCTACCAGATTATCCAAGAAAAAAAATCAATATTTAGAGATTTGAAAACGGGGGGGCACTTACGACAGTGGCATGAGTCGACTGAGACTAGTTATCGACCCCTAAACGCCCTTTACCGGCAGTTATGTGAACCTCAAATATAAATAAGTGTTTCCGAAAACGCAAAAATATATTATAATGAAATAAATAACACAAAATATAGGAAAAGCGAAACATTTATAGATTGTTTTTTGTTTGTTTGTTTTTTTTTTAGAATTATTTGGGGGGTTTTTCTGTAAAATTGTATGAAATGTTGCAACATATAATTATTATTAAAAAAAAAAAATTTCCACAATAAGATTGTATAAAAATATATCAAAAATAATTTTAGTTTTTCAAATGTAGCAAAATATAATTGTAAAAACATGAAACATTTATAGAGTTTTTTTGCATGAACTTTTAGAAAGGTACGAGTTATCGACCCTTGTTCTTTGAATGAGAAACCGCCTTTATCGGCCGTTGTTGAAACTAAAATACACACATTATTCGCCTCATGACACTGTCGTACAGAAGTGCCAAAATGGGTGTTTAGTTTCAAAATTTTGGTCCATAGTAGTCACAAGAGAATGAATATTATTTTATTTTACATATTATTTACCATATTTCCATAACCAGGCCGAATTCACACTAATTGTATCTTGTGTAGTTTCTGACTTTTAGCCAAGATGCACTCACACACTTTTGTTAAGATTTTATTTTATATAAATAGATTAGTTACATAACATTTATTTTTTAAATGCATTTTGCCTTTTCTCATGAAATGTTTTTTTTTTCTGAATTTATTTTCATAAAATTCAAATTAACAAAAGTAGTGTGAAGTCTGGTGAGTTAGAACGAAAAGAAAATCAGTTGAAAATGTAATGTTCTACTAATATTGTCCAATTCCACCTCAACAAGCAATACTCGTCAAGCACTTTAAAATGTTAACTTCTACAGAATTTGAACCGAAGTCAGTTTTTGTAGGTGCACTTACTGCACTGCCTGGCCTATTTACGAAAAAGATATTTACTCAAATAGGTACGCATTGAAAAAATAAAAGAACTAACAATTTTATTTCATTTCAGTAAGAAAGATATATAGGTACGTGCAAAATGAATGCCGACGCTCAAAGTGTACAAACATTTTGACCCCTCCTTTTTCTTAACCAATTTTTACTAAATTTTCGGTATATATCAAATAATGATCACGGAATATAATGAACCCATTATTTTTATTTAAATCTTTTTATTTAAATTTAAGTGGAAATGTATTATTTTGTTTAAACAAAAAATATATTTACTAAAGCTATGGTTTTCAGTCGTAAAAAAATTAAAAAAATACAAATTTATTTTTGCTTTCTTTTCTTTTTTTAAAATAAAAACAAAGCATCATAAATTATAACAATTAAAATAAAAACAAAGCATCATAAATTATAACAATTAAAATAAAAACAAAGCATCATAAATTATAACAATTAAAAAATAATTTAATTTTTACAGGAACATTACTAAAAAAGCCCCTAAAGTCTGTATTAGTGAATTTTTTTTTTTTTTTTTTTTTTTTGACATAGGCGTCACCACTTATCAAGGCCGTTAGGCCACTCAAGGATAAGGGTTAAAGAGTATAGAGTAGTCAAAAGGACAATATAGTAATCGATAGTAATGGAAGTTCGGTAAATTTGTTAACTTAAGTGGAACGGCTCATCAGAAACTTGTTCACGTTGGACTTGAAGACAACCATATTATAGACAGCTGGAAAGCAGGAAAACGGAAGACAATTCCACAGGCGTGCAGTTCTAAGAAAGAAGCTTTGATCATGGAATCTATGTTTAGATTTAGGTACAGATAAAGAGTGGGGAAAATTATTGATAATGTTTTCAGCTAGTCTAGTCTTTCTTGTGAAAGTTTGGCGAGGGGGGACCATAGATTGAAGCTCAGTTGAACACTTTCCATGAAAATAACGATAAAGCAGAGACAAACTCGCAACATCTCTTCTGTAAGATAGAGGATGCAGCGAAGAGAAAAGGACATCTCCCACCAGGCCACGAAGTCTATTTTGAACCCTATCAAGGCAGGACAAGTCTTTTCTAGCAGCTCCTGCCCATATGTGGCAACAGTATTCCATCCTTGGGCGTATCTGGCTCTTATATAGATAGAGAATTGCATCAGCAGTGAGATATCTAACTCGGAAAAAAAAAAACTCAAACTACCGATATTATCATTGAATTAAATATTGTTTATTCAATATTTTCACACAAATAAATTATAATTGCAAAAAAATATTTCTTCTTTTTTTTTTTTGTAGATTAAAGGTTTCGCATAAGTTTTATATGTAAGATTCTAATATTTTCCTAGCTTGCATGAATTTGAAACTTACATACATAATTTTCATATAATCTAAAAAAGAAAAATAATACTTTTTTTAAAATTTAAAAGCAAGAACACAGAAAAATAATTAAATTAAATAATGATAAATTATACAAACGTTCATGATAGGATTGTATGGATGTACGCCTGGGGAGAGGGGAAACAACACCCTCTACCTCCCTTTAACTACCTGACGTCATTTTCAGACAACCTTTTGACTGACATTTTGGGCTTCCTTATAATCTGTTTACACAACTTCCATTTTGTTGTGATTCTGCAGAGGCAGAATCTCTTGCTTTTAGGGGTTGTGCGCTTTTTTAAAAATATTTTTTAATTTATTTTTATTTATAAATTTTTTCATTCTGAAAGCAGATGTTGTTGGCCACATGTTAACAATCACAGAAATCAAGGAAAAGAGGTGGACCTTTTCCAAATTCATAGAATTCCTGGGAAATAATGACTTACAAACTGCAGTTTCTTTAGGGCTGGTAAGTAACACCAGCATCTGCCAAAGTTGTAATAATCCTAGGTCATTAAACAAAAAGTCCAAACATTCCGACAGATTTGTGTGGAATTGTCTGTCATGGTCTTGCAAGTCCACCGTCAGAAATTGCATGGCTTGAAACACAAACTTTTATTGATGGATAAGAATTTGATGTTTTATTGCAGCCTTGTTAATTTGAATTTGAACATCCCGCATACCTGCACGATGTTCAAACTGTAAAACTTGAGTACGCATATATATTTCTTAGAGGATTAGAGTTAGGGTTTTACGTCTCTCCTTCTTACAAGCTTGGACTCATATTAATGATGTTTGGAGACCTTTCTTCTTTCCTCTGAGAGACTATTCTACTTAACTAATTAGGTTTCATTCCTTGACGTAATATAGTCTCCTTTAAGTCAGCTAAAAATGTTGATATAATTAACTATTTGACCGAACCAACCGCCAACTCTATTGGAATCATAAATAAATAGATCCTTTTTACCAAAAGCATACACATTCTACTCAGTAGAGATTTAACTAACACTTCTTTCCAAGCACCAAACTCAAGGGAGATGCAAAATGACGCAATGGTTTTGTAACCTAGAAAAAAGACAATTGGTTTTATCATACCGGGTAAGTTTGCCTTTCATTCATTGTGTCAATTTCTTCTTTGCCAGTTAGTTTTAAATTACATAGTTTATTTTGCAAAATCAATAATATTAATTTGATTTGTGCTTAAATAGTTTAATTTGCAGAATCAATATTTTAAATTTTAGTTTGCATTTAAATTGCAATATGTGGATTAGTTGGTTTAATAGCTAAAAAAAAAAGTGCTTTAATTAATTATAATAATGGAATAATCGAAGCTGCATACTGTGAATTTAATTAGTTTTAATTGATTAAAAAAATGTGACTTTTAAATAATTTGAATGCCTTAAATTGTAAATTTATGAATTTATGTGATTTTACCCTTGATTGCACATTTACGATCTGCTTATTTTCGAGTTTGAGTGCAATATTAATTACTTATGTTGGTTGAATATTTGAGGCTGCTAAAGTTGTAATCTGTAAATTTATAATTTCGTCTAGTTTTAATTTCAGCTAAATAACGAAATAAGATAATTACTTGTTTTAAAATTTGCCTATTAATAGCAAACAACAAAAAAATGGTGTCAGTGGTTTATTGCGCCATTTTTTTAAATAACCTCAATTTGAATATAATATTTATTTAAGGTTGTATTGTCAAAATAAAAAGAAAAGGAAGAGGCAATTTTTAAGTTATAAACTAAGATATTTTTTTACTGTCTTAATTTAATTTGATCATAGAAATATTTTTGTCAAAACTTAGTTTTTAAGCAAGCCTTTGGATTTAAATTCCATTATGTGGATCTAAACAACATCTTGAAAGGTGTGATTTTTTTTTTCTGCTTAGCAGATATTTGTCGCAGAACTGCAATTTAATATTTAGAAGATAGGTTTAATCTCTCTTAAAAAAATAGTTCTTTTTTGGGTTTTTTTCTTCAATTATTATTTTTAATTGCATTGCTTGTTTGAAATTAAAATAAATTGTCAATTTGAGGAAGATAAAATTTTATTCTCTCCCTTGATTTTCTTGTTTATTGCATCTTGTTGATGGATTTTGTTTTGAAAAGTCTTTTATTACCGTTCTTCTTTCGCAATTAATTCAGTTGTTACTATTTAATGTTCGTTGTCAGTTTACGAGACGTTTATTTATCATAATGTCTTTTGCTAAAGACTTGTTTGCCTGGATTGAGGCTAAAAAATGTGTTTCAAACACTGTGAAATGGCCAAAGGAAAATCTCTCGCTGCCTTCGAGTGAGTCAAGAGCAGTGAATGTAGAAAAGTGGCTAAGTGAATTGGACGATTTTTTCGTCCGGCTCATTTTGAAATCTCCACAGATTGATGCTTTGTCAAGATTCCAAAATATTTTCTTCCAATATTAGAGGAGTATTACATGAATTGAAGCCTGGTCATGAGGTTACGGATAAATTTGGAGTGTCCAAATTTTAATGGGTCTCCTTCGACTGACAAGTTCGAATTTAGAACTTTACTCAGAAGATTTGATTTCTGTAGCACCAATTTGGGGGAGGCGGACAAATTGTTTCTCCTTAAAGGAAAAAGCATATCACTTAATCTCTAATATGGATGACACCTCCGGCAATTATCTTGTCACATTGGATTGTTTAAAGGAAAAATTTCTGAATCCTTCCCTTATCAAAGATCAAATGTTAGAAGAAATAATTCCTTACACAGTGCAGATAACAGAATTAGAAAAACTGAAAACCTTTGTTGAACAGGTTAAACTGGAGTTGTCTGATTTAGATAAGTCTTTCGGAACAGACTTTTTTACAGAAGGATCCACTTTGGGTACTATGGTTGCCCATATATTGTTCTGCAAGTTCCCTATAAATGTTAGAAGAGAATTAACGTCAATAACAAAAGAATGCTATCCTTCGTTCTTAATCTATCATGTCTAACCTTTTGGCATAATAGAATTTTTGCAGGCAGCAAGCACCTTTGAATACAAAGAAGCAGGAAAGTTTCCCACCCCAACATTTTCTTCTATCCGTCTTCTTTGTCTGAAGTTCAACACAATATGGTGGCCAGCTCAATTAATAAGACAGTTAATCGTAAAAGGGGCTTGAATTTTCCTAAACTTCTCAATAATACTTGTGATCAATAATACTTGTGATCAGTATAAATTATGTAAATTGGCAGACAACAATATTAAGGACTGCTCCAAGTATTCTTCATATGATTCAAAACGCCAAAGAGCTTCAATTATGTAGCAAGTGTCTTGGTGGTCATTCGGAACAAGAATGTAAGGGGAAGAAGGGATTTCCTTACCCATGTGCTAGTTGTGGGTTAATCACTCATTTTTCTGTAATGTGCCCCAATACATCAAAATTCTTTGTTGGAAGGACTTCCTTATCTGATGATGAAAATTGTATATTCCCTGTTATCAGAATCTCCTTGAAAGGTAAAGGACCCCAAGTGTTTTTCCATTGCATTTTGGACACTGGGAGTTAAAAATCTTTTTTCTGCCAGACTATTTTGCAGGAACTGAAATCTAAGGAAAAATTAGTACCTAGGCCTGTAAATACGTTTATTGGAATGAGGTTTATGGACCTCCTAAAGCTTGATGTCTCCATAAAATTATGTTCACAGAAACCCTTTCCTTTCACTGCCCTATTCACTTCAAGTTGACAAATTTGACGAGATTACGTCTAACATAACTGAGGCAGGTTTTTGTCTCTGTCATGGATATAAGGATCTAAATAGCAATGTACTACATGGTCTCATCGGACTGGACTTAATCCAATGAATAAAAAATTTCTATTTGGTTAAATATCTTAATTGAACTGCTTAGAAAATTTCAAATAGTTATTCTCTTTGGGAATGTGTGTAATGTTTTGAAGTTCAAATCAAATAAGGAAACTCAGAATGAGGTGCCTCCCTTTAATCAAGTTTGCCGATCATTACTTGCTTGTTCTTCATATTTGGTGAAGTGCGTATTAAATCTTATCCCCTCCTATTCGGACCCGCTTGGTCCATTTTTTTGAAGAATCTTTCTGTAGAATGCAGGATAGAAAATTTTCTTTCACTAGATTCTGTTGGAATCAATGAAAATGCTAAACTGCTTTCACATGATGAAGCAAAGATAGCTGAATTCAAAATAAAACTATCATACTAAAAGATAGGAAATATTATGTGGATCTGTGAAAAGTTGGTTCGGGTATGCTTTCCCTGAAGATTATGCAGAGGGTGACTGTTTCTTTAGAGAAACAAGGTTTATACAACGAATGTTTACAAGTGTATGAAGATTATGAACAAATAGGTAATCTTGAACCTTTCTCTGTTATTCCTGGTGAGTATGACAAATACTGTTGGATTCCTCCTGGATCCGTTTTTAAGGAGGGCCTTGGAGTTATCACTAAAATCCGCCCTGTTTTTAATTGTTCTTTAAAAAAGCAGGCAGAGGGGGAGGTTGTTTCCATTAACAATGCAGTGAATGCTGGTGTGAACTTAACAGCACAGCTGCTCAACTTATAATTGGCCTTCAGAAAAAATAACTATGTCTTATTGAAAGACCTCCATAAGGCTCTCTCACAAATTCGCCTGCATATTGAGCAGGATAAAAATAGTTTCTGTTTCTTTCTCCAAATAAATAAAAACTTGTGCACCTATTGGTACAATTCAATGATTTTTGGTTTTAATGCCAGTCCCTTCATCTTGAGTTACATACTCAAACTTCATGCTGAGAGATATGACTCTGATGAGTTTTCTTTCATAATGACCACCAATTTTTATGTGAATAATTTGGTCACTACTGGGCATGATTACGAATCCCTCTTTGTGGTGTATAATACCGTACATGAAAGATTAAAGGATGCTAGGTTCGATCTTCAGTCCTGTTATTCAAACTGTACAGAATTGCAGAGCAAAAGGGGTCTATCACTTCCTCTCTTCCTACCTTTGAAAAGGTCCTGGGGCATCGTTATTCCCATAGTTAGACTGGGGCCTATTTAGATAGACGCAAAAGTCAATATGAAATGTGGGCTTCTTTCTCAAATTTCGAGTATATATGCTCCTTTATCTTTACTGTCCAGTTACTATTCTAGGCAAGAACCGGTTTAGCCAACTATGGAAAAGTAAGCTGACCTGGGATCAGTAGATTTCTGTCAATCTTACAGCCTTGTGGCAAGCTCTTGCAAAATAGTTAAACAAATTAAGTGATTTCGAGTTCCCCAGACATGTGATGATGGAGGACTTACCCATGGAGTTTATATGCTTTTGTGATGCATCTAAACTTGCATATGGGTTTTCCCTTTAGGTAGAACAAGGAACTAAATGCTCCCTGTTATTTGCTAAGGCAAGGGTGGCTTTCATTAAACGGAAAACCCTTCCTACTTTAGAACTTATGGTTATTTATCTGGCTCTTAAAGTTGTCCCTAATGTGCTGAAAGTTTTGGGGCCTATCAATATTCATTTCATTTTTCTTTTATCTGACGCCCAAGTGTCTTGGGTTTTTAATGGAAAAAGGACTAAGAAAAACATTTTTGTGGAGAACCATGTATTGGACATTAAAAAAAATACTGAATGATTTTAACCCAGAATTCAAAATTCTCCCTTAGTTCAAATATGTTCCTTCATCCGAAAATCCTGCAGATTTATTAACTAGAGGCTTTACCACCTCTAAGTTTGAGCAATTATTCAATTTTTGGGTACACGGTCCCAATTGGTTAAATTGATATACCATTGACTGGCCTGTGTCTCCTTTGCCTTGTCTTAATGATGTGAGCAAAAAAAATCATATTGTGTATGTTCTTAAATGGTCCCTATATTGACGAGAACAGCTTGTCATAAATATCACTGAATATTCTTCTTTGACCAGGGCAATTAATGTCCTCGAGAAGGTGTTTTGGTTCTGTGATAAGTTGAGGCACTGAAACATGGATACCAATCATAGAGCTAATTTTCTACTCTTTTTTTATATGCAGAGGGAAGAATTTCTCCATGAATTGGAATACTTGAGCCAACTCCAAAGGTATCTGCTCTTGGCTTGTTTATCGATAAGGATAGTCTGGTGCAAACAAAGGGTCGTATTCAGAATTCTAACATCCACCCCTTTGATTCCCTATACTTGTAGGGAAACATCATCGTTTGACCGAATTAGTAATTAAAGAGGCACACTTAAATTGTTGCCATCTAGGAACCAATTTAACTCTTTTAAAGTTGAGATTATCTGAATTTTGGATTCCCAAAGGGAGGCAATCAGTAAAGAAAATTTTATGCAGTTGTATTATTTGTAAAAAATTAATTCTTTGCCATATAAAGCCGCCTTGGGTTCTAAACTGTCCACTCATCAGGCAAATTTTGTTCACCCATTTCAACAAGTGGGTGCTGACTTTACTGGTTATTTTTTGGTAAAGCACAATGATGAAGATGTGAAAATGTTTGTCTTATTGTTCATCTGCATGAATCTGCGTGCTGTACATCTGGAGCTTTTACCGGATATGAGCATTAGATCTTTTATATTAGCATTTATTAAGTTTACCAATCTGTTTGGTGTCCCTAAACATGTTTATTCAGGCAATGCAAAGACTTTCTTGGCGTCTGGTATCTTGTTATCCAAAATATTCGTTTTGGATGAATTCAAAGAAAATTTCACGTTGACTTCCATTAACGATCTCACCATTTCTCTTTATTCAGCTTGGCAAGGAGGTGCATGGGAGAGAATGATAAAGACATTCAAACAATGTTTGAAAAAATTAATAGGTAGAAAGAAAATCTGCTATTTCGACTTTTTCCGAAGTAGGAAAAGCGATCAATGATCGACCGCTTACATATATTAGTGCTTCTTAATCAGCTCTTGATATTTTAATTGCTAATCACTTTCTACAAGCTGCACATCATTCTGTGGTCACAGCCAACAAGCATCCTCCACCACAGTTCAATCTCTCTCCAATGTCACTCCGGTTGCTAGTGCACTGGTATCGACCCATACGATCAGTTCCCGGCTGTCCATGCACCAGTTCACACAAGCTGAATTGTTCCATTTTACTGTGTCTACCGTGTTGTACATCATATGCCGGAGTAGGGAGTTTGACACCTTGTTGTTCCAGCCGTTTGTGATTGAACAGGCTCTTCTCTTTATTACTCCACATGCAACATGCAGCCACGCATGGACTGGGAGGTGTCCTACGAGCTTTTCACACAAGAAAAATACAGTCCATTGTGTTATGATATTGGAAATTTGTGGGATTGCATTTTCTCGTTTCCAGTGCGGGACACCATACTCTCTTAAGACTGTCAGTCCCAGCATGTGTGTGCCATCCCCAAGTCATTCCGAGTTTGTGCATTCAAGTCCGAATCGAGCTAAATGTTCCCAAACTCTTGAAGTGGGCACAACATCTTCAAAGATATCATCGATGTAAGCTGATGTTGCATTGTGCACAGCTTCCTCCTGTGATAGCACCCTGCTAACGATAGCCTTCATTATAAGGTGAGCCATGTTCAAGCCAAACTCTAAACATGTCAGACAGTATCCTTTTCCATCGACCTCAACCATTTGGTATGGTCACAGTGTCTTGTGGACTCGTACTTGGAGATATGCATTACTGGTCACACTTTTGCCTTATTCTGCTTCATCACGGCTACCAATGGAATTAATCCTTTGGGAGGCTCGAGGCACAAGCCAACCCTTGGTCCATCCATGCCCAAAGTTCTTGATCATACTCTGGTCGAATCTCTGCAGCCACTCAATATTCCAGCACTCCATTATGCAGTCCTTCAGGTGGGCACTTATTTGCCCATTTCCATGCCGCTATCCGTGCTTGCTCCTGATGGTCAAACATAGCAGTAAAGTCCGGTTCACTGATGGAGATAGCTGCATAAGTGGAAAATTTTCCAACGCTGATCTGGGCTGCACCCATAGGTTCAACAGTGATGCCCTCCCAATGCTTTTATCACATTGATCCCTAACAGCAGATCAAATCCTAGTGGTTTGCTGCATACCACTAATGCATCAATCCTAACATAGTCACTATCGCTTGTCGAAATAGTGACTTCTCTTCCACAGCATACGCGGGATGAGCCTCCAATAGTCAGAACATCCACTTTTGCTGTCTTCTAGGATCGACATTGATTCGCATCTGTTATTGTATGTGAGCGTCCTGTGTCAATACCGAACACTGCATTCCATCAATGTAGATGACAATCTCTGGGAGCGCTGCATTTATATCTTGGTGAGGGAGTAGGCAGGCGCTTATACTTTGTCCCTATGCTTGTTTTCTGAACAATCCTGGGCCCAGTGCTACATTGGTAACAATACTTTCCACGTCTTCGGAAATTTCTTGCTATGTGACCCTTGCGGCCACATTTGAAGCAATTTACTCCTCCTGTGCCTGGACTATCCCCAGCAGGAACAACAGATTTACAGTTTGATGAACTCACAGCTGCAACCATGTGAAGGCTTTGGTCCCTGGGTGACGTCAACACCCTTGCTCTTGCTATTAAGTCTCCCATGGTTAGGGTCTCGATTTTTGGTGCCTGCTGGAGTTCAATGGATATGGCATCAGGGAAACCTGTGACAAACACCAGTTTGGTAAGTGGTTCTCATCCGACTTCCTCAAAACCAGCCAGTCCAACCAATTGTTTGATATTGTTCGCATACACGTCCACCTGCTCGCCAACCCATTTCACCATGGTTAACACATCATCCATGAATGCCTCCTTTAATCGAGTCTATCTGCTCGACATCAAGTTAGTCAATATCGCTCATTTCTAAGTAGAGGGCCAATGCGTCTCCCTCCAGGTACAATGGCAACAGGCTTGCCACATCGTCTATCTTTTGGAGTTTCGTGACCAACCTTAACTTTTTAGCCATGCTAACTACATTTCCTCTGCCAGTAAATGGCTTCACCATGTCGCTGTTTAGTCGCATTTTTGCCAAGATAACGGCTGGAATAGCTTGAAGTGTTGAAATTAATGTTTTAACTCACCAAATAAAAAAAAATCCATCATTCGTACTGACACATACAAAAAATAACTGCGATTGCGTAAAGCAGTCTTCTCTAGATTTCTCAACTCTTCTTCTTTGTCATCATCATTGTTGTCGTCATCACAAAATCATGATTACATTTCAACCCTCTAGCAAAAATATTTATATACAGACTTTTAATTGCGACAGTACTACGATTTGCATATCTTTTTTCCCTTCTTTTCCTTTCCTTGTACTGGACGGATCCGGGTTCGAATGATGGTGGTTTTTGTGCACATTATTTTGTAACCTCAGTGTTGTTCAATTCCGCCACAAAAACATTTTTCATTATATATTTAAAAAAAAAAAATTTTATGTGTACTATTATTTTTTTCCGTTTGGAAATTAACTTTAGTCTTTAAAATGCCATGAAAAAGTAGTCAGAAACCTACAAAAAAATATGATAAACCGGCTTTATGTCCCCTTATTTTTTTTTCCACCATTTTGGCCTGTAACGAAACATTTTAATCAGAAAGATAACAAAATATTTCATAAAACTTGCGGACAACGTTCCGTTAAAAAAAAGATTAAAACAGAACGAAATTTAAATTTCCATTCCATTTTTAAAACAACCATAAAACAGAGTGTTCTCTGCAAGTTTTACCAAACATTTTAGTAGGAAAGATAACAAAATAGTAATTCGTTCTTATGTTCATCTTTTCTGGTAATGATAAAAATAAATTTCATTTCATTTCCTTTCCGAGTTCTGGTTTGGTGTTTAAGTTTGATGGATGTGGGCAATTTTTTTAGTGGTGATTTGACCAGGGTATTCCGATGGTCACATTTACCACTGTTCTCATTTTGGATGTTCTCTTCACAACGTTTTGGCTAATTTAACTTCCAACCTTCTTCAGGTGTATCTTCACAATGTTATTGGTGAATGTTTTTGTTCTTTTTTTTTTTCTTATTGTTCTTTTTTCTGTTTCACAAAGTATCACACATTTTGAATTCTAGGTTCGTAGAAAAAAAAAGAACAAAAACATTATTTTTCACCATTCACCAATAACATTGTAAAGATACACCTGAAGAAGGTTGAAGGTTACATCGGTCAAAACGCTGTGAGAATAACACTCAAGATGAAAACAGTATTCTGAACAAGCCAAATAATACAAATCATTTGTTGATGTTCACCTTACTGACTAAATAAAGATGGTTATTTTGCACAGCATCGATTTTTACGGAATTTAAAAATGTTTACAACTAAACATTTGTTAAGTACTTACGGAGAATACGGACCGTGCTGAAATAATAATGTTATTATTTAGAAATCATTCTAACATGAGGAGAGGTGGGCGTTTTGTGACTATTCTATACTTTTATCTAACAAATTGATAAACAAAAGATACAATAAAAATTGAATTTAATTTGAAAATCCTATATTTAGCACGGTTCACTAACTGCTGAAGTACCAAAATAATTTACATCGGTAATGATTATGAATTAATTGATATGCATTTCTTTCGTTCATGTTGCCTTTATAAATAGAGTATGCTCATATAGACCAGCCCCCATAGTTGTCTGTATTGATTCAGCAAAATATGGTAGTGAGCCCAAAAGTGACCACACAAAATAAAACACGAATTTCTAAAATGCAAAAAGGAAGAAAAAAAAAAAAAAAGAAAACGCAGACTTATTTATATTGTTGCAGTTTGTTATAATTTGTTACTTTTAATTTTATTTGTTTGTGTAATTTTTATCAGCAATGCGAATAGTTTATTTGTTTTTGTAAATTGTAAAAAATTTAAAAGCAACAATTTACAAAAAGTATATACAATGCAACAATGTAAAATTTACAATGCAAATAATTTATTATTACTGTTAAATGAGACATGTTAAATGTATGTGGCGGTCGATATCAGTAAAAAAAGGAAGGTTCACATGCGGAGACGGGTTATCAACGTCTTCCTCTTAAGAAGGTTTGTGATATTACTGCTCCAACTCCATAGTCTGAAGCATCCGTTACAACAGTAATGTCTAATGATTGATTATAGTGGTCTGAGTGAAGAAGTGATTTTATTTTTTTAAATGTTTCTTTCCATGTACTTGACCAGTTCCATTTAGTATCTTTTTGTAAAAGATGATTAAGAGGTCCATGTAATTTGTACGATTCAGGTAAAAAGGAACTATAATGGCTTACAAGGTCCAGAAAGGATCGTAGTGTTGAAACATCCCTTGGGGGTGGCATGTGTTTTATGGCTTTAATGTTACCTGGATCTGGTTTTCGACCATTTTTGTCAAATAAAAATCCAAGAAGTTTGGAAAAATTGACATTTTTCAGGTCAGAAGTCAAGTGATGCAGAAGTTCCGCTTGAGATGTGCCTGTAACCATGATGGCATCAATGTAGGCAGAAACTCCTGGCAATCTTGTGAGCATTGCATCCATGGTTTGTTGGAATATAGCCGGGGCTGACTTGACCCCAAACAGAAGACGATTGAAACGAAATAATCTCTTGTAGGTGTTGATAGTGAGAAGATTTTTGGAATCTTCTTCAACTTCCATTTGTGAATATGCATCTGCAAGGTCTAGTTTTGCAGAACAAGTTCCACCATTGAGTTTTGAGAACAAATCATCTGGTACAGGTAGTGAATACTGGTGTGTCTCCAGTGCATCGTTTAATCCTGTGGAAAAATCCGCACACAGATGTACCTTGCTATTGGCCTTCATCACAATAATAATAGGTGCTGCCCAGGATGAGTAATTTGTAGGTTGGATTACTCCAGCTTATTGGAGGTGGTCCAATTCTTTTTCCACTGTAACTAAAGCTGTGTATGGTACAGAACGCTTTGGTCTAAAAACTGGCTTTGCATCAGACTTTAGTTTTAAAGTTGCTTTGACTTTCGTACAGCATCCAAGACCTTCTTGAAAAACATTGCTGAACTTTGTTTTAAGAATGTTCTTAAAATATGTTTCAACATCTGCTGCAGCATTAACATTGAAAGAATTGAAAATTGTATTAAGTGGAACATTGAAAAGATCAAGTTCCTTGATGAAATCCAAACCAAGAAGATTCAGGATTGATGAATCAGAAACATAGCATACCCCTGAAAAATTTTTCTTTGAAAGAGACATTCCATGTTAACTCACCAGTTAGTTGTATTTTGTTTCCAGATGCACTGCAAGCAACATGCTTAGTATTTTTAAGTGTTGGTTTTCCTAATAACTCCCATGTTGACTGTGAAATCAGAGTTATGTCGGAATCAGTATCAACTTGAAATTTTATTGCCTTGTTGTTTATCTCAACCATTATATATTTCCTACGAGCTTCAAAATTTACATTAAACATAGCAAAAATTGAATTTGTGGTAGATTTTTGGAAATAAAATCCGTCCCTGTGACCACGACGTGAACAAAGTTGACACATGTGTCTTTTAAAAGGGCAAAAACGCGCATAATACATATCACCACATGACCAACAAGGTGTTGGCTTTTTATTCTTTCTAGTTGGGAATTTTTGTACAGATTTTAAACTGTAAACAAATGGAAAGCAGAATGTTGTTGTTGCACCATGGCAGTGTTCCATTTAAGATTTATCAAGCGTTGACATTCTGTGGTTAGAATTTGTACTGTCATTTCTTTGTCTTTATTTAACATAGACAGTAAATGTCAGCGTCTGCTGGAGATTGTAGTTCTGCAATAAAAATAAGGTAGTTAAACTGGTCCTCTGTGATTTCAATCGAAAATTTTCACACTGAACATTAACTACTTCAGCATATTTGATAAAATCGTTTTTCGTCATCTTCAAACAATTGTATCGGATATTAAACAATGATGATGGTTCACCAATTTTTCCATCAGTCAAACCAAGTGGAAAATGTCTGTTTTAATTCCCGATTGAATTGAAAATCGGTGGTAGAATTTATAATATTACGAAAGGAATTACTTACAGTTGACGAAGCCAATTGTGTCTGAAATTGAAACTTTAATGTTTCTATCAATTTGTTTTGTGGCTCAAGAAATTATTCTTGCTGACTTCTAAGTATCCTTTCCAGTAAATTTGGATCCATGACGAAGAAATAATGTAGTTTTTTTTTTGTGCTGTTCACAAAAGGGAAAATTTTATTTTCGAAGTCCATTGGATTTTTTTTTCTAAGGCCCCATGTGGTTTGTCCAACCGGATCTTGTTTATTTATTTATTTTTTTAATCCAAGTTCATCTTATCCTCGTTGCTAAATCTGTTATGTCATCACAGAATATAACTGGTTGTTAAATGTGGGAATTACAAGAAGACATCGTTTTGGCACCAAATTATTTATTTTTTAAAACAGAAAAATAGTAAAACGTTAAAGCAACAGATTATGTGTAATGCTGTGTCAGCCATCTTGAAAAGTCTGCCCCTTTCCCATCCAACGGAGATAACTCTTTGCTTTTCACTTATTTCCCTTTATAACAATTACAATGGCCAAACATTTTGTGCCACATGTTCAAGTCGTGCCTCGTGGTATTAATACTATTTTTTATGCATTTATTTAAATAGTAAAGTTTCCCCCTTTTCTTTATTTTAAATTTAACACTGTCTTTGGTGGTTAGCATAGCATGGTTTTGTGCAAATTCCACGCTGCAGCCTTTCCCTATGACGGCTTGTACTGACAATATGTTTTGTGTAAATGTTGGTACGAATAAAACATTTTTTAAATAAATATTATGTCTCTTTTTATGAATATTGTGTAATGTTATTTTTGCCGTTCTTTTCTTTAACGCTATATTTTTTTTTGGATACGTCAGCAAGCTCAATATAATGTTCTTCTGGGTTAAAGTCATGTTCAAAAGTAACAATTTTTTTGTCATCATTAATAATATGGGCAGTAACCCCACAATGGACTAATAGTTCAAAGTTATCAGAAATAATGTGAGGGTTGTTTCCTACCTTGTAGTATGAATGGCTGTTTCATTCAGTTTGTCTTTTTCTACAGAATTTTGTATCATGAGTTCTTACTTCACAAAATTTACACCACCTGTTTTTATTACAGTTTTTTGCAAAGTGGCCATATTTGTTGCACCGAAAACATGTGGGAAGTTCTTTTTTATTTGATGTCTTCATGATGGCATCTTCCATTTTGGGTTTCTGTGTTTTCCTCATATGATCGTAGTGATGCCTTGAATTCCATCAAAATTTGTGGTGTATCTCTTTGGGTGACTATGGCTTTTAATGTGTTGAAGGTAGACGGCAACTCCTTGAGTAGCATAGCTGTCGCCAATGTATCTGAAATTGTCTCTCCACCATTTCGTAAAGCAGCTATAAATTTTTCAGCACGTATGACATAGCCAGTAACATCTTTGTCCTCATGTTTTTGGAGGGTAGACAGTTCGGTATACAAGGCAATACTTTTTGGTTTGCCTTGGGACAAATAATGTTCTCTTAAAATTTTTAAAGCTGTCCTTTCGCATCTCGCATGATTAATGCCAAACTTCTATCATCTAGAACTTAGATAAGTGCCACGAATATATCCTTGTTTTTCTGTGGGTCACTTTCATCATCTTCCTTTTTTAACTCTGCTTTTAATTTTAGCCTGTGAAGGTGTCCCATAAATTTAATTTTTTTCATCGCCATCAAACATTAGTCGGCTGGGGCCATAACCTGTTAAATGACACATGTTAAATGTATGTGGTGGTATCAGTAAAAAAAGGAAGGTCCACACGCAGAAACGGGTTATCAACGTCTTTCTCTTAAGAAGGTTTACACTGGAAAGAAAGAAACATGACTCCTTAAGGGGAGAGTTCACAAACCAAAGGGGCATAACTCAGGATGCTAAGGTTTACTCTCTTAACAATTACGAACATCAATTATTTGGCACCTGTACATTATTGGTTTTGGACAATTTTTTGTTTTTATTATTAAAATTTGATTTTAATTCAATAAATGTTCACATAATTAATGTTTTATTTTGTATTTTTGTATTATTTTAGTGTATTTGTTTCGTTTTTAACCAAAAGTTTCACAAAACTTTGACATTTTCAGATCGAGACTTCTTGAATCCTTTCCCCCTTAAAGGAGTTCTTCGAAAATGAAAGCAAAAAATAAAACAAAAACCTAAAAAATAACAAAACAAACAACAAAAAAACAGTAATACATAAGTGTCAATTATTTTTAAAAAAGAATTTGGGAATAAGTTGATAAATTTAAATAAAAAAACTAATTTGCCTTACTTTCTTATTCATGACCTGTTTGCGTTAACGTTAATAATGATTATAAATAAAAGAATTCAAGTTGAGAATTATTTTACCCACATGCTATTTACTGCAAATTAATTTGCTTTAACTAAATTAATTAATTGCAAGAATTTTATTCCCTCAGTTGAAAAATGGTCCACAACTTGCATGGGTTAATATTTGAATTCAATCGCTCTCCCGCCTTCGTGGCCTGGGAGGCAAAGATTAAAGTATAATATCTGTTCTGGCAGCAACCCCACATATCAGAATATTCAATGTAGAGGAAAACCTTCATACGGGTTGTCACTGTCCAGCTCCCCAACCCCTGTCAGGAGAGTTGCCCCCCCCCTTCCCCTCCCCTTCCCCTTTCTCTCCACATTAAAAAACAGCCTTGTGCCTAATTTGCTTAGTGGGGATAAATCACCAACCAATAAGAATGACTGTTTTAGAACAATGTATTGAATTAATCAACCAATGAGGAGACACAATTCAATTTGTGTAATTTCTGCCAAAGGAGCAAAGAAAAATTGGTTATCATTACTTTTTCAATTATTGAATACAAAGTAATATGTATTAGACTATCAATTAGGTGACAGATAATTAATTCTGGTGATCACAAGGACTCAACCAACGGTTATAGTGTTTTTAAAATTTTTTTTAAAGGAACTGTATGTGTTTTTGTCTGCAACAATAAATGAATTTATAACCAATAAAACTAGTTTTACCTGGATTATGTTAACAATAACCAGGACGATAACTTGAACATAAATCAAATGATGACCTAATAAATGCTGAAATTAAGAAATTTGTGTGATATTTTTTCTGAACAATTCGGACAAATCCTCTCTTCGAGAGTATCCTGTTGTTTCACCCCCAACACAGTCAAAATGATACAGACATCGCAGCATACCATAGGAGAATAAGTTGGGCAAAAGAAGGCACCACCTTTTTCCATAAATTTTGCTGAAGATGATGCTGAAACACTTTAAATGCCAGGGGAAATATATGCTTCAATGAATGAACCTGTTCGCATCCATCGCTGAATACAGAGGCTGAGCGAACTTTACTTTCATTCCCATTAATGAGTCTAAGCACCTTGCCTAGACTCCAAAAGTGCCGAGTTCTATTTGGAGATTTGATTAACATAATTTCTCCCACTGACACCTGCATCAACGTCTCTTAAGGACAACAAGTAATCATTGTGCCATATCTTTCTGAATTTTTCAATAAACCTGTGTCTCAATTCCAGAGATTGCAAAAGTTTTGCTCTACTGGGAGTATCAGGACACAAATCGTTCGATCCATAATTATTAATCAACAAACGTGGGTTATAATCAGTTTGTAAAAAATGATTAGGGGTTAAAATGTCAAGACCCTGTTCAGAAGCAGTAATATATGTAAACGGTCAGTCGTTGATCACTTTATCCACATCGGAAAGGATAGTTAAGAAATCAAAATAACTAACTTTCTTTCAACCTATTAATTTTTCAAACATTGTTTGCACCTACTTGCCAATAGAGGAATGGTAAGATTACTAACTGAAGTTGTCCTAAATTTTTCATTGAATTCATCTGAAACAAAGATATTAGGTAACATGATACCGGACGCTAGAAAGGTCTTTGCATTGTCCAAATAGACATGCGTAGGAACACCAAACAGGTTGGTAAACCTAATAAATGCTAATAGAAAAGATTTAGTGCTCATATCTGGTAATAGCTCCAGATGGACAGTATGTAGACTCATGCAGGTAAACAGCAAGACACACACTTTCACATGTTCATCATTATATTTTACAAAAAATAACCAGTAAATTAATACCCACTTGTTGAAATGAGTGAACAAAATTTGCGCGATGAGTAGGCAGTTGAGAATCCGATGGCATTGAATTGATTTTTTTACAAGTGATACAATTACAAAGAATTTTCATAACAAATCCAGAAACCAGATAATCTCAATTAAGAAAGAGTTGAATTGGTTCCCAGTTGGAAACAATTTAAATGTACTTTTAATAACCAATTCAGTTAAATGATGACATTTTCTGAAAAGTATAGGAAAGTTAATTTCAAAAGGGTGGATATTGGAATTCTTTAGATGCGTCCTTTATTCCACAACAGACCATCATTATCAATAAACAAACCAAGAACCGATACCCTTTGAGGTGTAACCCTATTAGAAGGTTGGTTCAAATATTCCAACTCATTGGGAAATTCTTCCCTCTGCACTGAGGCAATAAGCAACAATTTTGCCCTATGGTGGTATCTGTGTATCGGTGTCTCAACTTATCACAGAACTGCAAAACCTTTTTCAAAACATTGATTCCCCTAGTCAATGATGATAATTCAGAAATCTTTATTGGTAAACTGTTCTTGTTAGTACACGAATCATTAGAGAACATATAGGATATAATTTTATTGTTAGTGTCATGAAGACAAGGCAAGGAGGACATGAGCCAGTCGATGATATGTTGATTTAACCAATCAGGGCCATGTACCCAAAAATTGTATCATTGCTCAAACTTAGAGGTAGAAAGGCCAACAAATCTGCACGATATTGAATTTGAGGTTAACATCTTCCAACATTATTTTATGTCCATTACATGATTCTCTATAAAAATGTTCCTCTTAGCACCTTTTTCATTTAAAACCCAAGATAGTGCCACTTGGACACCAGATACAAAGAAAATGAAAAGGATATTGATAGGCTTCAAAGCCTTCAAAACATTGGGAATCACTTAAAGAGCGAAATAAATAGCCATAAGTTCTAAGGGTTTTCCACTTAATGGAAGCCATCTTCGCCTTAGCACATAACAGGGAATATTGTTTTCCTTGTTTTACATATAGAGAAAACCAGTATGCAAGTTTAGATGCATCACAGAAGCATATAAACTCTGCCAGGGAGTTCTCCATCATCACACGTCTGGGGAACTCAAAATTACATAACTTATTTAACTCTTTAGCAAGAGTTTGCCAAGAAGCCGCAAAATTTTCTGGGATCTCCTGATCCCAGGACAAATTGCTTTTTCAGAGTTGACTAATAAAGACCTTGCCTTGAATTGTAACTGGAAGAAGTAAGGATAAAGGATATACTGGAAATTTGAGAGAGAAGCCCATGCTCAGTTTTGACCTTAGAATTTTGCATCCTTTTATCTGTCACGGACTGTATAATAAACAGAAACGAGTGAGTCATAATCACAACCAGTAGTTACTAAGTTGTCAACATAAAAATTGTTAGTAATTACAAAGGAAAATATATCTGAGTTATATCTCTCTGCATGGAACTTGAGTATGTAGCTCAAAATGAAGGGGCTGGCGTTAAAGCCGAAAATGACCGAGTTAAACCTATAGGTATACAATTTTTTATTCACTTTGAGGAAAAAACAAAATCTGTTTTTGTCCAGATTAGTTCTCAGGCGGATTTGCAAGAAAGCTTTATGAAGATCCCCCAAAAGGACATAGTTATTCTTCCTAAAAACCAATAGCAGGTCTAGTAGTTGTGCTGTCAAGTTTACTCCAGCATGCGCTGCATCGTTAATTGGAACACCTCCTCGCCATTTCAAGGATTAATTAAAAATGAGGTGGATTTTAATGGTGACACAATACTTTTAATACTCTCCAGGAGGAACAGAGAAAGGTTTGATGATATCACTTTCTTCATATTCTTTGAAAACTTGCAAGTAACTGTTATATAAACCCTTTTTCTGTAAGGAGTCTGCCACCTGTTGCATAATTTTTAGGGAAGGCACATAATTGGAATCTACCCAAGAAAATTTCTAGAAGTCCCAGGGCAAATCAACGTAATATTTACCGTTTTTAAGAACAATAGTTTTTTTGAAATTATCAAATTTTCTCTTCATCATAAGATAATTTAGAATTCTCACTAATTCTATGGAATCAAGAGGAAGAAAATTTTCAATTCTAAGTTTGACAGAAGAGTTTTCAAAAAATGAACTAAGTGTATCAGAATATGAGAGAACAGTCGACCAAATAGAAAGGACATTGAGGTAAAAATCTGGAAAACCTGATGAAAGGGAAGCAACTCAGACAGAGTTTTCTCAATCAAGCTCTAGTTCATCACCTTATAGCTGCTAAACTTCTGACTAACCAACAATACGGATTTAGACAAGCTCGTTCTACACCAGATATCCTTACTGTAATCTCTGAGCGTATATACCATTCAATGGACAAATCAAGTGAGGATAAAGCGGTAGTGTGATACTATGAAAGTGACTCATGAGTCATTAAGTGCTGAGGGGGGAACAAAAGATAGGAAGTGTCATACAAATGTACAATGAAATAGGAAATAGAATCTGGAGGTATTTTTAGATCGAGCCTTTTAGATTTGACAATGACAATAGAAGCCTACAGAAGAGATTACAAGGGAAGGGCAGCTTCCGGGTGTCCGGGGGTGGGAGGTGACTTCAGATACCAACACAGTAGCCCTAAATATATCTAAGGCCTTTGACAGGGTTTGGCACAATGGTCTTCTCAGGAAAATCAGATCTTACGGTATCACTGGACGAGTACTTAACATAATTAGATCTTTCTTAAATAAGAGAAGAATCCAAGTTGTCTTCGATGGTCATACATCTAAACAATATGACATAAATGCGGGAGTACCTCAGGGGTCGATACTTGAACCTTTATTATTCTTAAAATTCATAAATGACCTCCTTGATAAAATTGTTTCTGAGATGGGTATATTTGCTGATGACACCACCCTCTATAACAGGCATGAGGGGAAAACAAATGAACACATACCTAAGGAAATGGCAAAAACACTAGTGTAAGACTTCCAATCTGTGGTTGAATGGGGACAAAAATGCATGGTCAAATTCAATGCTGTCAAAACTAAGCTTGTTTCCTTCAATAATTACAAGAAACCTTCTCAACCACCAATAGCTATGACTAAAGACATTACCTGAATATACTTCTTTCAAACTCCTTAGTCTAACGTTCACAGGGAAAATGAGTTGGGACAGATACATTGAGAGCATTGCCAAGGCTGCTGTGAAGAAGGTGGGCTTCTTCTACCGTGCTAGAAAGCTATTTACACCTGAAAGTATCCTGTATCTCTACAAGGCCACCATTCGCCCATGTAAGGAGTACTGTTGTCACATTTAGGCTGGTGCATCTGCTACTAGTCTCTCGCTCTTGGACAGGGTTCAGAAGATAGGTCCTGAACTGTCATCTAAGCTTAAACTTGTGTCCCATCGACGTAATGTTGCATCCCTCTGCCTGTTCTACAAGTATTTTAATGGTGAATGCTCCAACGAGCTATAAGCCCTTGTACCCTCTTGACGTAAATACCCCCGACAAACCCGACCAGCAAAATCCCACCCCTACACAGTGGAGATCCCTATATATAAGAAAGCCTTCTACACTAATAGTTTCTTTCCCAGAACTGCTAGACTTTGGAACTCCTTCCGAGTTCCTGCTTTCCCAACTGTACTGACATTCAGAAGTTCAAGTGTAATGTGAACAGATATCTTGCTGCTCAACTCCCTACATAGTATCCCTGCAACTTATGTCCCCGATAGTAGCCCCTACATCAAAGTGGTACTGTGCCTTGTTTGGAGTGAAAATGGAATTTAAAAAAAAAAGTTTGAGCGTCAAAAAATTACACCCATTACCAAATGGGATATTTCTATTAGGAATTTTCCGTGCTGTCCCAATGAGGTATTTAACTAAACAGAAATTGTTTATCTGCTGGATCAAGTCCAAGCTGAGTAGATCATGAAGCACAGTGCCATTTAAATCTTTATAGCCGTGACAGAAGTGAAGTCCTGCTTCCATTCTATTAGAGGTAATTTCATCACTTGAAATTTAAAATTGAGACTGTCTGTGAATAAGCCAGCAAAGGGAAAGGGAGTTCTGATCCCAATTTTAGGGAGCCACTGAGCTCCAGCAGGTCCATTGATCTTGTTCCTATAAATGTGTTAACAGGCTTTACTATGGGTTTAGGTACTAATTTTTTCCGCGAACACAATTTTTGTAAAACCACTTGAGAGAAAAAAGATTTTTAACGATGGACGGAAACTGGAGGTCCTTTACTCTTCAAAGACACTTTAATAACTGGAAATATGGAGTCATCCTGATCGGATAAAGTTTAAGGTCTTTAGACACATAACAGAGATTTCAACCCACAAGTAACATGTGGATAAGGAAATCCTTTCTTTCCTTTACAGTCCTGATCTAAGTGATTACCAAGACACTTAGTACAGATTTAAATCTTCAAGTCATAAGTAGAATATTTAGAGCAGTCATTAACTGTATGGTCTGCCAATTTACACAATTTATGAATTTTAGAATGTTCGCTAGTATTAGTATGAAGTTTTAAGGATCCATACCCTTTTTACCATTAACAGTCTTATAGCCAAAGACGACTGCCATATTGGGTTGAACTTTTGATGAAGAAAAAGAAAAAATGGTGGTTTTGGTGGGCAACTCTCCCAAAGGCGCCACCTGTAAAAAATCTGTTATGTCAAAAAAGTTTAACATAATTGATGTGAATGAAGGATAACGCTCTTTCGTTCTCAACATCATTTTCCTTCTGACGTTAATTGGAAATTTGTGGAACAGGATATTAGCCACAATTATATTCCAGAAGTAGAGTTTTATGTGAAAAAATCTGTTCCGAAAGATTTGTCCGATTTAGATAAGTCTAGTTTTACTTGTTCTACATAGGTTTTAAGTTCTTCCAATTCCGTTATCTGCACCACCTGAGGAATAATTTCCTCCAAAATTCGATCCTTGATAAGAGAAGGATTCATAACTTTTCCTTCAAACAATCCAAAGCTACAGTCTAATTATCAGAGGAAACATCTATATTTGAAATTAAGTCATAGACTTTCGCTTACAACTTGGATTTGAGGAGAAGCAATTTATCCGCTTCCCCTAAATTAGTAGTGCAAAATTCAAATGTTCTCATCGGCAGAGGGGAAACCCGCTAAAGTTTAGACATTCCAAGTCCAACCTTAAAGCCTGAAGAGAAACTGTGTTTTTAATATCATGGCCCTCATGGCCAGACTTTAATTGATACAATTCTTCCCTGATATTGAAAGAAATTTGTGCAAAATCCTGGCAAAGCATCAGTCTCTCCTTCTGGGAAGATTTTACAATGATTTGATCAAAAAGGTTGTCTAATTCACTCAACCATTTTCCGATATCCATTGCTGCACACGACTCAATAGACGTCAGGGAGGGATTATTATCTTGTAACTATTTCACTGTGTCCATGATATGTCAGTGTTTTGCTTCTATTTTGGCAAATAAATCTTTTGAAGTCGTCATAATGCTTCTTAGAAGTGTCACGTAAGCTGAGAAACAGATGTAAATTTATGTGCACATACATCAATATTTACCAAGTTCATAACAACAACGATATTAAAGTGGAAAAAGGAAGAAAGGAAAATTATAAAAGCTCTTTGACGAAACAAGACCAGCCAATATCCACAAGATGGAACAAAATTGAGAAATAAATTAAAAGGAGACAATAAAATTTATTCCCCCTCAAAATAGCAACAAAATTATTTTATTTTAAAATAGGCAAGACAATTAATTTAATAATTGAATTTTTTTTTAAGAGAAAATAATCTCAACTTGCAAAGGAGTATTCAAGTACAAGCAACTATGCTTCATAGTAAGTGTTTCGAAGAAAAAATCTCTATTTCAAAATGGCACTAGAAGCCACATGGCAATTCAATGCAAAGTTTACTTAAAACCTATGTTTTGGGATTATGCTTCTCCGAAAAATTATAATTAAAATTAAATTAAAATTAATTTAAAATCAAAATTAAATTAAATACATATATTTAAATTATAAATTAAATTTATATCTGTACTCTGCAATGAGTGTTACAATTTTAACCTGAAAAATTTGTTTTTTTTAATAATTAAAACGCAAATTGTAAATAAGTAAAATAATATTTTGCGATTAAAGAGCAAAATTTAAATAAGTAAATATATTTTGCAATTAAAGCTATGTGAGAATTTTATTCCCTCATAACTTAGAACTTTGGCAGAGGGTGAAATTTAAAACACAATAAATTGAAAAGTATACTTACCTGATGGTTTAGTTATAGGTCGTTTTCTTTTCTTGCAAAATATGTTATGTCATTTTGTGAGTCTGCTTAGCTTAGTAGTTGACTTCTTTATAAAGTGGTAATTGAAGAATCAATTTGGCATGAGGAGCTGTTCTTTTACTACAACGATCAAATAGTAATTCGGATGCATCCAATGAGGTTGTAATTAACCAATAATCAACAATTTTTGCTGACCGAAAAGAAAGAAATACCTAACTTATTAGGTTAAATTGTCTCAAAGATACCATAACACCAAAGGCCCTTAAATTCATTAAAAAAAAATAAAAATAGTCCAGCATCCTCCAAATTTTTTCCGCAACTGATTTTCAGTTGACAAAGAGCCCACAACTCGTCTGAATTAATATTTGAATTCAACCAATAAGAATGACTGTTTTAAAACAATGTATTGAACTAATCAACCAATGAGAAGACACAATCCAATTTGTGTAATTTCTCACATAATTTCTTAAATGAAAATAGATCACAAACGAGAGTGCTTATCCAGTTTCCCCTCCCATATTTCAAATTGATGGGAGAAAGAAAAACAAAATAGCACAAAAGTTTTATGAATTTACATGTTAAGTTAAAAAGAAAAAAGCTTGTATATGCAAATTTATGCAAATTCATTCAATATTTTTGTTGTAAACAATTGATTGCTGAATTCTCACATTGGCCATTTTTGCGCATTCATAAAGTCAATGCAACTTAAACAACAAAGCCCCCCTCCCCTCCATGTTAATGGATTCTAAAGTTTGAAGAGAATGATTTGATTTTATTGTTTAAAAGCAAAAGTACTGGATGACTTGCATAAATTTTTGTGTACAACTTCTATTTTTACCTAACAGGTAAGTACATAACGTTTTGTGCAATTTTATTTAATATTGGAGTAAAACTAACCAATAATTATAATATGTATGCAATTTAATTAAAAAATGGTCCAGTGTGCAACAATATAATTACCATAAATAAAAATGAAAGGAATCTAAAAAAAAAAAAAAAAAATCACTGAGTATGACATCTTCTTAAAATAGCCCATGCACTGTTTTCCTATTTTTTATAACTGTAAACTAACCTGTCAATCTTTAAGTGGGAGTGAAACAGAGTGTGAGCAATAGAAATGAACATGAAGTTTGAGAGTAGATAGTGTTCTTCTGAAATAAAAAAATAAAAAAAAACAATTGGCGAGACTAAGGTCAAAATAAAATTTGGGAGTTGACATAAAAACGTGGGGACAGAATTCATTCACTCAAATAGCAAAACATAAACTTATACCTAAATCTATTTTCTAGACACAAGCTCATAACTTGTATCATTTCATGAAATCTATGGAATACAATCGCTTTGTATCTAATTTTGACCATAAGCTGATGCTTAAAGACTGAAATTATATTCTGAAAAGGAAAAGGTTCAAACACTTCGATGGTTAGCATGAAAATATTTGAAATGTCTTTTAAGTAAAATAAAAACAAATGTTGGCAGTTTTTACTGTTTAGCAATTTGTTTAACTTCTACATTTTAAGTACTAATAAAATAATTGTAAAACATCAAAAAATAACATTCCAATGCTGATAGGCTTTAAAACCCTTCTTTCTCTCTCCTTCTCTCCTCCCTTTTTCTCTTGCTCAATCATTACTTAGAAAAGAATTGTAAAAAAAAAAATGGATTTCAATAAAGTTGAATCATGCCATTTACTCTCTCTTTCTTTCTTTTTTTCTCTCTCTTTGTCTCTTTCTCTCTCTAACACCCCCTGCACACACTTGTGCATATGTTGCTTCCCAAGTCTGCTGGGGTATCCATAAAGGAATGCTTTGAGCAGTGCCCTCAAGGCATCTATAGCTTACTTATTTAAAATGTTAGCAGAATTTTTGTTAAAATTTGTAGATTTTCAGTGTTCTTTAGATAACGACTGATAATTTGTACTATTGTAATTATTCCGACTACTATTCTTATCTTGATTATTATTTTAACATTTCGGCAGATGTAACCTTTATCTTCTTGAAGTATAAGTTTTTGAACTTAAGAATCTTGAAGAATTAAATCCAATATAGGAACTATGAGTACATGCAATGCATGGAAAGAATTGTTTTTTTCTTACAAGGGTATCACTACTTATCAAGGCCCAAAGGCCACTCAAGGATAAGGGTTAATGAGTGTACGGAGGTCACCAGGACAGCAGTGTAGTAATCATCAGTGGTTGAAATTGGGCAGAATTAGATTATTTAAGAGGACATCTTAACAAGAACTTGTTTACATTGAACTTGAAAGCAATCATATTGTAGTTAGCTAGAAAGCAGGCCAATGGAACAGGGATCCACAGGCAGGTAGTTCTAGGAAAGAAACTTTGTTCATGGAATTTGCATTTAGATTTAGGCACAGATAGAAAGTGGAGAAACTTTTTAATAATGGTTGTAGCAAGATGAGATGGAACGAGAATAATATGTAATATGTGCCTTACAGGAAGATTAAAACTCCATAGTGTGCATGGAAGTGAAATTTCGCCAGTACGGATTGAGAACATGCATTGCATGGAGAGAAACGATATGAAAATAATATCATGGATGTGTTAATGACCTCAGAAAAAGATAAAATCTAGATAGTATAGGGAAAGGTGAACAGAAGATGAGATTTCTATGATATATCCACATTGAACTAATGGATGAGAATTCTTGGCCAAAAGACAATATGGAAGGAAATAATAAAAATGGACTTCAGATAAAGAGGGATAAATAAAAACCTGACCAGAGATAAGTCTGTAAGTCAATTTCTTAGTGTCATCAAAGTTAATATTTTTTGTAAGCGTATTTTTTTTTACTTCACATGTTTGGCTTGGCTTTATTTTTCATTTAACTATCGTATCTACCTATTTTGAATGTGGTAATAACTTTGGTAACGTTGTCATAGCGTAGAAGTTCATAGTTTAGCTTTAATTAATTTTTTTTTTACCGATAACATTTTTAAATTGTAAATTCAGACCGCCATTAGAGGTTGCTGACGTCAAGATCACGTGACATGACTCAGCGGGTTTTAAATACAAGTTGACCCAAAATAAACGGCCGCGTGTATACTTTATGTAGAAGAGTTGGCGGCCGTATTTTTTGGGGCAGTTATAAATCGATTTAAAAATATGTAATGTTTAACATTAAAATGTCACTTTTTTTTTGGCCCCCCCCCCCTGCAGAAAATCGATCAGTTGATGCACTTTTGATGGTCACTTTGGGCCAATTTTTCGATATTTGTCGTCCGGAAGGTGGGGCTTTCATATGAGACCAAGTTTGTGAATTTTTGTTGTGTCTGTCGAAAGTTTTTAGCAGACACACAAACATACATACATACACACAAACATACACACATTTTCGCTTTTATATATATAGAAGATATATATCTTTTCTAGGGTGACAATTTTATCATACAGCCGTTTAAGAAAAGGTAAAATCTTTACATAAAAATAGACTTTAAGTATTTAAAAATACAAAAGGAAAATTGCAATAATAAGAATAATAATACATATGATTAGCAAAAGATATTAATAATAATCTATATATATAAAAGCGAAAATGTATGTGTGTATGTATGTACGCTTTTCCTCGATGTCCACAAAACTCTACAAAACTCCTCCGACAATTTGGGTTCTAAAAACTTGAAATTTTAGATATAGGTTCCTTGGACATGGATCTAACTTAATAACTTGATTTGAGCCCAAAACAATAAATTTTCAGTGGTCATAATAGGGGTCAAAGTTTAAAAAATTGACCGCTTCTTTTTTTTTTTTTTTTGCTCAACATACACCTCCAAATACCTGGGCACCGTCGGGCTGCAATGCTAGTATATCTATAAAAGTGAACGTGTCTGTGTGTGTGTCTGTGTGTGTATATTTCCCTACCCAATAACTTTTTCAATTTTAAGTCTACCGACTCGAAATTTGGTATACAGGGTACTGAGATTTGGGAAAATCTGTGGGTTCTTTCCCCGTTCTTTTCGTCCTTCGCGGTACGAGTTCGAGCCTGCCTTTCTACTACCACTTTTTTTTTGCAGAAATTTGACTGTTAAGGGGTCAAAGTTCAACGATTTGACCTTTGAGAACTTTACCGAACTCCTCCGACAATTTGGTGTCTAAACACTTAAAATTTTAGATATAGGTTCCTTGGACGTGGATCTAACGTAATAACTTAATTTGAGCTCACAACAATAAATGTTAAGGGGTCATAATAGGGGTCAAATTTAAAAAAAATGACCTCTGCAGTCTCTACCAAATTATTCAGACAATTTCTGGTCTAAACATTTGAAATTTTACATAAAGGGTATTCAGAGATAGGGCAAGCTTTTTAATTGGTTTGGGTTGAAAACTTTTAGTTACCAATATATAAATGTGTGTATCTATGTATGTTTGCATGCCTGCCTAAAATTTTCGACAGAGGCGACGGATTTTACCAAGATCAGTATGGTTTTAAAGTTTGACCTTTCAAACGACAATCGAAAAATTGGCTAAAAATACTAATATCTCCAACTAGGCACTTTTCTACAGGGGGTGGGGGTGGGTTGCTTTTTCCGCCGATATGTTTTAAATTTATCCTCTGCTTTCGATCATCTATCATTAATTTAAACATAAGTCACTTCAGATTTGGCGGTGGTCATAACTGCAAAGACGTCAAGTACTTTTCCTCGTTCTTTTCCTCCTTCGCGGTACAGGTTCGAGCCTGTCTTCCTGCTACCACATTTTTTTTTTTTTTTTGCTCAACACACACATCCAAACACCCGGACAACGCCAGGCTGAAATGCTAGTCTATCTATACTCCTAAAATTCGGTTTACTTGTGTGTATCGATATTCATATTAAAAGCCCTCTTTTCTATTTATTGTAAAAGAAAATACAATTTTCTTATATCTTGGTTTGGAAATGCATTCACTAGCAAACGATCTAGATAATTTGCATATTCTTTTCAACATTCATTTTAATTAATTCCCTATTTGTTGCTTCGGTTTTTTAATGGGATAATCATCTTTAGTTAACTGTTACCTGTAATTATATGCATGCAGATATTCTACATGATTTATACTTGCATAATATTTGCGAAAAAAGTTTATATTAAGCACAAAATTGTTTCCATATATATTTATGTATACATATAGATTTTTGTTAAACAAATCTATCTATCTATCTATCTATCTATCTATCTATAAAAGTGAACGTGGTCAAAGTTTAATGATTTGACCTTTGAGAACGCTACCAAACTCCTCCGACAATTTGGGGTCTAAACACTTGAACTTTTAGATATAGGTTCCTTGGACATAGATCTAACTTAATAATTTGATATGAGCCCAAAACTATAAATGTTAAGGGGTCATGATAGGGGTCAAATTTTTAAAAAAATTGACTGCTATTTTTTTTTTGCTTAACATACACCTCCAAACACCCGGGCAACGCCAGGCTGAACTGCTAGTAAATTTATAAAAGTGAACCTGTCTGTCTGAGTGTCTGTCTGTGAATATTTCCCTATGCAATAACTCTGTCAATTTTTAGTCTACAGATTCGAAATTTAACTTAATAACTTTATTTGAGCCCAAAACAATAAATGTTAAGGGCTCATAATAGGGGTCTAAGTTAAAAAAAATTGACCGTTTTTTGTTTGTTTTTTTTTGCTCAGCATACAGCTCCAAACACCCTGGCAATGCCGGGTGTAAATGCTAGTCTATATATCTATAAAAGTGAACGTGTCTGTGTGTGTGTCTGTCTCTCTGTCTCTCTGTCTACATTTCCCTACGCAATAACTCTGTCAAATTTTAGTCTATTGACTTGAAACTTGATATATTTGGTACTGAGATTTGGGAAATTTGGCTGTTAAGGGGTAAAAATTAAACGATTTGACCTTTGAGAACTCTACCAAACCCCTCCGACAATTTTGGGTATAAACACTTGAAATTTTACATATAGGTTTCATGGACATGGATCTACCTTAATAACTTGATTTGAACCCAAAACAATAAATGTTAAGGGGTCAAAAAAGAGGTCAAATTTTAGAAAATTGACCGTTTTTTTTGTTTGTTTTTTTTTGCTCAGCATACACCTCCAAACACCCGGTCAACGCCGGGCACCCATGCTAGTATATGTATGGAAGTGAACGTGTCTGTGTGTGTGTGTGTACATTTTCATACGCAATAACTCTCTCAATTTTCAGTCTATCGACTCGAAATTTAATATACAGGATACTGAGATTTGGGAAAATCTTTGTGATTGGTTTTCGGCAAGAAATTTGGCTGTTAAGTGGTCAAAGTTTAATGAGTTGACCTTTGAGAACTCTACCAAACTCCGACAATTTTGGGTATTAACACTTGAAATTTTAGATATAGGTTCCTTAGACATGGTTCTAACTTAATAACTTGATTGGAGCCCAAAACAATAAATGTTAAGTGGTCATAATAGGGGTCAAAATTAAAAAAATTGACCACTTTTTCTTTTTTTTTTTTTTTTTGCTCAACATACACCTCCAAACACCCGGGCAACACCGGGCTGAAATGCTAGTATTTAATAAATTTGGAAAGTTTGAATTAGATGACATTAAATACGTTGCTAAAAAAAATTGTTGGATCATTCTACTGCTTCAGAAAATGCCTCACCCCTAACATTATCCTCCAACTGTATAAGGGCTAGATACACCCTAAGACACCCTAAGATAAAGTACTGCTGTTATATCTGGGAAGGTGTCACTCGATGCACTTATTCTTGCATTGACAGAGTACAAAACGGTCTTTACAATCTAATGGGGGAAGATGATATCTTCTTGTCCTTACACCCTCTTTCCTACAGAAGACATATTGCTAAACTCTCTCTCTACAGTATCGGTAATGTCCATCATAAGTACTCGACTCAGCTTCAATTCCTGTTCTCCTTCTCCATGCAAAACATTCACAGCAAGAACTCGTCTACTTACAACCACTACAAAGAACTTTCCTCTCTCTTCCTCTCTCTCTCTCTCTCTCTCTCTCTCTCTCTCCCTATCTCTTTCTCTTTCTCTCACTCTGTGCCAAAAATCAAAAGAAACATCTATGAAAAAAAGTTCCTTTGCTAGAACATTCTATTTGTAGAAGAAAATACCATAAAGCTGCTTCTCAACCGCTTACAACATGGTCGTTTTCAAGTCTAATGTAAACAAATACTTTTTGAGTCATCCTTTTTGATAATCAATTCCTTTTAAGTTATATTTTACTTATTGCACCCATTGTCTCAATCCTCTCAAAGTGGCGATGATTGTCCAATTAGCAATGTCTTTCACCCTTATCCTCGAATTATTCCCAAGGCCTTGATAAGTAGTGACCCCTCAGAGGAAAAAAAAATTAGTTAATACTTTAATATTAGTGGGGGGGGGGCTTGCCAGGTCGTAAAATTAACTTAAACATATTTCAATTCATGCAGATTTTGCATTTATTATTACAGAACCAATTTACAATTGATTATGATATTGTACTTATTATTTAGCAGTGATTTCAAAAGTTTTTAAAAAAATGACTTGGGTGCCATCAGTTAGAATCAAAACCAACTGATGTAGCTGTCGAGGGATAAGTAAGAAAGAGTTTATATTAAACGACTTAAAAAAATGAATTCAATGAAGGCCATGCGCAGAAAGAAGTAAAAATATGTCAGTAAGTTGAAATGAACAGTTTGCATTTTATTTTTTTTATTTTTTTACATAGGCGTCACCACTTATCAAGGCCGATAGGCCACTCAAGGATAAGGGTTAAAGAGTGTAGAGTAGTCAAAAGGACAATATAGTAATCGATAGTAATGGAAGTTCGGTAAATTTGTTAACTTAAGTGGAACGGCTCATCAGAAACTTGTTAACGTTGGACTTGAAGACAACCATATTATAGACAGCTGGAAAGCAGGAAAACGGAAGACAATTCCACAGGCGTGCAGTTCTAAGAAAGAAGCTTTGATCATGGAATCTATGTTTAGATTTAGGTACAGATAAAGAGTGGGGAAAATTATTGATAATGTTTTCAGCTAGTCTAGTGTTTCTTGTGAAAGTTTGGCGAGGGGGAACCATAGATTGAAGCTCAGTCGAACACTTTCCATGAAAATAACGATAAAGCAGAGACAAACTCGCAACATCTTTTCTGTGAGATAGAGGTTGCAGCGAAGAGAAAAGGACATCTCCCACGAGGCCACGAAGTCTGTTTTGAACCCTATCAAGGCAGGACAAGTCTTTTCTAGCAGCTCCTGCCCATATGTGGCAACAGTATTCCATATTTCTGTATGCGTTATTCATCCACCGAAACAACGATTTTACTCCTTGGTATATGATGACTATTTCTTGTTAATTTCAGTGTTATGTGACCAGAAGTTTAAGAGTTTATCGATTACATATTTACTTCCATACACCTACACCTATTGTTTTATTTATATAGAAAGTAAGTAGGAAAGAATGCTAAAAATTTCATTCAAATTGGATAATTCTTTGATTTTTACTGATTTAAAACACATTGATTAAAACAAAAAGTAAGTCATAGATAATAATTACTTCTGCTAAGTAGGTTATGCTTTTGATCAAGTTTTTTGTTTGTGTACAGCCTAACGTCAACATAATTTAATAAAACAATACTCTATACATGGTGTATGGTGGCTTTATAGAGATATAGGATACTAGAGTTTTTAACCTAATAAAACTAGAAAAAGTTATAGACATAGTTAGAATGAGTGCTTTATGCCTAATTGATGGTTGAATATGATTAAATTTATACTCATTTTTGCATTAAATAATAATCCTTCTTAACGGTGCCTCAAATGGCTACCATGATACCTTTTCACTGCACCTTATCATAATAAAGGTCCATACAAAATTTAAGCCAGTTTGGCCCAGTAGTTTCCAAGAAAACTTCGAGAGTAAATATGCTAGTGTGGGGATTAATCCTCATAAATTCTTTGAAACTAACTGTGCATCAAACGGGGAGCATAATACTTAGCTGCAGCTTATCTTGTTATGATAAATATTATGATAAATATTATGATAAATATTATGATAGGTCCATTTCAGTCAGATTGATCTTTTTCCGAAATATATTTGATGTTTTGCTGCTGAACATATTACCCCCCTACTTTGAAGGGCTGGACACTATTGTTAGCGTCCTGGTTCTGCTTTTTGTGCATATGACCAAAAGAATCTCATGTGCGTTATTGTTCGGGTTAATAAATGTCTTCATATCTTCATAACAGAAGTAAAATGAAATATGATCATGTATATTGAAAGTGTGTCTTTATCTCTCTATGTTTTTATTTGTTTTTGTTAGCAATACTCTTTAAACGAATTCAATTATTTATACGAAAGTGCATTTTTACCTAAATGCTTGTTGGGAATAATTTTCCCTTTGACCAATTTGATACCTCCTAAATGGGGAGCGGCATATATATATTATTTTTAAAATATAATTATCCACTGACACGTGTTTCATCGTCTACGACTCATCAGAGTGACTGAATCTAGCGAGATTCGAAATCAAGACCCCATGATAAGAAGCCTAAACCTCTACAACGGGGCCACCTCACTTGACTACTGAATGTATCGCGTTTTTATGTAGATGTTTTTATTTATTTTTGTTAGCGATACTCTTTGAACGAATTCAATTATTTATACGAAAGTGCATTTTTACCTAAATGCTAGTTGCGAATAATTTTCCCTTTGACCAATTTGATACCCCCTAAATTGGGAGCAGCATATATATATTATTTTTAAAATATAATTATCCACTGACATGTGTTTTGTTGTCTACGACTCATCGTTGTATATATATATATGTGTGTGTGTGCGCGTGTAAAAAAAAGGATTTTATTGAAATTATTTTAGTTTCTGATCTGAGCCCGAGTGTATGTGAGTATAATAATAGTAATAATAATAATAATATCAATAATAATAGTAATAATAATAATAATAATAATAATAATAATAATAATAATAATAACAATAATATCAATAATAATAATAATAGTAATAACAATAATGATATATACTAGCAGGCCGCCCACGGTCGCCAAGTCGAAAAATACACTTAAATATTATATTTAATTTATGCAGATTTCATATTTATTATTATAGAACCAATTCTATAGTGATTATTACATTTCATAGAATATATATTAGTGATTTCAAAAGTTAAAAAATAACTTGGGTGCTATTAGCCGGAATCAAAACCTAAAACATTTTGCTTTCCGACATTATTTGCCACCATCTGAGCTAAGGCTACATACATATTAAAGTTTTACAAATTAACTGACTTAAACGTATAACTGTATATTTGTGCATGCATAAAATAAAACACATTAGTTCGACTTACAGCTGCCAAATTACAAATTTTCAATTTTTACTCCTTTTTTTCTGGCTAAAAACCAAATCGGATTTGTTCTACAGGTCCGAATAATCCATATATCAACTTTGAAATCTGTAGACCAAAAATTGACAGAGTAGTTTGCCATCATACACTTAATTAAAAGCCCACTTTTCTATTTCAACAGTGAATATCACTTACTTATATATTTAGTCATGAATATACTAGTTACTTCAAAAAGGATAAAAACGAACTTTTATTAATTAAAAACCAACTTTTATGAATTCAGTCTTCGTTTTTTTCTGTTTTCTTATTGGATAATTAGTTTCATTTCACTATTACAATCAGTTATATATTTGTGCATATTTTCTACATTGTGCATAATTGCATAGCATCTGAAGCTGCATTTAGAGTAAATCTATATCTTTATTTGTCTGCAGAATAGTCTCTAGCAAATTACTCTGCCAATTTTTTGTCTGCAGATTTGAAAATTGATACATGGGGTATGCAGACATATGTAACTAAATTGCTTTGGTTTTTAGCCGGAAAAATAGCTGCTTAAGAGTCAAAATTAAAAAATTGGAACTTGACAGGCATAAGTCGAACTAATGTGCATGCTCTAATAGAGCATGCACAAATATATATTTTATGTTTAACTGCATTAATTTTTCAATTTTTTATATGTATCTGTCACTAGCTAAGATGATAGCAAATACCACTAGAGAGCTAAATGTTTTGGTTTCAATTCTAACTGATGACACTCAAGTTATTTTTTTCTTTTAACTTTTCAAATCACTACTATATATTGAGGACAATATAATAATCAATAAAGATTTGGCTCTCTAATAATAAATACGAAATCTGCATGAATTAAAATCTCATACTTAAGCGTATTTTATGATCAGGAAATGCCAGATGGTCTGCTAATAATAAAAAATGATCATCCTCAATTTAACAATTGTTTTAAATGTTTTAGATGTTTAACAGCTTTTAAAAATTAACTAGCAAACTAACTTATCTCTGGCTAGGTCTTTATTTATAACTTTCTCTCGTTCATTCTTATCGTTTCCTCACATGTTTTTCTTGGCCTTTCCCTGTGAACGGACCCTGCTACTCCAACTGTTCTAAGTTCTAAGTTTACACAAACCCAAGAACTTTCATCCATTTCTTTCAAATAAATGTAAATAATTTCAATGTATCGTTTTTAATCGGTAAATTTGGTACATAATCGATTGTGATTGAAATCTTTTCTTTTTCTTTTTTTTATCCAATGACAAAACATGAAGAGAATGAGGTCGGCAACCTTCACCCATAATGCACCATAATTATTGATTTAATCATCTGACGATTAAAAAAAGAAGATTTAATTACCCCCACTCCAAAAAAAAAAAAAGAAAAAAAAAGGAAATATAAATGAAAGGTGTCTCAAACCATGCTACTTCCACGATTTGATAGCTAATCAAAATAAATCATGAAACAAGAAACTACCGATTGAGGGAGGTGATGTAGCACCTAATTTGCATAATGTCTGTATAATACTTTGGTTCAGTGCACAGTGGCTGTAAATATAACATTTAAATGACGTTATATATGACATGTTTTACAGAGTGATAATAAATGCTAGTAAAATTCACAATCCCTTTTATAATGAAATCATATTTGATGAAAATAAACTTCACTATATATATCTGACTTGTCCACCAAGTTTCAGCCATGATTGTCTTTGTTTTTATCATCATTCAATGGAAACTTGGATATGACATGAAAAATTAAAATTATGGAACAAGAAAATGCAGAAGCGATATAACATAGTATTTACATGTTTATATAATGTTTCTATTCAGTACACAGTGGCTGTAAATATAGCAGCACATTTACAGTGACTGTAAATATAACAAATTTATTTGGGACACAGTGAGAATAAATGCTACACTTTTGGCTTACTGTATAATAACTGTAAATGTAATGCCTGGCATAATACCGGTAGGTTGAACTGGCTTCCTCCAAAAGAGGAAATTTCATGGGAATATCAAATTTAAAAGTGCCTCCAGTGATTTTATATCCCCATCAAGTGAGATGACAGTATAAAGTTTTTGCAGCTCATGCAGGGAGGTTTCAATATGCTCCTATATATAGCTAATCATATACCAGACACAATGTTGCTTAATTTGTGGTCTAATACGAACCGTAATTATGCTATACATGTATATAGGAGAAATTTTATGAACTCTAAGGTCTTTAAGATCCGCAGTACATATCCATCTTATTCTTATATCATTTCTCTCCATGGAATGCATGTCCTCAATCCTCACTGGCAAGGTTTCACTTCCATTAAGTATCCCAAACTGAATTATTTTTTCAACATACCAAAAAACTTTGTAGGCATGCATATATAGTGCTGCAAGGTTTATAATCTATTATAATATAAAACTCAAATCATCTTGCTTGGGCGTTGAAACCATCCATTTGATTCAACAAGTTCCAGTTAGAAAAATTCTGCGCATGCATAAATAAATGAAAACAAAGCCATAAAAGCTTTTCTTTTTAATCGACAATTTACGAGAATTGTCTTCTTATTTTATTTATTTTTGAATAGATTTATACATTATATTTTTTCTACACTCCTAACATAAACATAACATAGTCTGGAAACTGAACCTTTGACTAACCACTAAGGAGGCCATCCTATCAGCAGGTGTAAAGTATTTGGGCTGCTTTATTGCCATTTGGTGAATGGATTCTGGACCATAGAGTAGATTCTGGTGGGCTTCTCAGTATCATATTAGTGGTTAATTGTTACGGCTTTACCTTATCATGGGCTACAAAAAAAATATTTCTTCACTTCATTTTCTTCCTTACTTTCCATCTCTGCCCTGCTCTAACTAAGTCTGTCAACCTATTCCACAAATCCTAAAACTCCATCATGAAATGTCTCCAGAAAGAATACATGATTAAACCCAGAACTCCAAATTCCAATGTACACCCCCCAATTACCATGTCTCCTTCTCCAACATCAGGGGTCTACGTTACAAGCTTCCAATCTTCCAGAGTTTGAAACCCAATTACAGGAGATCAAACCAGATCTATTCTTCCTAAGTGAAACTGATATTGAACAATGAATGGAGTTACAATCTTTAAAAGCATATCTGAGAAACTTGATCACATCTTATCTGTTCATCATTCGGCTAACATTCACGTCTGTTCAATGTTCACAATGTGGAATGGTTAACCCATTCAAACAAGACAGATGATGAGGGGAGGTTCTGTCACGATTTCTCCATTGCTTATGACCTAACTCAGATTGTTCATGAACCCACCTGTGTGCCCAACACTAATGATTAGTATGCAAGTCTCTTAGACCTTTTTCTCACAACTTGCTCTGAACTATGTTCATTTTCCATTCTATCCCTACAGGGATCTTCCGACCACTCGGCTGTCTCCGTTAAGATAAAAACAATGTAATAAGTCCTCTGACATACCTCTCTATTGTACAGTCTATCGATACTCTATGGCTGACTGGGATATCTTCTATACATTTATATAAGATCTACATCTACGTTCAATGTTTTAAAAAATCTTGTCCTTTGTAGTATCAGACCTGACAGAAAGGTTAATTGTAGGTATAGACTGCTTCATACCCTCCAAAATATCCCAGCAAAAACCTAACAGCCAGCCGATTCTCTCCAGAATGTACTGCTGCCATCGCACACAGAAATCACTATTTCCATTGCTTCCAATTAGACAGGTGTACTGAGACTAAAGCCACCTTCAGGACTGCCAACAACCACTATAAAAGAGTAATAAAGAATGCGAGAAAGTTGTATGCTCAGTCCGCCAAGTCCAAAGAAGTTGAGCAGTGGCTTGGTTTCCACCAATTTTGGTAAATAACAAACAGGGTCCTGAATAAAAGTGTGTGCTCTATTCCAACCATGATCAATATTTCCTCCTATGTTTGAAAACACAGTATGCAGCATACAAATATCTGTGCAAGATGTTGCCAAGCTAATCAAAAACCTTGATCTCAGTAAAGCAACTGGTGGGTTCATGAACAATCTGAGTTAGGTCATAAGCATTACTATTATAGTGCTCGAAAAGCTTCAACCAGAACTAGCTCCTATACTCACAAAGCTGTTTAAGCATTGTGATAAGGAGAATTGCTACCCACCACCCTTGAAAACCTAATCTGTATGTCGTGTATTTAAAAATTCAGGTGATCGGTCATCTCCTTCTCAATATGGACCGATAAGTCTCCTCTGCATCATAACTAAGTTGCTGGAATCTGTGTTAAATAGAGAAGTAGTCAACCACCTCAGCAAAAATAACCTCCTTAGTGATATGCAATATGGTTTTCGTTCTGTTAGATCTACAGCAGATGTGCTAACAGGTATATATCATAGGATTAATGAATCTCTCGACAGAGGCTTCCTTTTTTATTTCTATTTTCTTTTTTTATTACATTTTCACCCCAATCAAAGCACAGTGCCACTTTGATGTAGGGGGCTACTATCAGGGACATAAGTTGCAGGGATACTATGTAGGGACTTAAGCAGCAAGATGTCTGTTCACATTACACTTGAACTTTTGCATGTCAGTACAGTAAGGGAAGCAGAACCTGGAAGGTAATTCCAAAGTCTTGCAGTTCTGGTGAAGAAACTATTCGAGTAGAAGGCTTTCTGGCATCTGGGGATCTCTATTGTATAGAGGTACGATTTTGTTGCTTGTCAGGTTTGTCGGGTGTATTTATGTTGAGAGGGTACAAGGGTTTGTAGTTCTTCGGACCATCCACTATTAGAATACTTGTAAACTAGGCAGTGGGATACAATATTTTGTCAATGGGACAGCTTAGATCACAGTTCAGGTTGGCGACTCTCTTTTGAACCCTGTCCAGAAATGAGAGACTAGTAGCAGATGAACCAGCCTAAATATGACAACAATACTCAATACATGGACTAATGGTGGCCCTGTAGAGGTCCAGCATACTTTCAGGCATAAATAACTTTCTAGCATGGTAGACAGAGTCCACCTTCTTCGCAGCAGTCTTGACAATGCTCTCCATGTATCTGTTCCAACTCATGCTCCCTGTGAACATTAAGCTAAAGAATTTGAACAAAGTACTTTTAGGTAATATATCTTTAGCCATAGCTATTAGTGGTTGAGGAGGTTTTTTGTGATTATTAAAGGAAACAAGCTTAGTCTTGGCAGCATTGAACGTTCCATCCATTTTTTATCCCATTCACTACAGATTGAAGGTCTTCCTCTAGTGTTTTGCCATTTTTTTAGATACGTGTTCATTCATTTTCCCCTCGTGCCTGTTATAGAGCGTCGTGTCGTCAGCAAATTCTCAGAGACAATTTTATCAAGGAGGTTAATTATGAATATCAGGAATAATAAAGGTCCAAGGATTGACTCCTGAGGTACACCCGCATTTATATCATATTGTTTAGACATACGACCATTGAGGATAACCTGAATTATTCTTTTACTTAAGAAGGATTAATTATGTTAAGTATTCGTCCAGTAATACTATAGGATCTGATTTTGATGAGAAAACCATCATGCCATACTCTGTCAAAAGCCTTAGATATATCTAAGGTTACTGCCCTCCCCTCCTCTGCCTTATCCAGTGCATGGTACATATACGTTCAGAGATTACAGTTAGGATATCAACAGTAGAATGGGCTTGCCTAAATCCTTATTGATGGTCAGACAGGAGTTTAGCAACTGTAAGTTGGTGGACTAGAGCTTGATTAATTATGGGCTCAAATATTTTTGCAAAAAGAAAGAGGAGGTTAATAAGGCGATAATTTAATGGGTCAGTTCCTTCGCCAGAATTCTTGTAAACTGGTACAACAGAAGCAGTTTTCCTGCAGTCAGAAAAGCAAGATTCATTAAAGCATTTGTTGAAGAGTTTGGAGAGAACTGGAGCATTTTTTTAATAGTACAGCCGGGATGAGATCAGCAATTGCCCTTGACATATCAAAGGCCTTTGATAAAGTATGGCATAAAGGTTTACTCCCCAAAATCTCCAGCTATGTTATAGCTGGAAATGTCTTTTTGATTATTAAATCATTTCTCTCTGATAGATTCACAAGAGTAGTAGTTGATGGGCAGAAATCAGAAGCTCACAGTATTAATAACGAAGTCCCTCAGGGGTCCATCCTGGGCCCAACTCTCTTCCTGATCTGCATCGATGATCTCCCAAATCACATTCTAAGATCATTTATAGACATTTTATGCTGACAACACTACCATCTATGGCAACACTTCAAAGGTCGTAAACAACCGATTTCGCTCTAATCTTCTGATCTTGTATTTATTTACTTCCCCACTGAGCAAATTAGGCACAAGACTGTTTTTTAATGTGGAGAAGAGGGAGGGAGAAGGAAAGAGGGGACCAGCTCCCCTGAAAGTGGGAAGGAAGAGCTGGTAGTGACTCCTCCTGGTATATAGGGTTGCCCCTACATGGACCAGAAATTGATTGCCACAAGGGAAATAGTCTTTGCTTGCAGCATCTGCTGGAACATACTACACTTTGATCGTTGATGCCCGAGCCACAGAGGACCAGGCCGATCTGATCTTGATCATGTGGTGCAATGGGGAAAGAGGTGACTGGTTACTTTTAATGCATCTAAAACCAAGCTTCTATCTTTACATCATCAGTGCTCTGATCCTCGTCTGTCTGCTCCATGTTTGACAGGCTTCTAGGTTTGACCTTGACTCCGGATCTATAATGGAACACGTATATCAAATCTGTTTCCAAGGCTGCTGGAAAAATGGTGGGATTATTCTACCGCTCCAGTAGATATCTCACTGCTGATGCAATTCTTTACTTGTATAAAAGCCAAGTACATCCAAGGATGAAGTACATCTGGGCAGGAGCTGCTAGAAGCAGCTTATCCTACCTTAACAGAGTTCAAAATAGACTTTGTAGCCTAGTAGGGAATGTCCTTTTCTCTTCCCTGCAGCCTCTTTCCCACAGAAGAGACGTTGCGAGCCTGTCTCTGTTTTATCATTATTGGTTCCCCGATTAATTGGAGATGGACCTATGTTTTCAGTGGCGTCCGTGCTTCTGTGCGTCTGTGCGTCCGTTAGTCCGGACTATTGCCAGATAACCGTCCATTAGTTTTACCTGAAATTTTGCCACAAATTGTATTTAATTAAATATATATGCACAGTAAAAACATTTTTTTTTAACAAAAATTCTCGTTGCGCCCCCAGGGGCTCAAAAGAGGTCAAAAATGCCCCAAAATAGCTAGAAATGACACATTTTGTCCCATAACTTTTGATCCATCCATTAGATATTTTTGAAACTTGGCCAAAATGTGGAGTCCATTATTCTTAATCCAGTATGGATGACCCTGGCAAAATTCTGGTTCATGTCATCAAGGACTTTCAGTGCTAAAAACGCCTCTTTTTGTGGCTCTTTTTTCATATTTCTCAACACAAACTTGATATGTATATAGTGGTTTTTCAAATATACATGTGTTAAGGCCTGAAACTGTACCGTTATTCATTTACACTGGGGTTCAGCGTCCCCAAGGATTCAAAAGAGGTCAAAAATGCTCCAAAATGGCCCAAAATGACACTTTTTGCCCCATAGCGTTTGATCCATCCATTAGATTTTCCTGAAACTTGGCCAAAATGTGGAGGCTATTGTTCTTAATATAAATTCAGTATGGGTAACCCTGGCAAAATTCTGGTTCGCATCCCTCTGGGACTTTTAGGACTAAAAAAAAAATGCCTTTTTGGAGTTCTTTTTTCATATTACTCAAGAACTTGATATGTATACCTATATAGTAGCTTTCCATGGTGTTGAATTCAAATATATATGTCTTAAGGCATTAAACTGCATCGTTTGTCTGTTTTCATTAGGATTTTGCATTTCCAGGAGCTGAAAAGGGGTCACAAATGCCCCAAAATTGCAAAAAATGACACTTTTAACCCCATTACTTTTGCCCCATCCATTAGATTTTTCTGAAACTTGGCAAAAATGTGAAGGCAACGTTGGCTCTTCACACTTCTCACATTCATCATTTCTTCGCTATTTTTTGTGGCGTGATCTCACATGCAGCACAAGAGGAGGACCACGCATGTGTGGCTTGTTTTTATGGCAGGTGCTCGTTTGAGCTCCAATCTATGGTACCCCCTGTCCTGACTTTCATGAAAAACACTGATCTAGCTGAAACCATTATCAATAATTTCACCCACTCTTTATCTGTGCCTAAACCTAAATGTAGGCTCCATGCACAAAGGTTATTTCTTAGAACTGCATGCCTGTGGAACTCTGTTCCGTTTTCCTGCTTTCCAACTGACTATAATATGGTTGCCTTCAAGTCCAACATAAACAAATTCTTGATGAACCATCTCCTTAAGTAATCCAATTTACCAAATTTCTACTAACAACATGTTCCCTTTGACCACTGTACACTCATTAACCCTTATCCTCGAGTGATCTCCAAAGCTTTATAAGTGGTCACTGCTTTATAAAAAAATATAAATCGATATAAAAAAAAAACAGTAGATATATATGTGTGTGTAAATATTTAACAGACAAACTCTTGTGTTCTTTCTTATTTTATTTATTTTCAAATAGATTTATACATTTTCTTTTTCTGCATACCTAACATAAACAAAATGAATATAAATAAAATGGAAAATAATTTTTTAAAATTGGCTTGCGTTACGAATAAAACAAGTGAAGCATGCATGGTCCCCCGTGAGTGCACAGTGAACGAGGGATAAAAAAAATGACTAAGTTCAGCATTTGCCCCCTCCCCCATTTAGCCCCAAAAGTCCCCAGGGGATGCCAAATTCTGGTGAAAAGGAACAAACAGTGCAGTTTTAGGCCTTAACATATGTAAATTTGAGTTCTGCACCGTGCAAAAAAAGAAATCATTTTCACCATCATTTGCAGTCCCCATTTAGCCCCAAAAGTCCCCATATTTAAATTTGAGTTCAGCACTATGCAAAACTGCTAAATAGACATACACAGAAAATTTTGGACAAATATTGTAAAATAGTCCCAAAAATGGAGCGTTTTTATTAGGTTTAAAAGAGCCACTGAGGCAAACCCAAGAGCTATTGCGAAGTATAGATAGACAAAATTATATAGAAATTAGTTACAATTTTCAGAAAAAATCTAAGGCATCAGTTTTTTTAATGAGCACAAAAGTGTCAATTTTAGCCATTTTAACCCGAAAGACACCTCGGGAGTGGGGAGGGGGGGGCAACCAGAGTTTTCCCGGAAAATCTGTTCTGTTACTTTTTACTCATATAATGTTCAATGTTTGTGCAAAATTTCAAAAAATTCCAAGATGTAGTTACTGAGAAAAGTATAGACAGATGAATGGATGAACGGATGAACGGACCAGGATGAATTTCCAGGTTCACCCTCCTTTTGTCCGGTAGGGGGTGGGGTGGGGGCCAAAATATGGTTCCACTTAAGTGTTTTACTAGTTTTTTCATTTAAAATAATATAATACACAAGTAGTTTTTTCCTGATTTGTCGATGAATGTTAAAACTAAAATACTAAATAAATTTTATATTCATGTAGTACAAGAATAGAATAAAATAGATAAAAAAATCATATTTTCTTGCATCCCCACGAGGTTAAAAGGTAGGATTGTGCGATGAAAAGTGCTTGAAGTCTTTTCACATTTCAAATATGCAAATAAAAGCAAAATTGTAAATACCTTTTGCTTTTTTTCACATCGATATTTTACGAATTTTATTTGTATTTTTCATTGCAAGTTGGAATCGTTTTCAAACAAAAATAAAACAAATATGTTTACAATTTAAACTGTTTTAAAGACTTTTATATATTCTGTAATTGCCACATATATTTAAAACTCAAATCAGCATTCCAGTTGTTGATAAAAAGAAACTACGTAACTATCAACACATAATAACATATAACTTTTTTGACAAATGGAATATAACAAAATCGTACAATAAGTAACTGCTATCAAAGGCAATAATTGTGACATCCCATAGTTATCCGGTTGGTTAAGAAAAAAGGAAGAAATTAAAACCATTTCCTCGGTAAATCCTATTTCAGTTCCCTTTAATTTTAAAAATGAATTTCTCACTGTAACTGTAACCAAATGCAACAGCAATATTTGCTCTAATTTTTTACGCCTTAAACTTTTTTAAAGTCGTTTCTATTGCAATAGATTCTGCAACTGGCAGTTTAAAGACGTTAAAATTACTTGTAAATATTTATTAATACTTTAAAGATTATGCAAGCAATAGACTTTTTAACTTGTTAAAAACGGGCAAACATTATATGAGGGGCGTGCAATCAATAAGTAATGCCCCTGACCCACTTCTCATAGCAGTAGAGCAACGAAACTTTGCACAGTTATTAGTCTTTCTCTACATAGGAATCACCCAGAGTTATGCAGTTCTCCAATCGTTTGGTGGAGCTCTGGAGACTGTTTTTGTAGAACACCTCAGGTTGGTCCTCCAACCACGACGTGACTTCAGAAATCAAGGCTGCATCATCTGGGAAATGCTTTCCTTTCAAAAACAACTTCATGACTGGGAAGAGGTGAAAGTCAGAGGGTGCAAGGTCAGGAGAGTGGGGAGGATGGGAGAGGATTTCATAACCACACGCCTGTGTGGTTATGACATGCAAGTTGTGGACCGGAGTGTTTTCCTGCAGGAGAAGGGTACCTTTGCTGATCTGGCCCCGTCTCTTGATTTTGATAGCTTCCCTTAATTTCCTCAAAAGTGAAGCATAATAGGCTCCTGTAATTGTGGTATCCTTTGACAGGAAATCTGTCATCACTACTCCGTCCTGGTCCCAAAAGGCTGTAAGCATGACCTTGCCAGCGGAGGTCTGCACCCTTGCCTTCTTTGGAGGTGGTGAGTCCAAGTGCTTCTACTGCATTGACTGGGCTTTGGTCTCTGGATCATAGTGATGGACCTAGGTTTCATCCTATGTAATCAGTGTTTTGAAAAACTTTGACTAATCTTCTTGGCACATCTCCAAATTCATCCTCGAGCACTCAACGCGTTCTCACTTCTGGAATGGTGTGAGCAACCTGGAAATCCATCTAGCAGACACCTTATGCAAATGCAAATGGTCATAAATGATAGTTTCCACAGACCCTGTACTAATCTTGACATCTTGGGCTATGTGGCGAATAGTAATGCACCGATCTTCCAAAATGGTAGCCTCAACTTGACGGACAGATGCCTCATCAATGGCAGAAGTGGGGGGGGGGTCGACCAGGTCTGGGAGCTGTTTCCACAGACTTCCGGCCATGTTTGAATTCACGATGCCAGCACTTTACACGGTCATATGATGGGGCATTATCACCATAAGTTTCTTTCATTTCATCAAAAGTCTCCTGTGGTGTGCATCCTTTCAAATACAAAAATCAGATCACTGCTCGACATTCAACAGGCTCCATTTCACACCTGACTCAGTTCAAACACCTGTAAAACCGAAACCACAATTAGGTCAGAGCTGTAATTTGCCACATAACACGTAGAGATATAAATCATTGCATATACAAAATTTCAGCTAGATCAGACAACTGGAAGTGGGTCAGGGGCATTGCTTATTGCACGCCCCTTGTAGCTGGTAAAATATTATCAAAATCAGAAAAACAAAACTGTTGCAATATTTTTGCTATAATGAGAAGAGTATGATTAAAGAAAATTGGCAGGTTCTACTGATAGACACTGGTGATAGAAACTGACCAATCAAATGGAGTTGCACTCTGCTAGCAACCAATCAGACACTAAAATCACTCAATAAAATATACTGGATATTTCCAAATTCCCACATAATTTTTCGTGTCCACACAAAATGGGACTCTTGCTCTTTGCAAACTTTTACAGTTCAAAACTTATGTAGATTAGCTATCCATCAGAACTCTTTTAGAATTAAACATGGCTTTCAATTCAAAGGAAGTAAGAGAAAAAATATTAAGTCATGTAAATAGTGTTGAGAACATTAAAAGTTTTTTAATAGTTTCAAATAAAAAAGTCTTTTTATCAACATAAAATGGTTGTCTTCTATTGAAATGAAAAAATGTGAAATTGTTTTTACATTCATCACATCTATATTTTACCATCAAGATAAATCACTCTTATTTATATCAATAATAAAACATTGTCTTCGAAAATATTGCATATATAATAAAGAGCAAAGACACGGTATTTGTTGCATAACTATTTTTAAGCAGTTTATAATAAAATAATTTGTTATTCATTTGTAATTTTATTTTCCTGTTTTCTCTCGCTTTATATGCAATAGTTTTGTCGATCTTAATAATAATTTATTAAACTTATTTTATAAAAAATGTTAAATATCCCTAAAATATTCATGAATTTTCAAGGGAGATACTTTAGATGAAAACTTTGTTTTCTAATTATAATCTATTTTATATTTCTTATAGTTTGTCCACCTGTTTGTCCGTTCCTCATTTCTCAGAAATTACTGAGTCGATCTAGCTAAAATTTTGTTTAGACGTTTGCTATTATAAGGTGCAGCGAACAAAGTATTGTTGTTTCTGTTCGATGCACAGTCAGGAATTAATAGGGATTAGTATTTAATGCAAAAATGAGTTAACATTTAACCATATTCAGTCATCAATTTGGCATAAAATCCTCATTCTAAATCAACAGGCTATAATTTTTTGCCCGTTTTTCAATGGACTAAAAAGTATACGGTTTATATTGAAAGATATATAATATAAATGAAACATAAAAAACAGCATACCTAAAGCTAAATTGAAAGCTGGGTAGATATACTAGCAAGGCTACCCGGTGTTACCCAGGGCAAAAGTTTAACACATTTCTATTAAAACTTCTCTGTACCTCTCTCTATCCGCCTCTTTATCTTTCTCTTTTCCCTTCTCCGTTTTACTCCTCCTTATCTCCAATCCCCTCTTTATCCTCCGTCTAGTTCTTCCTCTCTAGCTAGACATACGCACACAGGCAGCTCTTTTATATAACAAATTTTTCTAGGAATGAGTCGGCATTTTATTTCAAAATTAGTACATAATAACACTGAAAAAAACCAGGCTCAGTTGAATCTTCAGAGAATGATTACCTTTTTAAAATTTACATATTATTCATTCAGCGCAACACCGATCAAGAAAGTACCAACTTTGTCGGTATCTGTTTTATTGTTTTTTTTACTTTTAGCTGATTATACACACAGATGGCTTTTATATTATAGATACAACAAAGATGTGCGTGTTCTTTTTTCTTTTTTCTTTTTCTTTTTATTTATTTATTGTGTGTGTGTGTGTGTGTGTGTGTGTGTGTGTGTGTGTGTGTGTGTGTGTGTGTGTGAACCGTTGTGACGAACAAACATGGGGACATTTGATTATAGGAGAGAAAATTACATGCAAAGTGCCGACGGGCTGAGTATGAAACCTATTTCCTTTCCAATGCAATTCTCTGTTTTTTTTCTGAAACAAAAGTCGACTCAACTCAAAATATTTCCAAATTGTTATATTTTCTAAAAGGCTCATTTTCTCCCTCCCGCAACCTTCCTCTTCTCATGCTGGCATCCCATTATCCCATTTTTTCTTTCTATAAATTTATCCTCTCCCTTCCCCGATGATGATGACTCATGTGATGCAGAAGTGGTTTATTTCAATTCCATTTGCAAAGCCAAAATTCCATAGAAATTTGTGCCCTCTGACCAAACATTCCTGGCATGGGGGGGGGGGGAGAGAATAAAATTTCAATATTACCATTGACTAGTAGTTTTCTTTATCAACAGAAATACATTTTTGTGCCATTCGTTTCAAATATTTTACCCAAATTTATTGTACGAGATTTTTGCATTTTTTTTTCTTCTTCTTCTTGTATTAAAACAAAACTAATAAAACAAAAGTATAAAAAAACATTAAAAAACAAAAAACGCTTTTGTTTTTCTTTATCTCATTTTACGACGTTTTTGTGAAATTTGAGGAATAGTCAAACCTAAACATTTCCAGAAATATTTGATGGCGACACAAATTTTTAAATAATTAAAATGGAGATTTACTTTTAGTAATTTATCTTGTCTATATTATATTTCTCTTTGTCCGTCTGTTTGTCCATCTTTTCCACTTTTTTTTTAAAGTACTGGGCCGATCTAATAGAAATTTTATATGATCTTTATTGTGATAAGGTGCAGCGAACTAAGTATTATGGCATTTGTTTGATGCATCATGACTGATTAATAGGGATTTGTATTTAATACAAAAGCGAACACAAATTTAACCATATTCAACCATCAATTTGGCATAAAACTTATTCTAAGTCAACTTTTGCCTGTTTTTAATGGGTTAAAAAGTCTAATTTCTTACTAATGGAAAATTTATATCAGTTTATCTGAAGTCGACACTGTACTATAACTTCTATTAATCGTACTATTGTGTTATCTTTCAATGCTTAATTCAGTTTACCGTTTAAGACTAATATACTATCTTTCAATGCTCAATTCGAAGGTGGGGGGACTGTAGTATCTATTCCATTGTCACAAGACCATCCTCCCAGGCATTACCTTTTCATTGAGGGGCAGTACAATATCTGTTCTGTTATCACGGTCCCATCCTTTCAGATAATACCTCTTTCTTGGGTGTAGTTTAGTATGTGTTTGCCTCCTATTACCTATTACCTCCTCCTTTTTGGGGGAAGGAGGAGCCAGTATATTATCTGTGTGTTTGTCATTATAACATTTTCTTAGACATTACCACTATCCTTTTTTGGGAGGGAGGGGGTAGTTTTGTATATTCTATTGTTATGATACCATTCTACCAAGCGTTATGCCCTCCTTTCGGGGGAGGGGTAGTGCAGTATATATTCATTATTATACCATCCTACCTGACATTTCCTCCTTATTTGGGTTGTAGTGTAATATATATTCATTGTTATGATACCATGTTCTCAGCAATTACCTCTGTCCTTTTTATGGGAGCAGTGTAGTATTGGTTCTGTTTTCTGTGGTGACATTTTACTTGTTAGAGAATGTATACAAAGCCGGTCCTATCCATAGGGTGTCAGACTGAAAACCAAATCTCATCTTATTTCTTGACCATGTGTGATGTGAAAATGACCAGCATATCACATTCACAAGATTTAGCGATAAAGCCCTTTTCTCCAAGGGATATAATTCTGCCATGGTAACCGAATATATCCACAAGGGAGATAACTTTGATCTGGACAGTTATGATAACCTATAGACGATTTCATTTCTTTTAGCTAAGATAAAATGTCTGAAGAACTGTTTTACATGTTTGTTGCTATCATGATGTTCTTGTATCTTTAAACATTTACAGGAGTTTTCGGTCTTTTCTTTATGTGAAAAACTAATAACAAGTGTGGCGTGATCCTTGGCTTTGGTAGATGCCATATTTTGAATGATACTAGCATCTTTGAGTATCGTCACACACCAACATTTAATTGGTATTAAAGCCATGTTTTAGCAAAGGAAAAAAATTAAAGATATATATACTAGCAAAAGTACCCGTCGTTGACTGGGTTCAAAAACAGCCTACAGAAAATGGACTGATTTATGAAAGTATCATAGGTTATGAAAAGGAAGGGTTGTAAAGAAATAGCTTCCAATTTGGGGGTATCAAAACCAAAGCAAAATATGATGAAAGTAAAAATAAAATAGATAAACCCCATAATTTATTATACCATACCTGTTCACACTGAAACACTTATCACAATATTCTGTGGATCTATATTAAAAAACCTTGTTAAACTTTGTGACATATTTCCATTCTTTGGAGGTCAGGTGCGAATGAACACCCCCATAATTTTATTATACAATATTTCTTCAAACTGAAACATAATTTTCAAAGTATACTTACGCAGATAGATATGAAAAGTCTTTATTAAAGTTTTTGCCTATTTCCATTCTATGGAGGCCAGGCGCGAACGCAGACCCCACAATTTTATTATACCATCCTTATTTAAGTTAAAACATACTTATCAAAGTATTCTTATGTACATCTATATCAAAAACACTTGTAAACTTTTTTTTTTAATTTAAAATTTTTTTATTTCCATACTTTGTGGACCATGCGTGAACGCAGACCCCACAATTTTAATGAACCACTGTTCTACCAGATCAAACATACCCATTCCTGTGTCTCGATACATCTATCATTATATGTAATCAGTTTTTTAAAATAGTCAACCATATAGGAGCCTATTTGTGACCAGATACACACACACACACACATACACACACACACACATTCAGCTTTATATTATAGATATGTAGACATAAAAAAATGGAAATAAATGAAACATTGAGAAAATAGAAAGGTCACAAGTGCATAAGTGCTAACTTTTCTTTTCTAGGGAGTCACCACTCATTAAGGCTTGGAAGCCATTTGAGGATAAAGGTTAGTGGATGTATGGTAGTTATTAGGACAACACCGTTCGGATGGAAGTTGGGTATAATTTAATTATTTAAGGGGATTGCTCAACAGGAATTTGCTCACATTGGACTTGAAAATGGCCATGTTTTAATCAGCTGGAAAGCAGGCTACTGGAACAGGTGGGCAATTCTAGAAAAGATACTTTGTTCAAGGAATCTGCATTTAGATTTAGGCACAGATGGAGAGTGGGGAAACTGTTGATAATTGTTATAGTGTTTTTTGTAAACATTTGGCAAAGGGGAACCATATCAACAATACCCGTGTCTCCTTCTGCCACCTTCGCACCCGACTCTGGCCCAGAAATGAAATCAGTCTTGGTACAAAAATTCGAATATACCAAGCTCTTGTTCACACTATTCTCCTATGCATATACAAAACCTTGCCAGTACAAGTTTGTTACCAGTGCAGACTGGAAATATCACCAATGTCTATGCTGCATCCTTCGGGTTCGCTGGCACCAATTCATCCCAAACACCAACATCCATTCGCACTGCTGGATACCATCCTTCAAACAAACCCTCCTTGGTTTAGTCACATTCTGCGCCGGCAAGAAGATGACCTCATCCATACCACCATCAACCCAGCCCCACTCCAGGGTTGGATGCGGTGGTCAGCTGAAAACCTGGCTCAGCACAGTGAAGCAAGATTATTATTATAACTGACATCATATCACCACTTGATGTAAGGGTATGTGCCTATTGTTTTGATCGTGTCTAACACATGGGGAGCTGGTTGCCGTTCCCAGGACATAAAAACACTTTCAGAGATATCCCCATGACAAACCCAGTAACTCTTCCCAGCAAAAGATAGTTCTACATGAAACTACTGGCTTGATGTGGTTGACATTTTATATGTACGTTTGTTATGATATGTAACAACAAACTAAGTATTATGGTATCCATTTGATGCACACTTACAGATTAATAGGAATTAGTATGGATTTGCACAACTTTAATCATATTCAACCGTCAATATGGCATAAAGCACTCATTCTATAACCCTTGCACATTTTTTTACCGGTTAAAAAGTCTAGATATTAAAATGAATAAGGAAAATATAAAATAAATTTTCTGTCTGTATGTTTGTAAACAAAACTATGTCACAATTCTTGTTTTATGAATATTAAGAAGAATTTAATATCAGAAAATATCTGTACAGTTGATGGTATATTTTTACCAGTCAATAGTGTAATATTTTGTTCATCATTTGGTCACATATATACTTGGTAGAATTGCATTCAAATTTGGATGAGATGTGGATAAAATATATTGGAATGGTAAGGTTATTGAGGTTCTGGAGTTTCAAGATTCAATCCTCATTGCAAGTGACACTCAACCCAGTCATGGTGAGCAGAATGAGAGCATGCTACTTCCATGTATTAAATAAGGGTTCCATTTGTAATTTAAAAAAAATTTTTTTATTACATTTTCACCTCAAACAAGACACATTGCCACTTTGGTATAGGGGGCTACTATCATGGGCAACAACTATTGGGGTACTCTGTAGGAATTTGGGCAGCAAGATGTCAGTTCACATTACACTTGAACTTCTGCATGTCAGTACAGCTGGGGAAGCAAGTTGCGCAAGTAAACCATTGGGGAGAGTGGTGCTTGCTATAAAATTTCCGCATGGGAACATGTGCTTCAATTGCCGTTTTGAACCAGTCAGTTGTTTCATTTGCGCACTGTTCAGCTGGAAGAGAAAAAATATTTCCCCATGGGACATCTCTGATAAGATCTCTGATGGTTTCCCAGTCAGCCTTTTTATAATATCTCGTTGTTTTGAGCACTGGCTCTTCAGTTTTGGCTCTAGAGTTTATGGCGATTTCGACCATTATCACTGCATGATCAGCGTTCCCGAGTGGACTATCAGCATTTGTTATACAATCATCGGGAACTGATGTCAGAAACAGATCTAGAAGTGATGCGTGTTGTTCTTGCTGGTCAGGGAAACAGGTTGGAAATGTAACCATTTGTGATAGGGAGTGAAATATAGAGAAGCTATGAGTTGTGCTGCCTGCTGCATCTGTGTAAGTAGAGAATCCAAGCCAGTTTTTGTGGTGGACATTAAAGTCACCAAATACATGTACTTGTACGCTAGTGTCAAGGGAATACTGTGTACAGTGTCAATGCTGTCAGAGACTTTGTTTATTATGGTACAGTCCTGGGTCAAGGGAGAGCGGTAGAGAAAATAAAAGTAGCTAATGTTATGTTGCATGTTTAGTCTAAAGCACATAAAGGTTTGATCGTCCGATTCTAGGTTTGTTTCTCTAGTCAAGGGGAGGGTGTTACAAATGTAGACTCCAAGTCTGTGCATATGTCTGTCAGAGTCCTTACGGCAGAGTGGTAGATAGCCAGGCATGTTAAAGTAGTTAGAGTGGATGGGGGAGTGTAGGTTAGTCTCACTTAGTGCTAAGATATCTGGGGTATTTGTTAGGAGAAATGCTTCAACATCAGCTAAATTAGTTCTAAGCCCACGGATGTTCATGAATGCAAGCCTCAAGGGAGGAGGCAAGTTGGATTTGTTTGACCCTAAGCCTGGTTTTAGCTTATTTTTAGATTGTACTGTCATCATGTTTTTAAAGAGTTTCAGTTAGGTAAGGGGAGGGAGCTGAATAAGAGGTTATGCAGAGTATCAGACATGCAACACAAGTAGACCATCAGCTGACCTTTCTTCAACTAGGACTGTGGCCTCAGGAAAGCCCATCCGGGATGAGTGCAGGGTCCCTTTCCATGCGGAACATGGCACTACAAACATCCCGATATTATACAACTGTTGATGGAACAGCCACTCTAAGCACTGTACTCCTAGTCGGAAACAGCAGCCAGAAACTGTCAATCCGATACCCTCAACCCATCAGAAGAAGGTCAACCCAATCTAATTGCACAGGCATATGTGGCACTGAAGCACTCCCAAGTGCCCAGTTTTGAGGGGTGGCATGTGTTGGGGTGGGGAAAACAGCGTTCATTGCCCTAGACAAGAAACAAAATTTACCACTAAGTGTTTCGCCAAAACTCTGTGATAGGGTCTCTGCACCTGACTAAATAGACAAAGAAGGAATATGGAAGCCGGGTGATAGACAGAGCCTTAAGCAGTTTAGGTTTGCAGACCGGTAATTTATTTGAGTCACCAGCTCTAGGAAGGTTGTCATCCAAGACTGGAGAGGCCTTCCTCCCCTTAGGTTTAGTTTCAGAGTTTTCCTTCTCCTAGACGAATGATCTGGGAAGATCTACTGGGTCCATCAGCCCCGAGAGGGTTTGCTCCGCACCTGGGTCTTAATCCAGGTATTTTTGCGACCCCGCGTGGTTAGTTAATGTTACAGGGTTAGTTGGTAGTGGTTATTTATCTACTGAATAGTTACACTCCTCAAAGTGATTTAGGGACATTGCTATTTCATTGTTACTAAAAAAAAAAAAGCTCATGCAGTGGAAGCAACTATGTGAGCAGGCTTGTTAGAAAGGCGTTAGTGTTGATTAAGACTTTTACCATTAGATTTTTACATTTTTTTATTTATATGTTAGCTTAGGTACAGTATAACGTTACAATGTGAGTAGGTATTAGGAATTGAGCTAAGAATTTTGCCCAGTCACTGAATATTTTAGATTACAGGAGGTTTAAGATGTAGGTGCAGTACAGTATGGGTATAACTGGAGGTAAATTTTAAGTCATGGCGTATTCTGTATGTAAACAGATATTTGGGCAAGTTTTCAGTAGATGCGATTAGATAGAAGTTGTAAGTGTTAAGTGTGTTTCTACTATTGAAGGAAGATAATTTCAGTTTTCATTTAAGAGTCATGGAGCGTTTTGCATAACAAGGAGTATCGGATTTAGTTTTGTATTAATCATTGCAAAACCATCTAGGAAGAGGCATTGTTATGTAATGAAGATCGCTTTGCATCTGAGTACATACTTTGGCTGGTAAGTACCTAACTGGATAAGAATGAACTCTAATGCATGTCTTAGAGGTAGAAATGTATAGATGTTTAGTGATGACTCTTAGGTGGTTAGCATGTGAAGGTTAGGAGCTAGAAGCTAAGGATTCCACTACTAAGGCGTGTGTAATATAGAGTTTTAGTGGCAGCTTAGGGGGGGGGAGCAGATTGTTAGCTTTCAAGGGACGGGGTTATTAACTTACAGAATACAGTAGAGTTTCATTAGGATTCAGAGTGTCAAGTAATGTTTTAGCTTGGGAAACAGAACAAAAAAAATTGTCTTTTTTCTTCTTTTTCCCTATTTAGCATGTAGGTTAGACAAAGGAAGTTGTCCTTCCGTGCAGATTCCCAGGTTTGACACAAAGATTCCCGAGTTTAATGAGATACACGCGAAGAAGGTCACAGGTTACATTGACGGAAATGGTGGGAAAATACCACTTAAAATAAGATCTATAGTTCAAATAATCGAAATAATACAACTGATCAAACTTCATCTAAAAAATTCAGAAATACTCTTGAGACTATTCAGAAGTTTTATTGCTTTGCTGTACTGTGATTGGAGTGAGGAGTTGTTGCTGGTGTAATTGCAAGAATAAGGAATGGATGGAGCAACCTTAATGAACCTTTGCCATTATTAATCAGCAAAGTGTTGCCTCTGCTGACCAAGGTATCTGTATGCAGTGTGATGATGTATAGAAGCCACATCTGACAACTTCACATTTAAGGGCAGTCATTGAAACATGACATGAAAATAATATGATGGATGCATAATGTGTGTTTTAAAAATAGGCTTAGATCTAATGACCTCAGAGGAAAATTATATCTGGACAATTATAATAAAAACCCATAATGAAAAGCACTTCAGAATGGAGTAGGGGTGCTGTATTTTAAACATTGTGTAATATTTGTTGGACAAACTTTTTCTGAAGCGATAAATCGTCACTAAGAATAACCGTTATCGGATTTTATTTATTTGTTTTATCCGTCCGTAACGCTGATGTATATATTTTTTCTTTTACTTAATTTCATCATGTATCAGCAAAATAACTATCATATCATTCCTTTCTCATTTCCGAATTTGGTGCAAATATTTGGTACTTGTACAGTTTAGTCAAGACATTAAAAAATGAAAATATCGAAAAAGTTTAAATTGTATGTATCCGTTATGGGACGAAGTTCTCTGAAAAAAAAATTCACTTAATTTCAAGTAGTTTTTTTTTTTTACAGCGAAAAAACAATTTGTTATGATACCGAGCAAAATGTTCGATTTTTAGGAAGAAAAGCTAGTATTAGAGATGGGAAGGAACTGGAGTTATCTCCCTTTGTCATTTCTAAAATTCGAACAAATTTTTTTTTTAATCCAAGATGGCCGCCTTCAACGCGCTCTCATAAAAACGTGTTTTTCCGCTGTAAAAAAAAAAAAAAACTACTTGATGAAATTAAATGAATTTTTTTTTTTTGGAGAACTTCGTTCTATAACGGATACATACAATTTAAACTTTTTTCGATATTTTCATTTTTTTAATGTCTTGACTAAACTGTACAAGTACCAAATATTTTATTTTACCACATTTCATGTTGATTTTTTTTTAATTCGCGCCAGTCATGTTGGAATTGGGAGCCATGAAATTAAATATCACTAATACGTAAAAAAAATGTTCTCAGAAAAAGGACACTTTTTACTCTTAAAAATAAAACAAATTCATTGTTATAAATTTCATAGAAAAAATGTGGCCATTTTTATTATTGTCATGACATTTCAATCGACTCTTCCTGAGTCTATTTACTTTTGTATTTCTTTTCTCTTCCTCCTCCTCTTGTGACGAATGTGAACATAGCACTTATTAAATTGTCGAAAAAAAAACCCCAAAAAAACATCCGTTTTCACAAAAAATATTCAGGACATTAAAAAGTAAAAAAAAAGTAAAAACAATTTGCACTGTTATTGCGTGAAAAAAAGAACACATCTTTTTTTCCTTTTTTTCATTTTTTATTGTGAAATGAATGTTCTTCCATTTATTTAACCATCGTTTGCCAAACAAGTTCTCATTTACGATTTAGTATCTTTATTTTAAAGTACTTTGTTCCCAAGACTTTATTCTGTTTCCCCCCCCCCAGGCTAATTTACACATGCAAATTTAAACACAGATACGTACAAGTTTCTATATTATATTTCTCTTTGTCTATCTGTCTTTCTATCCATTCTACTTTTTCTCAGAAACTACTGAACTGATCTGTCTAAAATTTTGTATAGACCTTTATTATTATAAGATGTAGCGAACTAAGTATTATGATATTCATTCGATGCACAGTTAGAAATTTAAAAGGATTAGTATTTAATGCAAAAATAAGCACAACTTTAACCATATTCAACCATCAATTTGGCAGTACAACCCTCATTCTAAGTTAATGGGCTATAACTTTTAACCGTTTTTAACTGGCTAAAACGTTTAGTCTATGTAATAATTGAGCCTTGTATGTACACATAGACACACACCTATATTATAACTAATTTTGTGTATATATCAGTTGGACACTAATTGGTTGCAAAACCATTTGTCAGAATTGCATCAGATTTGGCATGAAACAGTTTTAAAATGTGTCTAGTGACATGCTGACGTCTGATGCAACCTGGAGTCAACACATTGATTTTATAACCCAAAGACTCAAGTATAAGGCCTAGTACAGAAGCTTTTGTAGAAGTCATGTGTCTAATCATAGTTCTTGTAGAAACTAAGTCTAATCATAGCTCTTGTAAAAGCCTTGTGTCTAATCATCGCTTTTGTAGAAGGCATATCTAACCAATGCTCTTGTAAAAACTATGTGTCTAATCAAAGTTCTTGTAGAAGCCATATGAATCCTTTAGTAAATCCCTATATATAAGAAGAATTTCTAAGCTAATCGGCTTTACACTGCCAAACTGGAGCTTCTTTATATCGCTGCAATGTTGCATGCGCTTGTTTTAGAGGTGCTTCTACGGAATGTGCTGCGACGAACATGCACATATATAATTTCAACATAAATAGCTTCTATTCATGTGACTAGCTGCATGTTCCTACCTCTTCACTGCAAAAGATGATGAGGGATTTTTCTACTCCAATACCTTCTTTTCTCAGACTGCTTGCTTTTGGAGTTCCCTCCTGCTCCCTCCTTCCTTGACTCTACAAGCTTCTTTCTGTCTAATTCCCCATTTATGACCCTATAAATCTGGCACTCATCAAAGGAACTCTTTAGATTTAGTGGCAATATGCCCTGTTTGAAGTAAACAAATATATATATACTAGTAGGTCAATTAGAACAAGGTACAAAAACGGCCCTTGGATTAATGTCCTTGATCTTTTTTTGCACACCACCGTGGATTCCGGCCATGCTTGCAGCATTAGCATACCCTTGACCGTGACAGAACTTAATATCTAATCCTTCATTTTCTAATTTCTCGAGGATATTGTAAGTTAATGCAGTAGCTGTTTTATCTTTCAAATGTAAAAATCCCAGAAATGACTCCTGCACTTTAACTGCACCATCGCTGATATGTACATATCTGATTACTGCTGACATTTGATCTGCAATCGAAACGTCTGGTGTGCTATGAAAAAGTATACAAAACTACTTTGCATTATTGATGTCAGCAACGAGTTTTCCAATCACATGTTTTGCCAAAAGAAAAATAAACTCATTCTGTGTTTCGGGCCACATGTATGAACATATTACCTGACTCTCCGCGCTCCTTTAACACTACATCATAGTGAGATAACAATTCAACAAGCTCCAAGAAGTTTCCTTTGTTATGCAAAAACTACTGTCTATTGGGCAGTTTGACCAGCCTAAAAAAGAAAGTCAAAGAAGAAATTATTAAAAAAAAATAAAATGGGAAAGAGTGTTTTAGACAAACGATTTGTACTTTCACCTAACATTTTATGCAAATAAATGACCCAATCATAGAGCAAGCAATTATCTACTGGATAGTGAGACAGTCTGAGGTGCTGGTGTCACCCTCAAAGGAATATCACATGTTAATCGATGGCACATTGCTCGCTTTTGTCCAGGAAACAAGCAGTGGGATGAGAATTCAGTGCTTATCTCATCCCTCAAACTGTTGTAAATAGAGCATTGCTGGTTGTAACTGTTCACATCAATGGACCACCACGCACATCTCTAATGGATGATGGATGCATGCAGCCACTAATCTGGAAGTCATGTTGTAAGAAATGGAGGAGGAAAGTGAACCCTGTGCTCATTGCTGATGGAAGGACGCTTAGCTGCTGTGGTGCAAGTTAACATTAGTGCAAAACTGAGCATTACAATAGAAGTTTTAGTTGTGAATGAATACTTACTTTTTTTATTTTTTTTTTTTTATTACATTTTCACCCCAAACAAGGCAAATTGCCACTTTGGTGTAGGGGGCTACTATCAGGGGCAACAACTACTGGGGTACTATGTAGGGATTTGGGCAGCAAGGTGTTGGTTCACGTTAAACTTGAACTTCTGCACGTCAGTACTGTTGGGGAAGCAGGGACCTGGAATGGAATTCCAGAGTCTAGCGGTTCTGGGGAAGAAACTATTGGAGTAAAAAGATCTTTTACATCTAGGGATCTCTACAGTGTGGGGGTGGGATTTAGCAGCCTGTCGGGTTTGTCGAGGGTGCACACGTCGTGGGGGCACAAGTGATTGCAGTTCGTCAGAGCATTCACCACTAAAATACTTGTAGAAAAGGCAGAGGGATGCAACATTTCGTCGATGGGACAGAGGCTGAAGCTTAGATGCCAGTTCAGGGCCTATCAGGTTTGCGACTCTCTTTTGAACCTTGTCAAGGAGCGAGAGACTAGTAGCAGATGCACCAGCCCAGATGTGGCAGCAATACTCCATACATGGGCGAATGGTGGCCTTATAGAGGTACAGGATACTTTCGGGTGTTAGTAGTTTTCTAGCACGGTAAAGAAAGCCCACCTTTCTTGCAGCGGCCCTGGCAATGCCTTCAATGTAATTGTTCCAACTCATGTTTCCTGTGAACGTTAGGCCAAGGAGTTTGAAAGATGGACTCTCAGATAAAGAGTCGTTGGCCTTTGCTATGGGTGGTAGAGAGGGTTTCTTGTAATTATTGAATGAAACTAGTTTAGTCTTGGCAGCATTGAACGCGACCAACCACTTTTGTCCCCATTCCACTACAGATTGGAGGTCTTCCTCTAGTGTTTCTGCCATTTCTTTAGAAATGTGTTCATTCGTCTTCCTGTCGTGCCTGCCATAGAGTGTAGTGTCATCAGCATATATACCCATCTCAGAGGCAATGTTGTCGGGGAGGTCATTTATGAACATCAGGAACAATAGAGGTCCAAGGATAGAACCCTGGCACCCCCGCATTTATATCATATTGTTTAGATGTACGACCGTCGAGGACAACCTGGATTTTTCTCTTATCTAAGAAGGATTTAATTATGTTAAGTATTCTACCAGTGATACCGTATGATCTGATTTTACTGAGGAGACCCTCATGCCATACCCTGTCAAAAGCCTTAGATATATCTAGAGCTACCGCTCTGCCCTCCCCCCCTTGAATTTGATTTGTTGCTTAGACTGGAATGCAATCAAGCAGCTGGAAGGAGTAGCAGTGTCTAGTGCTGGTAATTTTTCCACATTTACGCAAAACCAATTTTGTGGTCATTACCATTACCAACCCTAATTTCTTAGCAGAGTATGACAAGAGCACTCAGAAGTGGAACGCATCATGAAAATGGGTTGGTGATCAATTACATTGAAATATAGACTTGCCACAGCACAAATTTGTGAAGAATATGACTCTGAAATACAAATGTGGATCAATAACTTCCGGCTGGTGCTGTATCGAGAGGACAAACTCAGCTCCCTAAAGGATTTAATTCCCCTCATTGCTGTTGTGCAGAAGAATAAACAGAAAGTTTAGCCCGTTATGGATTATCATGAGTGAAACAAGTATGTGGATATGTATATGGCCAACACGGATGTTTGTTTGCAAAAAGTAAGAGAATGGCGACAGCAAGGATCAAACACTGCAGTGCTAAACCTACACCAACCTTATTTGCAACTATATAGAAATCACTTTTTCCACTGTTTCCAACGTAATAGATGTATGGAAACTAAAGCCACTTTCAGGACTGCCAGCAACCATTGTAAGAAAGTAATAAAGAATGCAAGAGAGTTGTATGCTCAATCTTTTAAGTCCAAAGTAGCTGAGCAGCGGCTTGGTTCCCACCAGTTTTGGCAAATAGCAAACAGAATCCTGAACAGAAGCGTGTGCTCCATCCCAACTATTATCAATGGACCTGAGGTAATCTCGTCAGCATCAGACAAAGCCAAACTCTTTGTCAAGAACTTTGCAGATAATTCTACCCTTTGTGATCAAGGCCGCCAACCCCCAATATTTCCTCCTGTATCAGAAAACATGCTATGTGATATATGTATATCTGTATGTGATGTTGCCAAGCTAATCAAAAACCTTGATTCCAGTAAAGCAACTGGCCCTGACGGTATTCCAATTATAGTACTCAAAAAACTTCAACCTGAACTAGCGCCCATACTTACAAAACTGTTTAAACGTTGTCTTAAGGAGAATAGTTTCCCATCTCCCTGGAAAATTTCATCAGTATGCTCTGTATTTAAGAATTCAGGTGATCGCTCATCCCCCTCTCAGTACAGGGCAATAAGTCTCCTGTGTCTCATGAGTAAGTTGTTGGAATCTGTGTTAAATACAGAAGTAATCAACCATCTCAACAAAAATAACCTTCTTAATGACACTCAATATGGTTTCCGTTCTGCTAGATCTACAGCAGATGTGCTTACAGTTATATCTCATAGGATTAGCAAATCTCTCGACGGAGGCCACCTTTCTAGGGCAATTGCTCTTGACATATCTAAGGCTTTTGATAGGGTATGACATAAAGGTTTACTTCATAAGATCTCTAGCTATGGTATAGCTGGAAATGTCTTCTCAATTATTAAATCATTTCTTTCTGATAGGTTCATAAGAGTAGTAGTTGAGGGGCAAAAATCAGAAGCTCACAGTATTAATGCCGGTGTCGCTCAGGGGTCCATCCTGGGCCCAACTCTTTTGCTGATCTACATTAATGATCTTCCAAATCACATCCTTACATCATTTGTAGACATTTATGCTGACGACACTACCATTTATGGTAGCACATCTAAGACAGTAAACGACCAAATTCTCTCCAATTCTCTCTCCTCTAATCTTGAGCACGTAGTACAATGGGGAAAGGAGTGGCTGGTTACTTTTAATGCATCTAAAACCAAGCTTCTCTCTTTACATCATCAACATTCTGATCCACATCTGGCATCAATTGAAATGAATTGCTCTCGTCTTCAGGAGTCCTCAAGTTTTGACAAACTTCTGGGCTTGACCTTTACTCCTGATCTTAAATGGAACACGTACATCAAATCTGTTGCCAAGGCCGCTGGAAAAATGGTGGGATCTTTCTATCGATCCGGTAAATATCTCACTGCTGATGCTATTCTCTATCTATATAAGAGCCAGGTACGTCCAAGGATGGAATATTGTTGCCACATCTGGGCAGGAGCTGCTAGAAAGGACTTGTCCTGCCTTGATAGAGTTCAAAATAGACTTCGTAGCCTCGTAGGAGATGTCCTTTTCTCTTCCTTGCAACCTCTATCTCACAGAAGAGATGTTGCGAGTTTGTCTCTGATGTATCGTTATTTTCATGGAAGGTGTTCAACTGAGCTTCAATCTATGGTCCCCCCTCGCCAAACTTTCACAAGAAACACTCGTCTAGCTGTACACACTATCAATAATTCCCCCCATTCTTTATCTGTGCCTAAACCTAAACGTAGATTCCATGAACAAAGCTTCTTTCTTAGAACTGCACACCTGTGGAATTGTCTTCCGTTTTCCTGCTTTCCGGCTGACTACAATATGGTTGTGTTCAAGTCTAACGTAAATAAGTTCTTGATGAGCCGTTCTATATGAGTTATCAAATTTACCAAATTTTCATTACTAATGATTACTATATTGTCCACTGTCTACTGTACACTCTTTAACCCTTATCCTTGAGTGGCCTCTTGGCCTTGATAAGTGGTGATGCCTATGTAAAAAAAAAACAAAAAAAAAACATGTTGACAAATCTCTTTGGCCATTTCAAACATTGGCAATCAAAGGACAACAATATTGTCTTACTGGCCTTGGATTTGAAGTCAATGTCACCCCTTTAATAATGTGGGCCATTGTTAATGCCGTCCTCAGCCAGAATGAGATCTTAAACAAGGGTATGTCTTCTTATACTAACAACATTTTTGTGAATGAGAGTGTGTTCTGCAACTCATGTTAAGGAACATTTGAGAGAAGTTTAGTCTGGCAAGCAAAATCCCAGAACAGGTAAACTGGGCTCATGCCTGTTGTGATTACGTGTCCAGGAAGAGCAGGGAAAACTATTATAATGGCATGGAAATGCCCTTCCAATAGTCCCTGATATACATACCTGTTGAATTGTCTTTTCAGTGTGCAGGAAACTGATTTGCCATTTCCCAGTGTATGGCTGGTTATGTGTCGCCATAGAGTATGTAAAACAAAGGGCAAACACTATTACAACTAGATAGGATGACAAAGTGCAAGACCTTTTCTTGCACAGATGATCGAAGATATTTGTTTGATATCAGCCCAGGATGATCCAGTGTAAGGTGACTTGTGTATCTGTAGAGAAGATGTTACAGTGTGGGTGGATGCTAGTTCTATTGCCACAGGTGTGGTTGTGGAAAGCAATGGTTCCGTGGTGGAAGATGTAAACTGGCTCCAAGTGGTGCATGAGGACAAGCATATAAATTTAACTGAGCTTGATGCTGTGCTGCAAGGTGTCAACCTTGCATCGCAGTGGAAAGCCAAAACCATTCATTTATGAATGAACTCTGCATGTGTATATCGGCGGATAACTGACACATTGTCCAGACAGACAAGAGTGCACACCAAAGCAGCATCTGAAATATTAATTGGGCATCGCCTCTCCACACTCCGAGAGTTGGCTACAGAATATGCACTGAAGATTGATATGGGGTTCGTTAAGTCTCATGATAAGCACTGAACTTACTCAGGTACCACATAAAATCCATGTTTCTCAGATACAGGCAATCCATCGGTCCAGCAGACATTCTAGTCTGAAGAGGACGGTGTACTTTGTAAAGTTAATCAAGTTTGTAATAACTGAAGCTGATGTGTGGGCGTCCAATCCCAGTGCATTGAAAGCCAAGTAGGCTTGACATCCCCAAAAATTGGAGCAGGATTGCTATGGATACAACCCATTTCGGCACTCAGTTGTACCTGACATTGATCGACTGTGGCCCTAGTCATTTTGCCATCTTAAAGCATTTGACCAACATCATAAAGCAGTTGGAGATTGTGTTCTGTGAGAGAGGGCTACTAATTGAATTGCTCACTAATAATGGTGCAACGTTTTGTAGAAAGAGATTTGCTGTTTACATGGATGTGAGGTGTGAACATATGATTTCAGTGCACCCACATACCATCAGGAAAGAGAATAATTGAGAAGTCACATCGCACAATAAAGCACATTGTGGCAAAAACACAGTGCACAATCTTGAAGGTAGGATATTGGCACACGTAACACCTAAGGATGACAAGACGGCTATGATTGCATCGGCAAATGTACAATACACATATAGGATATGTGTCATGGGTATCAATGGAGTGGTGGTGCCTGACAATGCAGTTGCTAGTCATTACAATGAGGAAGATGCTGTTTGGATGAAGAATCCATAGAGTAGATGTATGGAAACAGTGATAAAAATCAATAGCCAATACTCTCATACTCAATACTGTCTCATTTGATGGAACACCAGGTCACATAAAGGATATGCGCCCAGCATGCCGACATGATTGCTCAACTTGCGACAAAATTATCTCCTCAGATGATAAAGCCTCACTACTATGTGAACAACCATATGGAGAAAGCTCCTCAGAGAATGATACACTCAAGAATCCAAAGCAAAAAAAGTTCACTGATGCGACAGCATCAGTGAACTATTCTTGCTTTGGATGAAAACACCACTGAGGAAGTTCCTTAGTTTCTACTATTAAGGCGAAGTACCAAAAAAAGCAGTTTGGCCAATATTCTTATTTATGTGATCTCAAGATCAGGGAAGAGTGTGATGAGCATACGCAGAAGCGCTCAAGAATTGTATGCTAATTTCTTAGTCGGGTCTATCTATGGCGAAAATGAGTTCATCCAATGGTGATAAAAAGCTGACACCAGAGTCATTCAGAGAGGAAGTGCCAAGCTTGTTCTGGTAACGTGTCATGTTGAGTTGTTTCATTCAGAACTGTGTTATGTCAAATCATTGGAGGTGTTCAGGTTTGAATCAAAAGGGTTGTTCGGGATCATATCATGTCATGTTGAATCATTAGAGGTGTTCGGGATCGAGTTGACAAAGTTGTTCTGGATCATGTCTTGTCTAATCAACAGAGGTGTTCAGGTTCGAATTGACAGAGTTGTTGAGGATATTGTCGGGTCACAGGGACAAAATAGTTCAGAACCGTCCTGCCACATGTGATGACAATTTTTTTTCTTTTGTCCCTCATGAAGCAACAGCGTACTAATGAAATCTTCACTTATCACACACAGGGGACTTATAAGTCTGTACTGAGAGAGAGATGACCCACTATCTGAATTCTTAAATACCGGGCATACTGATGAGGTTTTCCAGGGTGTTGGGAAGCAATTCTCCTTAAGACAACGCTTAAACAGCTTTGTAAATATGGAAGCTAGTTCTGGTTGAAGCTTTATTAGCACTATAATAGGAATGCCGTCAGACTCAGTTGCTTTACTGGAATCAAGGTTTTTATTTACTTGGCCACATCAAACACAGATATTTGTATATCGCATACATTCTGATACAGAAGGAAATACTGGAGGTTGCCAGTGTTGGTCGCATAAGGTAGAATTAGCTGCAAAGTTCTTGGCAAAGAGTTTGGCTTTATCTGATGCTGACAAGATTACCTCAGGTCCGTTGATTATAGTTGAGATAGAACACACGTTTTTGTTCAGGATCCTGTTTGCTATTTGCCAAAACTAGTGGGAACCAAGCCACTGCTCAACTACTTTGGACTTGACAGACTAAGCATATAACTCTCTTGCATTCTTTATTACTCTTCTACAGTGGTTGCTGGCAGTCCTGAAAGTGGCTTTAGTCTCAGTACAGCTACTACGTTGGAAGCAATGGAAAAAGTGATTTCTGTGTGCAATGGGAGCAGCAGCACATTCTGGAGAGAACCACGGTTGGCTATTAGCTTTTTGCTGGATTTTTTTTTCGAGGGAATAAAACGGTCTATACTTACAATTAACCATTCCATCAGGTCTGATACTATAGAGGACACATCCTTTTTTTTTTTTGGAATGCAGAGGTAGATCTGATATAAAAGTATGGAAGCTATCCCAGTCAGTCATACTATTGAGAGGTACGTCTAAGAACTTATTACATTTGGTTTTTATCTTAACTGATATGACTGAGTGGTCGGAAGATTCCAGTGGAGACAGAACAGAAACTGAACACAGTTCAGGGCAAGTTATGAGAAAAAGGTCGAGAAGACTTGCATACTGACTGTCAGTGTTGAGCACACGGGTGGGTTCATGAACAATCTAAGTGAGCAATGGAGATATCATGAGAGCTCACCTCATCATCTGTCTTGTTTGAATGGGTTAACCATTCCACATTGTGAACCTCGAAGTCTCCACAGACGTGAATGTTAACCGAAGAATGAGCAGACAGGATGTGGTCAATTTTCTCAGATATGTTTTTAAAGATAGTAACTCCACTGTTGTGGGGAGGATAGAGAGCAAATATAAATGCAGTAGTGTGAGCAAGTGCAACCCGGAAACACATATAGGGTAAGTTACTATTATTATCATTATTATTATTATTATTATTATTATTATTATTATTATTATTATTATTATTATTATTATTTTCATCATACTTAACCTTCTATTTACACTATTTTTATTATTATGGTTATTACCTATGATAACTCATATTTAGTATATCCATTTATCTATAGTAATCTATATTTATACATCTTTAGCTTCATATCTTTACTTGTCCACTCACTTTATTTTATGTATGTACTTGAATATGGATTAGTATATTTGTTTGATAATATGAGTATATGCATATGCACCTATATGTATATGTGTATACATGTATATGTGTATATGTATATATATATATGTGTGTGTGTATATATATATATATATATATAATATATATATATATATATATATATATATTTTATATATATATATATATATATATTTGAACATTTTTCAGAGGGAGTGGGTACAGAATTTAATAATGGCTAAATACAGACCAATCAACATGATGATTTAAAAAAATAAAAAATGAAAATAAAGGTTAGCTAACCAGATTTCACTCCTTACTCAACAGAGCTAAATTGAGGAAAATACGATTAAAAAAAAAGTCATGAATATGGCGGGGGAGAAAAAAAAAACAAATGAAAAATAAACGGGGGAAAAATTACATAGAGACCAAATTAAGTCTTAAAATATTTCTTTTTGCTGGCAAAGAGAAGGTCTCAAAGTTTTAATAAAAATAATCTCTAGAATTTTTAAATGAAAAGGCGAGTGTGACTTACGCAAAATTACACAACTACATTTAAATAAATAAATAATAGAATTATTATGGGGGGGAGAACATCTTTGCAAATGGACGACAACATAGGTCTGGTTGAAAAAACAACATGTGGATTCGATGCAAAATAACAACATTGCACAAACAAATCGGTTACTAATATTAACCTAACCAAGGTAGACGTAGGTAAACAGGACATCTATTAACTATAATTTCTTTAGGTTTATAAAAATTGGAAACTTTCTTATTAATAGTAGTTTCAACAATATCTAAGTGGCAACCATTGTTACAAAGGGTCTTAGTAGTAAATTTAAGCTCGTCATCCAGATTAACTTTAGAACAAATCATCAAGGCCCTATGTGCTAAAGTTTTAATTAAATTGTATTTTTGGTTAGGAGGAAAAAAAAGAGTCCCAACGCATATAGATACCGGTAAAGGTTGGTTTACGATAAACGGAAGTAAGAAAACACGATGATGTCTTGGACGCAAGAACATCCATAAAGGGAAGAGTAGAATTCGTTTCTTTGTCTACCGTAAACTTAAGGGATGGATGGACGTTATTGAGGGACACAGAAAAAACATCCGCATTCGTTTTGTTGTCAAATAAGCAAAAAGTGTCATCAACATACCGAAAGTAAATGTCTGGTTTATGCACACCAGATAATAGATCCTGTTCATGAAAACCCACAAAGATATTAGCCAACGCTGGTCCCAATGGGGAACCCATGGCCACACCATCTGTCTGTCTATACATAATATCATTAAAGCTGAATTCAACAATGGTGGCTAATTTCATCAATTCTACAAAAATATTTTCTGGAATTGGGGGAGTTGGAGGTTTACTCTGATATAAGGCATCAGCACAAATATTAATAGTTTCTAACAATGGGATACAAGTAAAAAGACTAGAAATATCAAAAGAACACATAAATTTGTCTGAATGAGTATAATTTTGCATAAAGTTAACAAAGCTAAAAGAGTCCTTAATGCAAAATAAACTATAGCATTCCAAAACGTGCTCTAAAATACTTGTCAACCATTTGGCTAACTTATATTGAGAGGACCTTATCATAGATAATATGAGTCTCAATGGTATCCCCCTTTTATGGGTCCTAGGCAAACCATACAAACGGGGGCGAATAGAACCGGTGGGTCGAATGTAATTAGAAATGAAAGTGGGAAGAACACCACTTTTGACCCATTGGACAAGTCGTTTTTGGAACTTGGTCTCGATAGAGATAGTAGAATCATGAGTATCTACCAGACCTAATGTAACAAATTTAGAGGTGTCTGTGTATGTATGTATACACGTGTGTATGTCTAAGCATATATACATGTGTACGAGTATGTGTGTATGTATGTATATGTAATGGCTGCAAGGTTGAGCAGTTACTGGATTCATTTCAATCATTATATATATGTATTTATGTGCATATATGTATATATGTTTTTATGTATATGTGTGTATATATGTACATGTATGCATGTATGTGTGTTAGAATCGGTGTACACACATAAATTTATGTGTACGCTTTGCTATGAGATTGTGGTTAAAATAATTATTAACATTTTTATTATTATTAATATTATTATTATCATTAATAATAATAATAATATTATTATTATTATTATTATTATTATTATTAGCAATATTATTATTATAACCATCATCATTGTTAGTATTACTTTATTATATTTATTTACTACTATTTTTGTTTCAATTATTATCATCATTATTATGAGAACTATGAATAATCCTATTATTTTTACTGTTCAACATATTTGTTTCTATTTCTAAGCATTTATTATACATATTGAAATCAATTGCATCTTGTTTATTGCCACTAGAAATGAACGTTAATGCTTTGCAAATTTTAAACAATAAAATTTAAAAAAAAAATACAACATTCTTCTTCCACAAACGATAAAAAATAATTCATGTGAACTCTTTCGAACATTGTTGCAAAGAATGAACTCTGTCCAAAATATAAATTTCCAGTTTTTTTTTTTCAATGTCTTTCATTTTTATTTCGCTACTTTTTTATCATCAAGAGCAGAGGACGGCTGTAAATCTAAAAATAAAATATTAAATATAAAAACCAACGTCGTTTTTATGCTTCAAAAACCCTCATAACTTTGAAATTACTATTCTAGAAGCATACGTGGACATCTTAACATTATTATATATATATATATATATATATATATATATATATATATATATATATATATATATATATACACATGCATACACACACACATACATATATATATATACAAATGTATGTGTTTATATGTATGAGAAATCCATCTGGTTAAAAGCAGATTTCAAGGAGCTTTGTACAACTGGATCCTTCAATTTAGATACATCAATACGCTTTGGCATTTTGACTTCATTGAAACGGCTTTTGTTACGAATTGTAATTTTGACCGTTAAATGATCAGTACCACAGTCGTCACCACGCATTACTCTAACTTTGCAAACTTTTCCAAGATCATCACGTCTACACAGTATGTAATCAAGCAAATGGCCATGTTTAGACTGGGGATGAAACCAGGTTTTCTTGTTTTTCTGGTGAGAAAAAGTGTTGGTGATAACAAAATGTTCTTACTAAAGTTTCTGGTTGTATTAATTAGTATTTCTAGTCAGTTTTATTCACTCACTAGGAGTTTTCAGATTGCTCACAGACACTAACACCACTTGGCCCATCATATTGTAGTCAATGAAGTTCCACATTTTATATAACCTTGATCAATCAAGGTTGAAATTATGATGGTATTTAAATTTTTAATTTTTACGAATTTGATGTGGTGCTCTTTGATAATAGTAACAACTTTGTAAAATGGAAGATTAATTTTCAGTTGTCGACATTTCTGTGGCACAACTTTGGAAATACAGTAGACCTCCGGGATACGGTGACACCAGGATACGTTTTTTTTTTTTTCAGATTATGATGTCGAATACAATGTTTTGCCTCACCGTACGGTGTTATTTAAACATAATTTGATTATATACACGTGTATTATATACTGTACTGTATTTTGATACTAATTTTTTATATGTACTGTATAACATTTTGGTTATGCCCCACTACATGGCGATTTCACCTTACGATCCCTACCCTGGAATGGAATAATGCTGTACCTCATATAATATGGAGAAGCACTAGATAACGCTTTTGCTCATTCTGACATTGTCAGACAGAAGCATACAGTCTCACAACTGAATTACGTTCTTTTTATGTTATATTTATATTTCAACTTTAATGTATTTATTTGGAATCACCTGCTTATCTTGGTTGGTTTCCATACTCAAGAATTCACCTTAATATTTCAGCTATTTTAATGCCATGCGTTGTATGGTGTCAATATTTCTAGCACTCTTACAATTATTAGTATTCGAATAAATTTCTTCATGTTTCCTATGCCATTCAGCTCTCTGATAAGCTTCATATATTTGTTTAGCTTTTCTGCCTCCTTTATCTCATCTTTTAATTTGCTGCATTGACAAAAAAAAATTTTTCTCTGTTAACTATTATAACATTTGGTCTTTTTGTTTGAAAGTATTTTATATGCTTGTACTTGCTTTTCCCCAGAGGATTTTATGATTTTCGTTTTATTATTATTGTTACTCACTTGGAGTTTTCACACTAGTTATCATCAATGATTGCTCACTGATAATAACCAACGGTGTTTCCTGGAGTTTAAGTGACTAGAAGTCTCCTCAGATTTCCACTTCTCTCTATTTCTTTTAATCGTTATTGCAAATTATTTTGTATTATTGTAACAGCCGTTTACCATTACTTTCTCATTGACAATGAGCATTGCTTTTGGGATTTGAGTCTTAATACTCTCTACACTCTTCCATTGTTCTTGAGTCTTCACATTTTTATTGACTCATGAGGAGTTCTCACACATGCTATCTTCAAAGATTACTTACTGACAACAATCGGTGATTTTCCCTGAAGTCTGAGTGACTAAATGTCTCCTCAGATTTCTAATACTCTATACCTTTTGCAATAACCTTTGCAAATGACTGCATTATTGCAACAGCCGCTCGCTATTGACTTCTCACTGGCAATGACCATTAGTCTTCACTGGAATTTGAATGGCAATAAGTCTCCCCAAGATCCTAGTTCTCTTCACACTTATGCTGTGAAGGTCTAGTTAGTGCTTTATCTCTTCAGTTTTTCTTTCCTTTTTGATACCTCAAAACTATTTAATGTGGTGTCAGTTGATGCCAACATCCTTACCAGTTTATATTTGTAACACCCTCCCCATGACTAAGGAATCTAAACTAGAATCAGGTGACCAGGCCTTCATGTGCTTTAGACAAACTTTACAACATAGCTTTAGCTTCCTATATTTTCTTTATCACTCTCCATCGACTCAGGACTGTACTCTAATCAATCATTTCTCTGAAAGCATAGATGTAGCACTTTCCCTTGACTCTAGTGCCAAAATACATGTATTTGGTGACTTTAACACCCACCACAGTAATTCGTTTTGCTTCTCTAAATACACTGACACAGCTGATAGCATCATCAATAACTTTTCTATATCCCATTCCTGGACATAGTAACATTTCTGGCCCATGTTCCAGATCAGCAAACCTAACTTCTGGATCTATTTCTGACATCAGATTCAGAGGATTGTGTAACAAATGTCCACTCGGGAATGCTGCTCATGCTGTGATGATAGACATCACTCTACACTTTTGACTCAAAGTTGAAGAGCCATTGCTCAAAACGACAAGGTACTACAATAAGGCTGACTGGGATGCCATTAGAGATCACACCAGAGATGCTCCATGGGGAAATATCTTTTCTCTTCCTGCAGAATAGCACGCAAATGAGACCACTGAATGGTTCAAATCAGCAACTGAAGCACATGTTCCCACACAGAAGTTCTATATCAAACCTCACTCTCCTCAATAGTTTACTTCTACTTGTGCAGCTGCACTTGCTCAGAGACAACATGCATACTGCAGATTTATTCAACATAAGTCCTGTACAAACAGACAAAAGTATATAGAAGCTAGAAGTAATTGTAAGAAAGAAATAGTGACAATTAAGAGAGAATATGCCAGAAAACGCATTGAAGTGCAAAGATTAGGAACTCGTGATTTCTGGAAAATCTACAGCAGTGTAGTAAATAATGAGCAATCAATAATTCCCTCACTATCCAACAATCATGAGGTTGTTTACACGGCAACCGAGAAAGCTAACATGCTTGCCTGTCAGTTTGCCTCAGAGATTCTCTAGATGTAAGAAAGCCTTCTACTCCAATAGTTTCTTCCCCAAAACTGATAGACTTTGGAATTCCCTTCCGTCTTCCTGCTTCCCTTACTGTACTGGCATGCAGAAGTTTAAGTGTAATGTGAACAGACATCTTGCTGTTCAACTCCCTAGATAGTATCCCTGCAACTTATATCACTGATAGTTACCCTCTACATTAAAGTGGCACTGTGCCTTATTTGGGGTGAAATTTAATGAAAAAAAAAAAGAAATTATTATTTTACAGTTTATTAATTTGAAGTGAGGAAATCTTCAACTTGATTGATGGAGGTTTGCATGAAGTTTTACTCGTTGCTTACAGCAACAAGATTGCAGATTTTTGCCCTTGACACAGAGAACAGTAAGGCTTAATGGTTTCTGCAAATGAATAATGTAGAAGCAACCATGTCATTTCTAATCTATTGGATCCACTATTCTGCATCTGACTCGTCTTTGCTTGCCATGTGCAGAGGCAGAGACGACCAGAGGTGAACGAATTCTGATGCTGGCCCTTCTTGGATTTTCACCAGAACCCTGTTTGTCATGTAGTCTGACACTAAATAAAGAGATGATGAGAGCAGGACGGATCCTGACACTGACTCCTCTTGGACTTACAGCTGAGTCCTGACACGACCATATTGCCCCCCCCCCCAACCACGGTGAGGAAGGGTTGGAGTTTTTCACATCAATTTTCATTTTACTTTTTTCCCCTCGGAATAATGAATAATTTGCTAAACTCACGAGTTAATCTAATTTGCATGTTGACGCAATCTGCAACTTTTCCAAATGAGCAAATATTTCTCGTGTTTGGTTTCTAATTCCGGTCACATATTTCCTGCTAAAATCAGTGTTTCTTTATTCATTTGCAAAAAACAACCGAAACCATTTCCTGCGATGTCGAAAATGCTTAATTAAAGCTGGCAGATAGTCTAATTGTTACTAATAACATTTATAATTATTAACTTTTATTATTTTGTTTTGATTCTTTATTAAGAGTCCATTATATATTTATTATTTCATATCCGTTTGTACAAATGATATCCGAGTTTAATTAAAATCCAAATTTTGAATTGACATACCTCCACTAACCGTCTACCACAATTAAAAAAAAAATTAAGTTAAATAGGAAGCAAAATTTTTTGGGAAATGGATTAGAAATTCTAAATAGCAAAACAAATGAAACCAATTAACCATACATCTTTAAATTTCCTTAGCATGACACAAAAAAGCTTCCAGCATTGTGGTCTCAATTTGTGATTTTTATGAAGTGTGCAAACATCGTTTAGTTTCCATTATTTCCAGGTTCATTCTGAAATGTGTAAAGAATTTAATAACTTGAACCTTATAACATTACTAGATTTGCCATTAAAATGACCCCAAAACGGTTGATATGCCGCCAGACATTGATAGTATCAGCCAAAGTTTAGTTCTTTGCTCTTAAATATATTTTGATAATTTGGAATAAAATATTTGCATCTAAACAAATATTACAAATGCGGCATTAACTTCCTCAAAATGGATTTTGCTAAGAAGAAAAGAGCCATGAAAAAAAAAAGAAAAGAGCCATGGAAAAAAAAAGAAAAGAGCCATGAAAAAAAGAAGAAAAGAGCCATGAAAAAAAAAAGAAAAGAGCCATGGAAAAAAAGAAGAAAAGAGCCATGGAAAAAAAAAAAGAAGAAAAGAGCCATGAAAAAAAAAAAAAAAAAGAAAAGAGCCATGAAAAAAAAAAAAAAAAAGAAAAGAGCCATGAAAAAAGGGCCTGAAAACAGGAATGCTTATGCATAGAAGCTACTTACCTGGTCATAAAATGTTCAGTTATATGTGTTGTATTTTGATTGGCTGAGGCTAGAGATCTCAGATTAATGTAGGAGGTCAAGTTTTTTGCACTTGCAAATTTTGTTAGTTTTGCTTTCAAGAAAGCGACCTAAACATGCTTGTATAAGGTTAGGATAGCCTTTGAACCTCTGTTATGCAAAAATTCCCAAAATTGACGTGCATAACTGACGATCTCCATGGATATGTCTAGAAAATTTTACATTAACTTTTTATTTGTTTTTACATAAACATTTAGATATTGCTACACAGTGATGAGTATGTTTCAGTCAACTAGTTATAAATAACGAGAGAGATCATCAGGCGATGTTGCTTTTCTAAAAGTTCAGTCCTTAAATCCTTTAATACTAAAACATACTCTTAATTTTGTAGCGAAACCTAAATGTTTATGTAAAAGCAAATAAAAAGTATATCTTAGTCTATTTTGGATTGATCACTCTGGTATAAACCTCGTTAAATTCGTTCGATGTTTTACCTCTGAATAATATTAACACGGAATAATTATATATAACCAGTACTTCCTGTTAATTTCAGTGTTATGTTATCAGTAGTTTAAGAGTTAATTGATTAAATATTTTCACACAGACACACACACATACATGCATCTACTGTTTTATTTATATAGATAAAATAGTTATCCACCTACACATGTTTTGTCGCATCTACGTCTCGTCAACACGATTGACTATACCGAGATTCATCAACAGAAAAAAATAAAAACACAAAAAAATATATATTCATCCACAGACAGACTATTTTGTTGTATCACAACTCTTGAGTGTGGCTAAAATCAGAATTAAAACTTGTTGAGCTGACAGTCGTCATTTTTTACCCCTACCGGCCCTACCCTACCGTCTAGCAGAATGTGAAATCTCAATGTAGGCATCGTCAATTGCCAGAGAAATTAGATTGTTTTTGCCGTAGCATATTACTGCTTAATTGTAAAATAAATATTTTTGATTTGTTTCTTTTTTTTTGTGTGTGACAAAACGGAAAATAAATAAAAAAAAAAGCAAAAAAAAAAAGCTGTCTTCTGTCTTAAAATGGCGTTCCCAAAAGAGTTTAGTTTACTTTTTCAATTGTTTAGGAGCTATGTAACCTGTACAGGAAGTGACCCCGGTATTCCGGAACTAAGTGTGGTTGAGTTGGCCCTCCACATGCTTCAAGAAAAAAATAGAAGTGGGCAAATTAGGAAACAACACAAGTAGATTGGCATTTTTATGACTTCTCTTTTGAATTGCCTCATAGGACAGTTTCTTTTTTTCTTTTTTTTAAATGAAAGGCCGTCTCCCGTCTCTCTGCCCCAACAACTCCCCTTTTCTCTTTACTCTCTCCCTCTCTCAGGAAATAACTTAATTTTATAGTTTCATTGGACATAGCATCTAGCCAAGGGGTTCTTGGATTTTACATTATTTAGTAGAAATATGGTCTTCTTAAAATATACAGAAATCAATACCACAAAAGAGACATCACGCACAGAAGGTCACGTGTAAATCCAAATTTAATTTTTGGCAACAAATCCAAATTTAATTTCTATAATTTTCAAAGTTCAAATTTTTTTTTTTCTTTTTTTTTTTTTTACCTAAGAATGAGTCATCACTTAAAAAGGCTAAATTGCCACTTGAGATAAGGGTTAATGAGATAGATGAATTGTCAGTTGAATGTTGAATAATATTATGAGAGGATTGCAAGTGACAAATTAAATGAATAAAATTGGATTCGAGGACGGTTTATGACAAGTATTTGAAAACGCTCATGTTATAGCCTGTAGGGTAACGTGTTTCATTAATTGAAATTATTTGAGAGAAATACAAAAGTTTCTACAAACATTATTGGCTATATATGTGCATACATGTTTCTACTGCAACTCCTTTAGAGAAGCAGCATCTTCAGGCTAGATTTTCTTTCTTATGAAACCAAAATTTAAACAAATTATTTAAAATTTTAAATTTGATTTGATAAGAAATAAAATCTATCCCAAAGATGTCGTTTCTCTGAAGGAGTCGCAGCAGAAATATGCATGCACATATGTACCCAATAATGTTTGTAAAGATAAATATATATATATATATATATATATATATATATATATATATATATATATATATATATATATATATATTAATACTGCTTAATTAGAAACTTAAGTGAGGGGTGTCGAAATTAATATCAGATTCGGAAAAAATTGTGTCTATTTTCTGATGCCCAAAACGATTCTTGTAATTGTCTTTTTTATTTAATTTTGTTTGAAAGAAAATCTTTCACTGTTGGTAGTAATGTTAAAAAATAAATTTATTTTAAACAACCAGTAAAACTAAACATCTATAGATAATCCCCAACAAGTTTGTTTTTATGTTTGAGAAATATCTGCACATTTAACATGTGTTTTTACAGTAATCGGGGGGGGGGGAATAACAACTCTGTAGTTTAATACTTAAAGATTTACAAAGAATCGGAATAGAAATTGGTAATTGTATTGGAATTGGGAATTTAGTATGGAATCAGTAATTGTACCGGAATCATTCAATTTCGAATGTGACCACCCTTCAGAGATTTTTCAGATTTTGTACTCTCCTGTATCAAGGACAGAATAAAAAAAAAACACGAAACTCTGGAGTGCTTCTTTACAGCAGAATTTAGTTTACATACTGAACTACTATTCTGAAGTGGCACTCATCCTAGGCACGTTGAACTTACTTCTACCAAGGAAGTTTCATGGGAGTATGAAATTCACAAGCGGTACCCAGTCACATGTATACCCCCATTTGTAGAGATAACAACATCAGGTTTTTGCAGCTCTTGCAGAGGGGTGTCGACTATCTCCTACATACAACACCTGCTATTCCCAAATGGTCACCCATCGGTACTGGCAAGGTTCAACGTTGCTTAACTTCAGTGTGTCAACATGATCATGCTGCATATTCAGTGTCCGTCCGTGCATGTCACTAATTTTGCTTAGTTATCAAGTTAAGTTTAAGAAGTAAATAACTAGATAGGATAACATAAGTCTCTCCCTCTCTCTCCTAAGGTTCATTCTTTCCAAATAAAGCCTTGAAGAAAACTCAGTGTATATTTCCTTGATGGAAAGAAGGAGAGAACACATCAAAGACAAACAAACTCTCACACATTTATATAAAAACTTCATTTGATTATTCAAAATGTTACAAGCTGACAAATCTACTGTGATTTTTTGCCAATGGATTTTTTACCAATGGATTCGAAGGAAGTGGTTTAATACCTTACCATGGACAATCCTAAGAAGTACTATCACTTCGGATAGGATTAGACTTGGGAGTAAATGACAAGAAAGTAGTGATTTCACATTCCCCAATCTCCAAACTTTCTTTACAGTGAAATTGAGTTTACATACTAGACTATTGTACTGAAGTGGTACTCACCCTAGGCAGGTTGAGCTAGCTTCCTCCAAAGGAGGAAGTTTCATGAAAGCATGAAATTCACAAGCGGTCACCAGTCGCATGTATAGCTTTGTTAGAAGATATTTTTTTTTTTACAAAGGAGCCACCACTCGAGGATAAGGGTTAATGAGTGCACTGTAGTCAATGAGACAATATCGTAGTAATCGTTAGTAGTGGAAATTTGGTGAACTGGATTACTTAAAGGTATGGCTCATCAAGAATTTGTTCACGTTGGACTTGAAGACGACCATATTGTAGTCAGCTGGAAAGCAGGAAAATGGAAGTGTATTCTACAGGCGTGCAGTTCTAAGAACAAAATTTGTTCATGGAATCTACGTTTAGGTTAAAGCACAGATAAAGACTGGAGGAAATTATTGATTATAGATTGGATCTCAGACAAGCACGTGTCACGAAAAAAATGCTAAAGCAGTGACAGCCTAGCAACGTCTCTTCTGTGGTGAAGAGGTTGCAAGGAAGAGAAAAGGGCATCCCCCACTAGGTTATGAAGCCTATTTTGTATTCTGTCAAGGTAGAATAAGTTGCTTCTAGCAGCTCCTGCCCAGATGTGGCAACAGTATTCCATCCTTGGATGTACTTGTCTCTTATACAGGTAGAGAATTGTATCAACAATGAAATATCTACCAGAATGGTAGAACGATTCCACCATTTTCCCAGCAGCCTTGGCAACAGATTTGATGTCCATGTTCCATCTCAGATAAGGAGTAAAGGTCAGACACAGAAGCTTGTCAAAACATGGAACCTCCCCAAAACCAGAGCCATTTATTATAGTTGATGCCAGTCAAGGATCAGAGTGTTGATGATAGAAAGTTAGAAGCTTGGTTTTAGATGCATTAAAATTAACCAGCCACCTCTTTCCCCATTGCACTAAGTGCTCAAGCTCAGAGAAGAGAGAACTTGGTCGTTTACAGCCTTTGAAGTGTTGTCATAGATGGTAGTGTCATCAGCATAAATGTCTACAAATGATCTTAGGATGCGATTTGGGAGATCATTTATGTAGATCAGGAAAAGAATTAGGCTCAGAATGGATCCATGAGGGACTCCAGTATTAATACTGTGAGCTTCTGATTTCTGCCCATCAACCACTACTCTTATGAATCTATCAGAGAAAAATGATTTAATAATTGAAAAGACATTTCCAGCTATACTGTAGTTAGAGATTTTTTGGAGTAGAGCTTTATGCTATACCTTATCAAAGGCCTTTGATATGTCAAGAGCAATTACCATAGAAAGGAAGCCTCTGTCAGGAGATTTGCTTATCCTATAAGATATAACTGTTAGCACATCTGCTGTAGATCTAGCAGAATGGAAACCATATTGCATGTCACTGAGGAGGTTATTTTTGCTGAAGTGGTTGACTACTTCTCTATTCAACACAGATTCCAGCAACTTACTCATGATGCACAGGAGACTTATTGCTCTGTATTGAGAGGGAGACGACCGATCACCTGAATTTTTAAATACGAGACATACTGATGAAGTTTTCCAGGGCGTTTGGAAGCAAGTCTCCTTAAGACAATGCTTAAACAGTTTGTAAGTATGGGAGCTAGTTCTGGTTGAAGTTTTTCCAACAATATAATTGGAATGCCGTCAGGGCCAGTTGCTTTACTGAAATTGAGGTTTTTGATTAGCTTAGCATCATCACACACAGTATTTGTATATCTGTTGTGGTGGCAACCACTTATTTGCATATGCGAATAACATAACACTATAAATGGCAAGCCTAGGTTGGCCTTGGTGTGTCTTACTCAAATGCCACCAGAAGTGATGCCGAAGAGCGTACATGTCCTCCCACCAAAACTCTCTGACTCGACACCGTCATTTGTACATATTGTAAATATACCTTTTCTTTAATACACTTATTATTGCGTTATCTTGTTGTTTGCGTCTTCATTGTATTTCCTTACTAATTATTGTTCAACCTTGCAACCACAACAATATCGTATAGCATGCTTTCAGACACAGGAAGAAATATGCGGGGGAGGGGCCCTGATGGCACAGCAGGGTAGAATTAACTGTAAAGTTCTTGGCAAAATGTTTGGCTTTGTCCGATGCTGACGAGATTACCTCAGGTCCATTGATGATAGTTAGGATAGAGCACACGCTTCTATTCAGGACCCTGTTCATTACTTGCCAAAACTGGTGGGAACCAAACCGCTGCTCATCTACTTTGGACTTGACGGACTCAGCATACAACTCTCTCGTATTCTTTATTACTCTTTTACAGTGGTTGCTGGCAGTTCTGAAGGTGATTTTAGTCTCAGTACATCTATTACGTTGGAAGCTACGGAAATACTGATTTCTGTGCGTAATGGCAGCAGAACATTCCGGAGGGAACCATGGCTGGGTTTTAGATTTTGGCTGGAATTTTATAGAGAGTATGAAGTGATCTATACCAACAATTAACCATTCCGTCAGGTCTGATACTATAAAGGACACGCTCTTTTTAAATATGGAATGCATGTTAGGATTTTTCAGCTTTTCCAGGGAGGTGTCAACGTCCTCCTACATACAACACCTAGTATTCTCAAAAGATCACGCATGTAGCACTGACCAGGCTCAACAATGCTTACCCTCTGTGATTCAATGATTACTAGTTTGTCAACATGATTATGCCATATGAGTTTACATAGCATGTAATCTACTTTCTTTAGCGAAATACGGAGGGTCCCATAGTACATTGGATGAGATGATTGGTCTATACCAGACTCTCACGTTTTTAGTCAAAATTTACTTTCTTCTAGATAGGTTGCCTTCACACGACCCAGAACTCTATCTGCCCTACTAGCTCTGACAGTAACAGTTCGTTTATAGGGACCATCATCAGAAACAGCTTGTCTTTTTTTGTCAGTCATTCTTTCTCTTAGATGAACTACCTTCATCATGCCTAAGGAGCCTCCTCCACCTTATAGATATATAATTTTATAACAGGATGTTTTGTAATAAGTTGGCTGCTATGCTTCGCTGACATACAAAAGTAGAATATTTGTTTAATTTCGAAACATTCCTTTTCTGATTGAATCCATTTTTAGTTTTGATTAGAAATGATGATTATTGCTTTGAGTTCCTAACGAAGCTATTTACAATTTGTTTTCTTTTTAATGATGTAATTTTCATTTGTAACAAAATGTCTGCAGATGTTACTTCCATCGAATGGCACTCATCTCTCTCGCGGGGCGAAGAAACGGTTAATTATTTTTACTCTTTAAAAATATTTGCTCCCCATTTAAGTATTTTTTCTTTGATAGGAAAACCAGAATTGTTTGCCGCAATGTTTTTCATTTTCTTATTGTTCTTATGGATTGTGAATGATCTGGTTGAATCGAAAAAGGAATTACAATCGCAGAGGTGTTAAAGTTCTTTACTTAATGGCATTGAAGAATTTTTCTTTTTACATTATTAACCTCCAAATAAGACACATTGCTGCTGAAATGTAAGCAGTTGCCATCATTAGGGGTCAGAATTAAAGGAGGAATCCTAAGTGGAAAGTTGAGTTGCAAGATGTTAGCATATGCAATATTTAAATTTCTGCATATTAATAGAGTCAGAGAAACAGGGAGCAGGGAAGGATTAACGAATTTCTTGTTAAATAAAATTGCTTAAATATTTATAAACTTTGTTAATGCTTCATTTTTTGCTTCAGAAAGTTTGAGATGAGGATTAATAATGTGTATCATTTGAGATGAGGATTAATAATGTGTATCATTTGAGATGAGGATTAATAATGTGTATCATTTGAGATGAGGATTAATAATGTGTATCATTTGAGATGAGGATTAATAATGTGTATCATTTGGGATGAGGATTAATAATGTGTATCATTTGAGACGAGGATTAATAATGTGTATCATTTGAGACGAGGATTAATAATGTGTATCATTTGGGATGAGGATTAATAATGTGTATAATTTGAGATGAGGATTAATAATGTGTATCATTTGGGATGAGGATTAATAATGTGTATCATTTGGGATGGGGATTAATAATGTGTATCATTTGAGATGAGGATTAATAATGTGTATCATTTGGGATGGGGATTAATAATGTGTATCATTTAAGATGAGGATTAATAATGTGTATCATTTGGGATGAGGATTAATAATGTGTATCATTTGGGATGAGGATTAATAATGTGTATCATTTGGGATGAGGATTAATAATGTGTATCATTTGGGATGAGGATTAATAATGTGTATCATTTGGGATGAGGATTAATAATGTGTATCATTTGGGATGAGGATTAATAATGTGTATCATTTGGGATGAGGATTAATAATGTGTATCATCTGAAATGAGGATTAATAATGTGTATCATTTGGGATGAGGATTAATAATGTGTATCATTTGAGATGAGGATTAATAATGTGTATCATTTGAGATGAGGATTAATAATGTGTATCATCTGAAATGAGGATTAATAATGTGTATCATTTGGGATGAGGATTAATAATGTGTATCATTTGAGATGAGGATTAATAATGTGTATCATTTGGGATGAGGATTAATAATGTGTATCATTTGGGATGAGGATTAATAATGTGTATCATTTGGGATGAGGATTAATAATGTGTATCATCTGAAATGAGGATTAATAATGTGTATCATTTGGGATGAGGATTAATAATGTGTATCATTTGAGATGAGGATTAATAATGTGTATCATTTGAGATGAGGATTAATAATGTGTATCATTTGGGATGAGGATTAATAATGTGTATCATCTGAAATGGGGATTAATAATGTGTATCATTTGGGATGAGGATTAATAATGTGTATCATTTGGGATGAGGATTAATAATGTGTATCATTTGAGATGAGGATTAATAATGTGTATCATTTGAGATGAGGATTAATAATGTGTATCATTTGGGATGAGGATTAATAATGTGTATCATTTGGGATGAGGATTAATAATGTGTATCATTTGAGATGAGGATTAATAATGTGTATCATTTGGGATGAGGATTAATAATGTGTATCATCTGGGATGAGGATTAATAATGTGTATCATTTGGGATGAGGATTAATAATGTGTATCATTTGGGATGAGGATTAATAATGTGTATCATTTGGGATGAGGATTAATAATGTGTATCATTTGGGATGAGGATTAATAATGTGTATCATTTGGGATGAGGATTAATAATGTGTATCATTTGGGATGAGGATTAATAATGTGTATCATTTGGGATGAGGATTAATAATGTGTATCATTTGGGATGAGGATTAATAATGTGTATCATCTGAAATGAGGATTAATAATGTGTATCATTTGGGATGAGGATTAATAATGTGTATCATTTGGGATGAGGATTAATAATGTGTATCATTTGGGATGAGGATTAATAATGTGTATCATCTGAAATGAGGATTAATAATGTGTATCATTTGGGATGAGGATTAATAATGTGTATCATTTGGGATGAGGATTAATAATGTGTATGATTTGGGATGAGGATTAATAATGTGTATCATCTGAAATGAGGATTAATAATGTGTATCATTTGGGATGAGGATTAATAATGTGTATCATTTGGGATGAGGATTAATAATGTGTATCATTTGGGATGAGGATTAATAATGTGTATCATCTGAAATGAGGATTAATAATGTGTATCATTTGGGATGAGGATTAATAATGTGTATCATTTGGGATGAGGATTAATAATGTGTATCATTTGGGATGAGGATTAATAATGTGTATCATTTGGGATGAGGATTAATAATGTGTATCATTTGGGATGAGGATTAATAATGTGTATCATCTGAAATGAGGATTAATAATGTGTATCATTTGGGATGAGGATTAATAATGTGTATCATTTGAGATGAGGATTAATAATGTGTATCATTTGAGATGAGGATTAATAATGTGTATCATTTGAGATGAGGATTAATGTGTATCATTTGAGATGAGGATTAATAATGTGTATCATTTGAGATGAGGATTAATAATGTGTATCATTAGAGATGAGGATTAATAATGTGTATCATTTGGGATGAGGATTAATAATGTGTATCATTTGGGATGAGGATTAATAATGTGTATCATTTGGGATGAGGATTAATAATGTGTATCATTTGAGATGAGGATTAATATTGTGTATCATTTGAGATGAGGATTAATAATGTGTATCATTTGGGATGAGGATTAATAATGTGTATCATTTAAGATGAGGATTAATAATGTGTATCATTTGAGATGAGGATTAATAATGTGTATCATTTGAGATGAGGATTAATAATGTGTATCATTTGAGATGAGGATTAATAATATGTATCATTTGAGATGAGGATTAATAATGTGTATCATTTGAGATGAGGATTAATAATGTGTATAATATGAGATCAGGATTAATAATGTGTATAATTTGAGATGAGGATTAATATTGTGTATCATTTGAGATGAGGATTAATAATGTGTATCATTTGGGATGAGGATTAATATTGTGTATCATTTGAGATGAGGATTAATAATGTGTATCATTTGAGATGAGGATTAATAATGTGTATCATTTGAGATGAGGATTAATAATGTGTATCATTTGAGATCAGGATTAATAATGTGTATCATTTGAGATGAGGATTAATAATGTGTATCATTTGGGATGAGGATTAATAATGTGTATCATTTGAGATGAGGATTAATAATGTGTATCATTTGAGATGAGGATTAATAATGTGTATCATTTGAGATGAGGATTAATAATGTGTATCATTTGGGATGAGGATTAATAATGTGTATCATTTGAGATGAGGATTAATAATGTGTATCATTTGAGATGAGGATTAATAATGTGTATCATTTGAGATGAGGATTAATAATGTGTATCATTTGGGATGAGGATTAATAATGTGTATCATTTGAGATGAGGATTAATAATGTGTATCATTTGAGATGAGGATTAATAATGTGTATCATTTGGGATGAGGATTAATAATGTGTATCATTTGAGATGAGGATTAATAATGTGTATCATTTGAGATGAGGATTAATAATGTGTATCATTTGAGATGAGGATTAATAATGTGTATCATTTGAGATGAGGATTAATAATGTGTATCATTTGGGATGAGGATTAATAATGTGTATCATTTAAGATGAGGATTAATAATGTGTATCATTTGAGATGAGGATTAATAATGTGTATAATATGAGATCAGGATTAATAATGTGTATCATTTGAAATGAGGATTAATAATGTGTATCATTTGAGATGAGGATTAATAATGTGTATCATTTGAGATGAGGATTAATAATGTGTATCATTTGAGATGAGGATTAATAATGTGTATCATTTGAGATGAGGATTAATAATGTGTATCATTTGAGATGAGGATTAATAATGTGTATCATTTGAGATGAGGATTAATAATGTGTATCATTTGAGATGAGGATTAATAATGTGTATCATTTGAGATGAGGATTAATAATGTGTATCATTTGAGATGAGGATTAATAATGTGTATCATTTGAGATGAGGATTAATAATGTGTATCATTTGAGATGAGGATTAATAATGTGTATCATTTGGGATGAGGATTAATAATGTGTATCATTTGGGATGAGGATTAATAATGTGTATCATTTGAGATGAGGATTAATAATGTGTATCATTTGAGATGAGGATTAATAATGTGTATCATTTGAGATGAGGATTAATAATGTGTATCATTTGAGATGAGGATTAATAATGTGTATCATTTGAGATGAGGATTAATAATGTGTATCATTTGAGATGAGGATTAATAATGTGTATCATTTGAGATGAGGATTAATAATGTGTATCATTTGAGATGAGGATTAATAATGTGTATCATTTGAGATGAGGATTAATAATGTGTATCATTTGAGATGAGGATTAATAATGTGTATCATTTGAGATGAGGATTAATAATGTGTATCATTTGAGATGAGGATTAAAAATGTGTATCATTTGAGATGAGGATTAATAATGTGTATCATTTGGGATGAGGATTAATAATGTGTATCATTTGAGATGAGGATTAATAATGTGTATCATTTGAGATTAGGATTAATAATGTGTATCATCTGGGATGAGGATTAATAATGTGTATCATCTGGGATGAGGATTAATAATGTGTATCATTTGGGATGAGGATTAATAATGTGTATCATTTGAGATGAGGATTAATAATGTGTATCATTTGAGATCAGGATTAATAATGTGTATCATTTGAGATGAGGATTAATAATGTGTATCATTTGAGATGAGGATTAATAATGTGTATCATTTGAGATGAGGATTAATAATGTGTATCATTTGAGATGAGGATTAATAATGTGTATCATTTGGGATGAGGATTAATAATGTGTATCATTTGAGATGAGGATTAATAATGTGTATCATTTGAGATGAGGAATAATAATGTGTATCATTTGAGATGAGGATTAATAATGTGTATCATTTGAGATGAGGATTAATAATGTGTATCATTTGAGATGAGGATTAATAATGTGTATCATTTGGGATGAGGATTAATAATGTGTATCATTTAAGATGAGGATTAATAATGTGTATCATTTGAGATGAGGATTAATAATGTGTATCATTTGGGATGAGGATTAATAATGTGTATCATTTGAGATGAGGATTAATAATGTGTATCATTTGAGATGAGGATTAATAATGTGTATCATTTGAGATGAGGATTAATAATGTGTATCATTTGAGATGAGGATTAATAATGTGTATCATTTGAGATGAGGATTAATAATGTGTATCATTTGGGATGAGGATTAATAATGTGTATCATTTGAAATGAGGATTAAAAATGTGTATCATTTGAGATGAGGATTAATAATGTGTATCATTTGAGATGAGGATAAATAATGTGTATCATTTGAGATGAGGATTAATAATGTGTATCATTTGAGATGAGGATTAATAATGTGTATCATTTGAGATGAGGATTAATAATGTGTATCATTTGAGATGAGGATTAATAATGTGTATCATTTGAGATGAGGATTAAGAATGTGTATCATTTGGGATGAGGATTAATAATGTGTATCATTTGAGATGAGGATTAAAAATGTGTATCATTTGAGATGAGGATTAATAATGTGTATCATTTGAGATGAGGATTAATAATGTGTATCATTTAAGATGAGGATTAATAATGTGTATCATTTGAGATGAGGATTAATAATGTGTATCATTTGAGATGAGGATTAATAATGTGTATCATTTAAGATGAGGATTAATAATGTGTATCATTTGAGATGAGGATTAATAATGTGTATCATTTGAGATGAGGATTAATAATGTGTATCATTTAAGATGAGGATTAATAATGTGTATCATTTGGGATGAGGATTAAAAATGTGTATCATTTGAGATGAGGATTAATAATGTGTATCATTTGAGATGAGGATTAATAATGTGTATCATTTGAGATGAGGATTAATAATGTGTATCATTTGAGATGAGGATTAATAATGTGTATCATTTGAGATGAGGATTAATAATGTGTATCATTTGAGATGAGGATTAATAATGTGTATCATTTGAGATGAGGATTAATAATGTGTATCATTTGAGATGAGGATTAATAATGTGTATCATTTGAGATGAGGATTAATAATGTGTATCATTTGAGATGAGGATTAATAATGTGTATCATTTGAGATGAGGATTAAAAATGTGTATCATTTGAGATGAGGATTAATAATGTGTATCATTTGAGATGAGGATTAAAAATGTGTATCATTTGAGATGAGGATTAAAAATGTGTATCATTTAAGATGAGGATTAATAATGTGTATCATTTGAGATGAGGATTAATAATGTGTATCATTTGAGATGAGGATTAATAATGTGTATCATTTGAGATGAGGATTAATAATGTGTATCATTTGAGATGAGGATTAATAATGTGTATCATTTGAGATGAGGATTAATAATGTGTATCATTTGAGATGAGGATTAATAATGTGTATCATTTGAGATGAGGATTAATAATGTGTATCATTTGAGATGAGGATTAATAATGTGTATCATTTGGGATAAGGATTAATAATGTGTATCATTTGGGATGAGGATTAATAATGTGTATCATTTGAGATGAGGATTAATAATGTGTATCATTTAAGATGAGGATTAATAATGTGTATCATTTGAGATGAGGATTAATAATGTGTATCATTTGAGATGAGGATTAATAATGTGTATCATTTGAGATGAGGATTAATAATGTGTATCATTTGAGATGAGGATTAATAATGTGTATCATTTGGGATGAGGATTAATAATGTGTATCATTTGAGATGAGGATTAATAATGTGTATCATTTGAGATGAGGATTAATAATGTGTATCATTTGAGATGAGGATTAATAATGTGTATCATTTGAGATGAGGATTAATAATGTGTATCATTTGAGATGAGGATTAATAATGTGTATCATTTGGGATGAGGATTAATAATGTGTATCATTTGGGATGAGGATTAATAATGTGTATCATTTGAGATGAGGATTAATAATGTGTATCATTTGAGATGAGGATTAATAATGTGTATCATTTGAGATGAGGATTAATAATATGTATCATTTGAGATGAGGATTAATAATGTGTATCATTTGAGATGAGGATTAATAATGTGTATCATTTGAGATGAGGATTAATAATGTGTATCATTTGAGATGAGGATTAATAATGTGTATCATTTGAGATGAGGATTAATAATGTGTATCATTTGGGATGAGGATTAATAATGTGTATCATTTGGGATGAGGATTAATAATGTGTATCATTTGGGATGAGGATTAATAATGTGTATCATTTAAGATGAGGATTAATAATGTGTATCATTTGAGATGAGGATTAATAATGTGTATCATTTGAGATGAGGATTAATAATGTGTATCATTTGAGATGAGGATTAATAATGTGTATCATTTGAGATGAGGATTAATAATGTGTATCATTTGAGATGAGGATTAATAATGTGTATCATTTGAGATGAGGATTAATAATGTGTATCATTTGAGATGAGGATTAATAATGTGTATCATTTGAGATGAGGATTAATAATGTGTATCATTTGAGATGAGGATTAATAATGTGTATCATTTGGGATGAGGATTAATAATGTGTATCATTTGGGATGAGGATTAATAATGTGTATCATTTGAGATGAGGATTAATAATGTGTATCATTTGAGATGAGGATTAATAATGTGTATCATTTGAGATGAGGATTAATAATGTGTATCATTTGGGATGAGGATTAATAATGTGTATCATTTGGGATGAGGATTAATAATGTGTATCATTTGAGATGAGGATTAATAATGTGTATCATTTAAGATGAGGATTAATAATGTGTATCATTTGAGATGAGGATTAATAATGTGTATCATTTGAGATGAGGATTAATAATGTGTATCATTTGAGATGAGGATTAATAATGTGTATCATTTGAGATGAGGATTAATAATGTGTATCATTTGAGATGAGGATTAATAATGTGTATCATTTGAGATGAGGATTAATAATGTGTATCATTTGAGATGAGGATTAATAATGTGTATCATTTGAGATGAGGATTAATAATGTGTATCATTTGGGATGAGGATTAATAATGTGTATCATTTGGGATGAGGATTAATAATGTGTATCATTTGAGATGAGGATTAATAATGTGTATCATTTGAGATGAGGATTAATAATGTGTATCATTTGAGATGAGGATTAATAATGTGTATCATTTGGGATGAGGATTAATAATGTGTATCATTTGGGATGAGGATTAATAATGTGTATCATTTGAGATGAGGATTAATAATGTGTATCATTTGAGATGAGGATTAAATAATGTGTATCATTTGAGATGAGGATAATAATGTGTATCATTTGGATGAGGATTAATAATGTGTATCATTTGGGATGAGGATTAATAATGTGTATCATTTGAGATGAGGATTAATAATGTGTATCATTTAAGATGAGGATTAATAATGGTGTATCATTTGAGATGAGGATTAATAATGTGTATCATTTGAGATGAGGATTAATAATGTGTATCATTTGAGATGAGGATTAAATAATGTGTATCATTTGAGATGAGGATTAATAATGTGTATCATTTGGGATGAGGATTAATAATGTGTATCATTTGAGATGAGGATTAATAATGTGTATCATTTTGAGATGAGGATTAATAATGTGTATCATTTGAGATGAGGATTAATAATGTGTATCATTTGAGATGAGGATTAATAATGTGTATCATTTGAGATGAGGATTAATAATGTGTATCATTTGAGATGAGGATTAATAATGTGTATCATTTGGGATGAGGATTAATAATGTGTATCATTTGGGATGAGGATTAATAATGTGTATCATTTGAGATGAGGATTAATAATGTGTATCATTTGAGATGAGGATTAATAATGTGTATCATTTGAGATGAGGATTAATAATGTGTAACATTTGGGATGAGGATTAATAATGTGTATCATTTGGGATGAGGATTAATAATGTGTATCATTTGAGATGAGGATTAATAATGTGTATCATTTGAGATGAGGATTAATAATGTGTATCATTTGAGATGAGGATTAATAATGTGTATCATCTGGGATGAGGATTAATAATGTGTATCATTTAAGATGAGGATTAATAATGTGTATCATTTGAGATGAGGATTAATAATGGTGTAATCATTTGAGATGAGGATTAATAATGTGTATCATTTGAGATGAGGATTAATAATGTGTATCATTTGAGATGAGGATTAATAATGTGTATCATTTGAGATGAGGATTAATAATGTGTATCATTTGAGATGAGGATTAATAATGTGTATCATTTGAGATGAGGATTAATAATGTGTATCATTTGGGATGAGGATTAATAATGTGTATCATTTGGGATGAGGATTATAATGTGTATCATTTGAGATGAGGATTAATAATGTGTATCATTTGAGATGAGGATTAATAATGTGTATCATTTGAGATGAGGATTAATAATGTGTATCATTTGAGATGAGGATTAATAATGTGTATCATTTGAGATGAGGATAATAATGTGTATCATTTGAGATGAGGATTAATAATGTGTATCATTTGAGATGAGGATTAATAATGTGTATCATTTGAGATGAGGATTAATAATGTGTATCATTTGAGATAAGGATTAATAATGTGTATCATTTGAGATGAGGATTAATAATGTGTATCATTTGAGATGAGGATTAATAATGTGTATCATTTGGGATGAGGATTAATAATGTGTATCATTTGGGATGAGGATTAATAATGTGTATCATTTAAGATGAGGATTAATAATATGTATCATTTAAGATGAGGATTAATAATGTGTATCATTTGAGATGAGGATTAATAATGTGTATGATTTGAGATGAGGATTAATAATGTGTATGATTTGAGATGAGGATTAATAATGTGTATCATTAAAGATGAGGATTAATAATGTGTATCATTTGAGATGAGGATTAATAATGTGTATCATTTGAGATGAGGATTAATAATGTGTATCATTTGAGATGAGGATTAATAATGTGTATCATTTGAGATGAGGATTAATAATGTGTATCATTTGAGATGAGGATTAATAATGTGTATCATTTAAGATGAGGATTAATAATGTGTATCATTTGAGATGAGGATTAATAATGTGTATCATTTCAGATGAGGATTAATAATGTGTATCATTTGGGATGAGGATTAATAATGTGTATCATTTGGGATGAGGATTAATAATGTGTATCATTTGGGATGAGGATTAATAATGTGTATCATTTGAGATGAGGATTAATAATGTGTATCATTTGAGATGAGGATTAATAATGTGTATCATTTGAGATGAGGATTAATAATGTGTATCATTTGAGATGAGGATTAATAATGTGTATCATTTGAGATGAGGATTAATAATGTGTATCATTTGAGATGAGGATTAATAATGTGTATCATTTGAGATGAGGATTAATAATGTGTATCATTTGAGATGAGGATTAATAATGTGTATCATTTGAGATGAGGATTAATAATGTGTATCATTTGAGATGAGGATTAATAATGTGTATCATTTGAGATGAGGATTAATAATGTGTATCATTTAAGATGTAGATTAATAATGTGTATCATTTGAGATGAGGATTAATAATGTGTATCATTTAAGATGAGGATTAATAATGTGTATCATTTAAGATGAGGATTAATAATGTGTATCATTTGAGATGAGGATTAATAATGTGTATCATTTGAGATGAGGATTAATAATGTGTATCATTTGAGATGAGGATTAATAATGTGTATCATTTGAGATGAGGATTAATAATGTGTATCATTTGAGATGAGGATTAATAATGTGTATCATTTGAGATGAGGATTAATAATGTGTATCATTTGAGATGAGGATTAATAATGTGTATCATTTAAGATGAGGATTAATAATGTGTATCATTTGAGATGAGGATTAATAATGTGTATCATTTGAGATGAGGATTAATAATGTGTATCATTTGAGATGAGGATTAATAATGTGTATCATTTGAGATGAGGATTAATAATGTGTATCATTTGAGATGAGGATTAAAAATGTGTATCATTTGAGATGAGGATTAATAATGTGTATCATTTGAGATGAGGATTAAAAATGTGTATCATTTGAGATGAGGATTAAAAATGTGTATCATTTAAGATGAGGATTAATAATGTGTATCATTTGAGATGAGGATTAATAATGTGTATCATTTGAGATGAGGATTAATAATGTGTATCATTTGAGATGAGGATTAATAATGTGTATCATTTGAGATGAGGATTAATAATGTGTATCATTTGAGATGAGGATTAATAATGTGTATCATTTGAGATGAGGATTAATAATGTGTATCATTTGAGATGAGGATTAATAATGTGTATCATTTGAGATGAGGATTAATAATGTGTATCATTTGAGATGAGGATTAATAATGTGTATCATTTGGGATGAGGATTAATAATGTGTATCATTTGGGATGAGGATTAATAATGTGTATCATTTGAGATGAGGATTAATAATGTGTATCATTTGAGATGGGGATTAATAATGTGTATCATTTGAGATGAGGATTAATAATGTGTATCATTTGAGATGAGGATTAATAATGTGTATCATTTGAGATGAGGATTAATAATGTGTATCATTTGAGATGAGGATTAATAATGTGTATCATTTGAGATGAGGATTAATAATGTGTATCATTTGAGATGAGGATTAATAATGTGTATCATTTGAGATGAGGATTAATAATGTGTATCATTTGAGATGAGGATTAATAATGTGTATCATTTGAGATGAGGATTAATAATGTGTATCATTTGAGATGAGGATTAATAATGTGTATCATTTGGGATGAGGATTAATAATGTGTATCATTTGGGATGAGGATTAATAATGTGTATCATTTAAGATGAGGATTAATAATGTGTATCATTTAAGATGAGGATTAATAATGTGTATCATTTGAGATGAGGATTAATAATGTGTATCATTTAAGATGAGGATTAATAATGTGTATCATTTGAGATGAGGATTAATAATGTGTATCATTTAAGATGAGGATTAATAATGTGTATCATTTGAGATGAGGATTAATAATGTGTATCATTTAAGATGAGGATTAATAATGTGTATCATTTGAGATGAGGATTAATAATGTGTATGATTTTAGATGAGGATTAATAATGTGTATCATTTAAGATGAGGATTAATAATGTGTATCATTTGAGATGAGGATTAATAATGTGTATCATTTGAGATGAGGATTAATAATGTGTATCATTTGAGATGAGGATTAATAATGTGTATCATTTGAGATAAGGATTAATAATGTGTATCATTTGAGATGAGGATTAATAATGTGTATCATTTGAGATGAGGATTAATAATGTGTATCATTTGAGATGAGGATTAATAATGTGTATCATTTGAGATGAGGATTAATAATGTGTATCATTTGGGATGAGGATTAATAATGTGTATCATTTGGGATGAGGATTAATAATGTGTATCATTTGGGATGAGGATTAATAATGTGTATCATTTGAGATGAGGATTAATAATGTGTATCATTTGAGATGAGGATTAATAATGTGTATCATTTGAGATGAGGATTAATAATGTGTATCATTTGAGATGAGGATTAATAATGTGTATCATTTGAGATGAGGATTAATAATGTGTATCATTTGAGATGAGGATTAATAATGTGTATCATTTGAGATGAGGATTAATAATGTGTATCATTTGAGATGAGGATTAATAATGTGTATCATTTGAGATGAGGATTAATAATGTGTATCATTTGAGATGAGGATTAATAATGTGTATCATTTGAGATGAGGATTAATAATGTGTATCATTTGAGATGAGGATTAATAATGTGTATCATTTGAGATGAGGATTAATAATGTGTATCATTTGGGATGAGGATTAATAATGTGTATCATTTAAGATGAGGATTAATAATGTGTATCATTTGAGATGAGGATTAATAATGTGTATCATTTGAGATGAGGATTAATAATGTGTATCATTTGAGATGAGGATTAATAATGTGTATCATTTGAGATGAGGATTAATAATGTGTATCATTTGAGATGAGGATTAATAATGTGTATCATTTGGGATGAGGATTAATAATGTGTATCATTTAAGATGAGGATTAATAATGTGTATCATTTGAGATGAGGATTAATAATGTGTATCATTTGAGATGAGGATTAATAATGTGTATCATTTGGGATGAGGATTAATAATGTGTATCATTTAAGATGAGGATTAATAATGTGTATCATTTGAGATGAGGATTAATAATGTGTATCATTTGATATGAGGATTAATAATGTGTATCATTTGGGATGAGGATTAATAATGTGTATCATTTGAGATGAGGATTAATAATGTGTATCATTTAAGATGAGGATTAATAATGTGTATCATTTGAGATGAGGATTAATAATGTGTATCATTTGAGATGAGGATTAATAATGTGTATCATTTGAGATGAGGATTAATAATGTGTATCATTTGAGATGAGGATTAATAATGTGTATCATTTGAGATGAGGATTAATAATGTGTATCATTTAAGATGAGGATTAATAATGTGTATCATTTGAGATGAGGATTAATAATGTGTATCATTTGAGATGAGGATTAATAATGTGTATCATTTGAGATGAGGATTAATAATGTGTATCATTTGAGATGAGGATTAATAATGTGTATCATTTGAGATGAGGATTAATAATGTGTATCATTTGATATGAGGATTAATAATGTGTATCATTTGGGATGAGGATTAATAATGTGTATCATTTGAGATGAGGATTAATAATGTGTATCATTTAAGATGAGGATTAATAATGTGTATCATTTGAGATGAGGATTAATAATGTGTATCATTTGAGATGAGGATTAATAATGTGTATCATTTGAGATGAGGATTAATAATGTGTATCATTTGAGATGAGGATTAATAATGTGTATCATTTGAGATGAGGATTAATAATGTGTATCATTTAAGATGAGGATTAATAATGTGTATCATTTGAGATGAGGATTAATAATGTGTATCATTTGAGATGAGGATTAATAATGTGTATCATTTGAGATGAGGATTAATAATGTGTATCATTTGAGATGAGGATTAATAATGTGTATCATTTGAGATGAGGATTAATAATGTGTATCATTTGAGATGAGGATTAATAATGTTTATCATTTGAGATGAGGATTAATTATGTGTATCATTTGAGATGAGGATTAATAATGTGTATCATTTGGGATGAGGATTAATAATGTGTATCATTTGGGATGAGGATTAATAATGTGTATCATTTGGGATGAGGATTAATAATGTGTATCATTTGAGATGAGGATTAATAATGTGTATCATTTAAGATGAGGATTAATAATGTGTATCATTTGAGATGAGGATTAATAATGTGTATCATTTGAGATGAGGATTAATAATCTGTATCATTTGAGATGAGGATTAATAATGTGTATCATTTGAGATGAGGAATTATAATGTGTATCATTTGAGATGAGGATTAATAATGTGTATCATTTGAGATGAGGATTAATAATGTGTATCATTTGGGATGAGGATTAATAATGTGTATCATTTAAGATGAGGATTAATAATGTGTATCATTTGAGATGAGGATTAATAATGTGTATCATTTGAGATGAGGATTAATAATGTGTATAATTTGAGATGAGGATTAATAATGTGTATCATTTGGGATGAGGATTAATAATGTGTATCATTTGAGATGAGGATTAATAATGTGTATCATTTGAGATGAGGATTAATAATGTGTATCATTTGAGATGAGGATTAATAATGTGTATCATTTGAGATGAGGATTAATAATGTGTATCATTTGAGATGAGGATTAATAATGTGTATCATTTGAGATGAGGATTAATAATGTGTATAATTGCGGATGAGGATTAATAATGTGTATCATTTGAGATGAGGATTAATAATGTGTATAATTTGAGATGAGGATTAATAATGTGTATCATTTGGGATGAGGATTAATAATGTGTATCATTTGAGATGAGGATTAATAATGTGTATCATTTGAGATGAGGATTAATAATGTGTATCATTTGAGATGAGGATTAATAATGTGTATCATTTGAGATGAGGATTAATAATGTGTATCATTTGAGATCAGGATTAATAATGTGTATCATTTGGGATGAGGATTAATAATGTGTATCATTTGAGATGAGGATTAATAATGTGTATCATTTGAGATGAGGATTAATAATGTGTATCATTTGAGATGAGGATTAATAATGTGTATCATTTGAGATGAGGATTAATAATGTGTATCATTTGGGATGAGGATTAATAATGTGTATCATTTGAGATGAGGATTAATAATGTGTATCATTTGAGATTAGGATTAATAATGTGTATCATCTGGGATGAGGATTAATAATGTGTATCATCTGAGATGAGGATTAATAATGTGTATCATCTGGGATGAGGATTAATAATGTGTATCATTTGAGATGAGGATTAATAATGTGTATCATTTGAGATGAGGATTAATAATGTGTATCATTTGAGATGAGGATTAATAGAGTGTATCATTTGAGATGAGGATTAATAATGTGTATCATTTGAGATGAGGATTAATAATGTGTATCATTTGAGATGAGGATTAATAATGTGTATCATTTGAGATTAGGATTAATAATGTGTATCATTTGAGATGAGGATTAATAATGTGTATCATTTGGGATGAGGATTAATAATGTGTATCATTTGAGATGAGGATTAATAATGTGTATCATTTGGGATGAGGATTAATAATGTGTATCATCTGGGATGAGGATTAATAATGTGTATCATCTGGGATGAGGATTAATAATGTGTATCATCTGGGATGAGGATTAATAATGTGTATCATTTGGGATGAGAATTAATAATGTGTATCATTTGAGATGAGGATTAATAATGTGTATCATTTGAGATGAGGATTAATAATGTGTATCATTTGAGATGAGGATTAATAATGTGTATCATTTGAGATGAGGATTAATAATGTGTATCATTTGAGATGAGGATTAATAATGTGTATCATTTGAGATGAGGATTAATAATGTGTATCATTTGGGATGAGGATTAATAATGTGTATCATTTGAGATGAGGATTAATAATGTGTATCATTTGAGATGAGGATTAATAATGTGTATCATTTGAGATGAGGATTAATAATGTGTATCATTTGAGATGAGGATTAATAATGTGTATCATTTGAGATGAGGATTAATAATGTGTATCATTTGAGATGAGGATTAATAATGTGTATCATTTGAGATGAGGATTAATAATGTGTATCATTTGAGATGAGGATTAATAATGTGTATCATTTGAGATGAGGATTAATAATGTGTATCATTTGGGATGAGGATTAATAATGTGTATCATTTGGGATGAGGATTAATAATGTGTATCATTTGAGATGAGGATTAATAATGTGTATCATTTGAGATGAGGATTAATAATGTGTATAATTTGAGATGAGGATTAATAATGTGTATCATTTGAGATGAGGATTAATAATGTGTATCATTTGAGATGAGGATTAATAATGTGTATCATTTGAGATGAGGATTAATAATGTGTATCATTTGAGATGAGGATTAATAATGTGTATAATTTGAGATGAGGATTAATAATGTGTATCATTTGGGATGAGGATTAATAATGTGTATCATTTGAGATGAGGATTAATAATGTGTATCATTTGAGATGAGGATTAATAATGTGTATCATTTGAGATGAGGATTAATAATGTGTATCATTTGAGATGAGGATTAATAATGTGTATCATTTGAGATGAGGATTAATAATGTGTATCATTTGAGATGAGGATTAATAATGTGTATCATTTGAGATGAGGATTAATAATGTGTATAATTGCGGATGAGGATTAATAATGTGTATCATTTGAGATGAGGATTAATAATGTGTATAATTTGAGATGAGGATTAATAATGTGTATCATTTGGGATGAGGATTAATAATGTGTATCATTTGAGATGAGGATTAATAATGTGTATCATTTGAGATGAGGATTAATAATGTGTATCATTTGAGATGAGGATTAATAATGTGTATCATTTGAGATGAGGATTAATAATGTGTATCATTTGAGATGAGGATTAATAATGTGTATCATTTGGGATGAGGATTAATAATGTGTATCATTTGAGATGAGGATTAATAATGTGTATCATTTGAGATGAGGATTAATAATGTGTATCATTTGAGAGGAGGATTAATAATGTGTATCATTTGAGATGAGGATTAATAATGTGTATCATTTGGGATGAGGATTAATAATGTGTATCATTTGAGATGAGGATTAATAATGTGTATCATTTGAGATTAGGATTAATAATGTGTATCATCTGGGATTAGGATTAATAATGTGTATCATCTGAGATGAGGATTAATAATGTGTATCATCTGGGATGAGGATTAATAATGTGTATCATTTGAGATGAGGATTAATAATGTGTATCATTTGAGATGAGGATTAATAATGTGTATCATTTGAGATGAGGATTAATAATGTGTATCATTTGAGATGAGGATTAATAATGTGTATCATTTGGGATGAGGATTAATAATGTGTATCATTTGAGATGAGGATTAATAATGTGTATCATTTGAGATTAGGATTAATAATGTGTATCATCTGGGATGAAGATTAATAATGTGTATCATCTGACATGAGGATTAATAATGTGTATCATTTTGGATGAGGATTAATAATGTGTATCATTTGAGATGAGGATTAATAATGTGTATCATTTGGGATGAGGATTAATAATGTGTATTATCTGGGATGAGGATTAATAATGTGTATCATTTGGGATGAGGATTAATAATGTGTATCATTTGAGATGAGGATTAATAATGTGTATCATTTGAGATGAGGATTAATAATGTGTATCATTTGAGATGAGGATTAATAATGTGTATCATTTGGGATGAGGATTAATAATGTGTATCATCTGGGATGAGGATTAATAATGTGTATCATTTGAGATGAGGATTAATAATGTGTATCATTTGAGATGAGGATTAATAATGTGTATCATTTGAGATGAGGATTAATAATGTGTATCATTTGAGATGAGGATTAATAATGTGTATCATTTGAGATGAGGATTAATAATGTGTATCATTTGGGATGAGGATTAATAATGTGTATCATTTGAGATGAGGATTAATAATGTGTATCATTTGAGATTAGGATTAATAATGTGTATCATCTGGGATGAGGATTAATAATGTGTATCATCTGGGATGAGGATTAATAATGTGTATCATCTGGGATGAGGATTAATAATGTGTATCATTTTGGATGAGGATTAATAATGTGTATCATTTGAGATGAGGATTAATAATGTGTATCATTTGAGATGAGGATTAATAATGTGTATCATTTGAGATGAGGATTAATAATGTGTATCATTTGGGATGAGGATTAATAATGTGTATCATTTGAGATGAGGATTAATAATGTGTATCATCTGAGATGAGGATTAATAATGTGTATCATTTGAGATGAGGATTAATAATGTGTATCATTTGAGATGAGGATTAATAATGTGTATCATTTGAGATGAGGATTAATAATGTGTATCATTTGAGATGAGGATTAATAATGTGTATCATTTGAGATGAGGATTAATAATGTGTATCATTTGGGATGAGGATTAATAATGTGTATCATTTGAGATGAGGATTAATAATGTGTATCATTTGGGATGAGGATTAATAATGTGTATCATTTGAGATGAGGATTAATAATGTGTATCATTTGAGATGAGGATTAATAATGTGTATCATTTGAGATGAGGATTAATAATGTGTATCATTTGAGATTAGGATTAATAATGTGTATCATCTGGGATGAGGATTAATAATGTGTATCATCTGGGATGAGGATTAATAATGTGTATCATTTGAGATGAGGATTAATAATGTGTATCATTTGGGATGAGGATTAATAATGTGTATCATTTGAGATGAGGATTAATAATGTGTATCATTTGAGATGAGAATTAATAATGTGTATCATTTGAGATGAGGATTAATAATGTGTATCATTTGAGATGAGGATTAATAATGTGTATCATTTGAGATGAGGATTAATAATGTGTATCATTTGAGATGAGGATTAATAATGTGTATCATTTGAGATGAGGATTAATAATGTGTATCATTTGAGATTAGGATTAATAATGTGTATCATCTGGGATGAGGATTAATAATGTGTATCATCTGGGATGAGGATTAATAATGTGTATCATTTGAGATGAGGATTAATAATGTGTATCATTTGGGATGAGGATTAATAATGTGTATCATTTGAGATGAGGATTAATAATGTGTATCATTTGAGATTAGGATTAATAATGTGTATCATTTGGGATGAGGATTAATAATTTGTATCATTTGAGATGAGGATTAATAATGTGTATCCTTTGAGATGAGGATTAATAATGTGTATCATTTGAGATGAGGATTAATAATGTGTATCATTTGGGATGAGGATTAATAATGTGTATCATTTGAGATGAGGATTAATAATGTGTATCATTTGAGATGAGGATTAATAATGTGTATCATTTGAGATGAGAATTAATAATGTGTATCATTTGAGATGAGGATTAATAATGTGTATCATTTGAGATGAGGATTAATAATGTGTATCATTTGGGATGAGGATTAATAATGTGTATCATTTGAGATGAGGATTAATAATGTGTATCATTTGAGATGAGGATTAATAATGTGTATCATTTGAGATGAGGATTAATAATGTGTATCATTTGAGATGAGGATTAATAATGTGTATCATTTGAGATGAGGATTAATAATGTGTATCATTTGAGATGAGGATTAATAATGTGTATCATTTGAGATGAGGATTAATAATGTGTATCATTTGAGATGAGGATTAATAATGTGTATAATTGCGGATGAGGATTAATAATGTGTATCATTTGAGATGAGGATTAATAATGTGTATCATTTGAGATGAGGATTAATAATGTGTATCATTTGAGATGAGGATTAATAATGTGTATCATATGGGATGAGGATTAATAATGTGTATCATTTGAGATGAGGATTAATAATGTGTATCATTTGAGATTAGGATTAATAATGTGTATCATCTGGGATGAGGATTAATAATGTGTATCATCTGGGATGAGGATTAATAATGTGTATCATTTGAGATGAGGATTAATAATGTGTATCATTTGGGATGAGGATTAATAATGTGTATCATTTGAGATGAGGATTAATAATGTGTATCATTTGAGATTAGGATTAATAATGTGTATCATTTGGGATGAGGATTAATAATGTGTATCATTTGAGATGAGGATTAATAATGTGTATCATTTTAGATGAGGATTAATAATGTGTATAATTGCGGATGAGGATTAATAATGTGTATCATTTGAGATGAGGATTAATAATGTGTATCATTTGAGATGAGGATTAATAATGTGTATCATTTGAGATGAGGATTAATAATGTGTATCATTTGAGATGAGGATTAATAATGTGTATCATTTGAGATGAGGATTAATAATGTGTATAATTGCGGATGAGGATTAATAATGTGTATCATTTGAGATGAGGATTAATAATGTGTATCATTTGAGATGAGGATTAATAATGTGTATCATTTGAGATGAGGATTAATAATGTGTATCATATGGGATGAGGATTAATAATGTGTATCATTTGAGATGAGGATTAATAATGTGTATCATTTGAGATTAGGATTAATAATGTGTATCATCTGGGATGAGGATTAATAATGTGTATCATCTGGGATGAGGATTAATAATGTGTATCATTTGAGATGAGGATTAATAATGTGTATCATTTGGGATGAGGATTAATAATGTGTATCATTTGAGATGAGGATTAATAATGTGTATCATTTGAGATTAGGATTAATAATGTGTATCATTTGGGATGAGGATTAATAATGTGTATCATTTGAGATGAGGATTAATAATGTGTATCATTTTAGATGAGGATTAATAATGTGTATAATTGCGGATGAGGATTAATAATGTGTATCATTTGAGATGAGGATTAATAATGTGTATCATTTGAGATGAGGATTAATAATGTGTATCATTTGAGATGAGGATTAATAATGTGTATCATTTGAGATGAGGATTAATAATGTGTATCATTTGAGATGAGGATTAATAATGTGTATCATTTGAGATGAGGATTAATAATGTGTATCATTTGAGATGAGGATTAATAATGTGTATAATTGCGGATGAGGATTAATAATGTGTATCATTTGAGATGAGGATTAATAATGTGTATCATTTGGGTAATTCTGACTATTATTCTCACCTTGGATTTTATTTTCACAACGTTTTGGCCGATGTAACTTCTTAATTTTTTCAGGTGTATCTCGTCAAACTCGGATATATTTATCTTGAACCTATACAGAATTTCGAAATGGACCTTTTCTTTAGTCCAGGGGGAAGGGGTAGATTGTTCTTATTCTGTCAGCCACGACCAGGTAAAAGTAAATTATTTTTATTTTTTTTTTAGTATTGCATATTGTAGGGATTGTGATAGTATGCAACCATTACCTCCCCTTAGAATACTCTCTAATCAACAGAGTTTACACAACTCCTTCCGTTTGGCCAGGTTATACAGAAAATAAAAATGGACGTCATTTCATGACTCATTGACGTCTTGTTTTTCTTAACAATGAAAGAATATTTCATGGTGGTTTTCTTTGTTTCTACCCTTATAAACTGAAACTAAACAGATGGGATGTGTTGAATATATACGGGCGACTTTTCAAAACACAAAATAAAACAGCACGCGACATGCCACGTGCTTAAATAATGCACACGACACAAATCGTGAATAATCCTACATATCTTTCAAATGTAAAACTCTTGTCAGAAGATAAAATATATATATATATATATATATATATATATATATATATATATATATTATTGTTTAAATTTAGGGGGTACCAAATTGGTCAAAGGGAAAATTATTCCCAACACGCATTTAGGTAAAAATGCACTTTTGTATAAATAATTGAATTAATTCAAGGAAGTATCGCTAACAAAACCAAATAAAAACATCTACATAAAAGTGATACATTTAGTAGTCCTGCAAGGTTAGCTTCTAGATTCAGCCACTCTGATGAATCGTAGACGACGAAACACGTGTCAGTGGATAATTATATTTTAAAAATAATATATATGCCGTTCCCCATTTAGGGGGTACCAAATTGGTCAAAGGGAAAATTATTCCCACCACGCATTTAGGTAAAAATGCACTTTCGTATAAATAATTGAATTAATTCAAGAAAGTATCGCTAACAAAAATAGATAAAAACATCTATATATATATATATATATATATATATATATATATATATATATATATATATACATATATATATACATATATATATATATATATATATATATACATATATATATACATATATATATATATATATATATACATATATATATACATATATATATATATATATACATATATATATACATATATATATATATACATATACATATATATATATATATACATATATATATATATACATAATATATATATATATATATATACATATATGTATATATATATATATACATATATGTATATATATGCATATATATATACATATATGTATATATATGCATGTATATATATATATATATATATATATATATATATATATATATATATATATATAATAAATTCACATACAGATAGTTTTCTACAGAAAACCAATGTCCAAGCATGTTTATTCCTTCATATTTAAATAAATAAATAATAAAATAATAAAACTCGGTGAATTTTATATTATCTGGAACTAAACATTATGACAATGGCTATGAACGGACCGCCTATGTGTTGGACATCTGCAAACATAACTGAAGCATACAGATTTTTTAAGCAGCGTTGTAACATTTATTTTTCAGTCAAAAATATTCTGTTAGAAAAACAGGTTGACCACGTTCTGTTACTGTTGGGAGAAAGCCTTAAAGGGTACAACACATGGGCATTCAAAAATGAAGCCGATAAAAGTAACCCAGAAATCATTTGGAGAAAATTCGAAGAAAGATTACAACCACAATTTTTTTTTTTATTTATTTTTTTTTTTTTCATTTAATTTTCACCCCAAACAAGGCACAGTGCACCTTTGAAGCAGGGGGCTACTATCAGGGACTTAATTAGCAGGGTCATTATGAAGGGAAATGAGTAGAAAGATGTTTGTTAACATTACACTTGAACTTCTGCATATCAGTGCAGTTGGGAAAGCAGAATCCCGGAGGGGAGTTCCAAAGACCCGCAGTTTTGTGGAAGAAACTATTGGAGTAAAAGGCTTTCTTGCACCCAGAGATCTCTACTGTAAAGGGATGAGACTTAGTAGCTTGTCGGGTAGTTACGTCGGGGAGGTACAAGTGTTTGCAGTTCGTCAGAGCATTCACCATTAAAGTATTTGTAGAACAGGCAGAGGGATGCAACATCTCGTTGATGGGACAGTGGCTGAAGCCTAGATGACAGTTCAGGACCTATCAGGTTGGCGACTCTCTTTTGAACTCTGTCCAGGAGCAAGAGACAAGCAGCAGATGCACCAGCCCAGATGTGACAACAGTACTCCATACATGGGCGAATGGTGGCCTTATAGAGGTATAGGATACTGTCAGGCATAAGTAGTTTTCTAGCACGGTAGAGGGAGCCAACCTTCCTTGCAGCAGCCTTGGCAATGCTCTCAATGTATCTATTCCAGTTCATATTCCCTATAAATGTTAGGCCGAGGAGTTTAAAAGAAGTACTTTCAGGCAATGTGTTCTTGGCATTGCTATTTGTGGTAGAGAAGGTTTCTTGTAGTTATTGAAGGAAACAAGCTTAGTCTTAGCAGCATTGAATGTGACCATCCATTTTTGTCCCCATTCCACTACAGATTGGAGGTCATCCTCTAGTGTTTCTGCCATTTCCTTGGATATGTGTTCATTTGTTTTCCCCTCATATCTGTTATAGAGAGTAGTGTCATTGGCAAATATACCCATCTCCGAAACAATTTTATCAGGGAGGTCATTTATGAATATCAGGAATAATAGAGGTCCAAGGATAGACCCCTGAGGTACTCCCGCATTTATGTCATATTGTTTAGATGTACGACCGTCAATGACAACTTTGATTTTTCTCTTACTTAAGAAGGATTTAATTACATTATGAATTCTTCCAGTGATACCATATGATCTAATTTTCCTTAGAAGACCATCGTGCCATACCGTGTCAAAAGCCTTAGATATATCAAGGGCTACTGCTCTACCTTCCCCTGTTTTGTCCAATGAACAGTATATACGTTCAGAAACTACAGTTAAGATATCTGCTGTTGAACGGGCTTGCCTGAATCCATATTGTTTATCAGTCAGGAGTTTAGCAGCTGTTATGTGCTGGACTAGGGCTTGATTAACTAAGGACTCAAATATTTTGTCGAAAAGCGGGAGGAGGCTAATGGGGCGATAATTTAGTGGGTCAGTCCTTTCACCAGAATTCTTGAAGACTGGTACCACAGAGGCGGTTTTCCAGCAGTCGGGAAATTGAATTTTCACATTGCTTGTTTTTATCTGCGTCAATATAAAACATAAACTAATGGAATAAGAGAATTTCAATGACTTTCTAGTCAGATGAAATCACAGACATTAAAGTGCAAATTCTATAATATCCAGGAAACAGAGGAACGACTTATAGAGCAGGTCATATCTGGAATGAAGCATCCAGAAACAACTGCTGGCAAAGGGCGAAGATTTGACACTGCAGGAAGCTATAAACTGTGGCAGGACACATGAAACTTCCATAGACCACATTAGACAACTTGCTGAACTAGACAAACGAAAAGAGCAAGAGATAGATGCAGTGAAATACAAGCATTGTAAACGATGCAGAGATTCCCATCCAAGTGGAAAATGTCAAGCATGGGGTACCATATGTTCAGCTTGCGGATAGAAAGAACATTGGTCAAAGTCTGCACTTACAAAAATGAGAAAGCAGCAAGGCATGTGCCAACATGCACAACATGGAAGAAAGCAAATAGGACGCCGAGAAATACAAAGAAGCCAGTACAAGCACCAGAAACACAGCAACCGTGTGCACTCTGTAAATGCCTTTCAGACAGACAATCAATGAATATTTAACAAGTTTGAGCAAGTGTCTTTTGACACGATCCACAAACAAAGTGACCATCGGAGAGATTTTCACAAACCTTATAATAAAATTTCCTTTTCCTAACCTTTCAGGCATCCACTTTCTGAAAGCTAAAGTCGATACAGGAGCTGAAGACAATACACTTCCATTAGTTACCTTCTGGAAGATGTTCCCACACCGGATGTGCAGCAGGACATCTACTCCCCGGTGCAACAAAGGATGAACAAACTGTTTTAACAGCATATAATGGTTCTAATATTAAACAGCACAGATCCATTAAAATAGCTTGTTCACACAAAAGAAAATGGAAGACACTAAAGGGCCTACTATCATAGGACTACCTTCGACCAGAGACCTTAAACTGGCAACTCTACATTGTGCAATCCAGAAATTTCAATAAGATCAACACAGGATCTGGTAAATATGTACTCAGACCATTTCGAGAGTATCAGTAATTTGGAGGTTGAATATCATATTGTCCTGAAATCAGACAACCACCCTGTTATACATGCACAAACAAAATGTCTCATACATATGTGGGAAGAAATCCAGACTAAATTGGAGAATATGGTAAAACAAGGTGTCATACTAAGAGTAACCTGGTCTACAGAATTGGTCAGCAGCTTGGTTTATGTGCATAAAGGCAATGGAAAACTCTGCCAGTGTCTAGATCCGAAAGGTTCAATCACAGCCATCATGAAATGCCATTGCAAGACCCCTACAATGGAAGAACTTACACATAAACTCTCTGGTGCCAAATTTTTTTTTCTAAATTGTATGTCAAAAATGGCTATTAGTCTATCAAACTCGATGTCGCTTCACAACTGTTGACTACCTTCAACTCCCGTTTTGGAAGATTTTGTTTCCAACGGATGCCTTTTGGTCTGGTGATGTTTCAGGATATATTTATCCAGAAGATGGACTTGATCCTGGAGAAGTGCCCTAGCACTCTAGGGCTGATCGATGTTGCTATTGTGTTTGGAGAAACCTAAGAAGAGCATAACAAGAACCTTCACAATTTAATGAGGATTGCATATATATTGTTTCAACCGTGAAAAAATGTGCAATAAATGAGAAACAGATTCAGATTTTTGGTGCAATCTACAATCAAAATGGTATGCACCCTAATCCCAGCAAGAAAATAGAAATAAAAATGTTACCGAGTCCATTGAACATAACCAACCTGCAGAGGGTGTTGGGAATCATCAGGTACATGCCACCTTTCATTCCACACTTGTCAGATCTCACAGCACCATTGAGAGATCTCTGAAAAATAAGTGAAAAATATCAGTGGACAGAAGATCACCAGAAATCCCTCCAGCAAATCAAGAATCTACTGCCATCCAAGTCATGCATCAAGTAGAAGACTTGGTGCCGCTCTCCTTCAAGAAAGAAAACCCATAGCATTTGCATCGAAATCATTAACAGAGACTGAACAACGCTATGCCAATATAGAGCGGAAGTTGTTTTTGGCTGTGAACGATTTCAAACTTACATCTATGGAAGTGCATTCCAGGTGAGAAGTGATCATAAACCTCTGAAAATGATCAACTTTAAAAATTTGGTTGTAGCTCCACCTCGCCTCCAATGCATTCTGTTACATTTGCAAGGGTATGATATGAAAAGACATGACATTAGTGGATGGAGTCTCAAGGCTACCCAATAAAAAAGCTAAAGAAGCCATTGACCTGAACCTGAGAGTGGATTTTGTTCAATTCTCAACCCCAAAACTTCCATAATGAAAATATTGTAAACGTTTTATTTTGCATAATGAAAATATTGTAAACGTTTTATTTTGCATAATGAGTAGTGAAAGCATAGATGTGAGCCTGAAAGGATCTCATTCCTATGGGTGGGGATTTTATTTTAAATGCAACAGCGTCATTTTGAAATTCTTTTTTGTTTTTAAGATATAATACTGTTTAAATGTTATATTTCACTTCATATTTGTCGGTTTTACAAATTTCAAACATTGTCTATTTGTCAAGATGGTCTACTCAAAATGTAATAGCATAAAAACGCAACTGAGTTTTTGTCACCAACTGTTCTTTTTTGTTTAGAATTTAATCTTTAAAATATATCTTCAAAATAGTATCACATTAAATGTCGAAATGATAACTAGTTTATTTAATTGTTATAAAAACAACTATTTTTTAACCCTTTGCTATTAAACATTTCATTTAATATTTTTTCTATGATGATGATGGTGATGATGATGGCTCCTAAAAACTTGTATAAAAATTAAAACACAAAACAACATTTGGTAAATTTATTATTTGCCAAAAAAGTAGCTATTGAGAAACTTTTGGGAAAAGTTTAATTAAAAGTATTTAAAAAACAATAATAATGATGACGCTTCCACATTTTAAAACAGATTTTTAAAAATATTTTTATACAATATTTTTATCATAGGTTGATAAACGTTTAAGTCTATAAAGCTTTACACACGTTTATAAAGAATATCAAGTTTATATAGTTAAAAACAACTCTTTTTCACCCCAAACAAGGCATATTTTGATTTAGACCTAAGGTACTACTATAGTGAACTGTGGGGAGTTGAGCAAGGAGATGTCTGTTCACATTACATTTAAACTTCTGCAGGTGGTTGAGAATTGTTTTGTTGTTGTTAAAACAAAAGGAAAGAAACTTAATAGCTTTAAATGTTATCATCTGTTTATGGCCCCAATTCACTACAGACCGAAGTTCATTTTCTAAGGTTTCTGCCATCGTTTTGGATAAGTGTACGTTCGTTTTCATCGTCATGTCTATCAGTAAATATATCCATCTCGGACACAATTTTATCAGGGAGGTCGTTTATAAATATTAGGAATAATAAAGATAAACCCATGAGACACATCCACATTTATATCATGTTGTTTAGTTAAAAACTTAATTTGTGTGAAGCAGCATTATGATCTCAAATCAAATCGGGCCCTGTCGGTGGGGCATTAGAATACGCCGACTGCCCCCCTGCAGAGGGTAAAATTCCCTCAATGGGGGTCCTGGATATGACCTTAAACTATATCCAGTGGTGAGGCCCCAGCTTGTGGGCTTTGGGGAGTGTGGAGCCACCCTTTAATTACCATTGCTCTCAGGTCCACTCTGACTCAGAGTGGTAGTACCTGTTAGGGTCCCAACTATGGGTTAAATAGAAACCGACGTGAAAACAACAAATATATTCTATTAAAAAAATCTTTGGATTCGGCATTAAATAACCCGAAAAGGGTTGATATGCCGTAAAACAACCAACCAACCAAATCAAATCGAATTTGTTTAATGAAAAATAGCAAAGTGCAACAAGCCATGTAAACAGACAGAAAATATTTACATCCACATCAACATTCTGAATGTTTGTTTAAGACCGCTTTATATCGTAATAAAGTAGTAATTGTTGTAATCTCTTCTGGCAAGTTGTTCTGCAGAGCAGCAATATGCACAGAGAATGTTGGCCTTCTTTTTTTGAGATGAAAGCGATGATGATACATCTTTTGTAGGGGCACGCAGAGATCGCAACTTAACGTTAAATGAAAACTTCCTCTAACAATAGATTAAAATTCCTGTTGATGATGTTATACAAGGTGCCTTCAATAAGTTTCCAGACTTTTTTGTACATGCATTTAAAATTGTCATACACTCTTTAAAATTCAGTATGTTATGTCTTATGAGATGACCAATTTTTATGATTTTAGGTTCAAATGAACAGCTACATGAGGAATTGAAATACACCCTACTAAAGTCTGATTATCATACCTGGTGAATTTCAAAAAAGCTATCTAGACATGAGCACATTTTAGAAGAACGATATGCAATAAAATTTTGTTTTAACTTGGAAAAATGCCATAGAAACATATGGAAAGCTTCAGATTGCTTTTGGACCATCTTGTATGAATCGAGCATCAGTTTTTGAGTGGTATAAGATATTCAAGGAAGGCAGGGTGTCTGTGAGGGATGATGAGATGTGTGGGAGGAGTAAGGAAGTCAGAACACCAGAATTGATTGGCTGAATAAAGAATTTAATCGATAAGGTCCGTCATATATCTACAGAGACAATAAGTGCACAGTTTGATGTCAGTGTGGGAACTGTTAACACAATTATTTGCAAGAAACTGAAGATATGGAAGATTTGTGCAAAGTTTGTTCCAAGGGTGCTCCATCCTTATCACAGACTATTTGACCAAGATTGGCATCAAGACAGTTCCTCACCTTCTCTATAATCCAGACCTTGCTCCCTGAGACTTTTGGTTATTTCCTAAGCTCAAAGAAAACCTTAGAGGCTGTCGTTATGAGACAATTGAGATGAAAGAGACTGTGACGAGGGTCATCCTCTTCTGCTCCAGTAAAAACAGACTTAATCTTTGGAGCTGCACTATATAGGTAAATAGGAAGCATCCTCCTCATCATCCTGATGTCATCACTGGACATACTCCAGATGTACGATATCGTTTTGTAGATGAGGATTTGGATAGCATACGTAAGAACAGGCTGTGCCAGAGTTATGTGTAGGCAATGTTTACTTTTATGGAAATCGTGTGAGACAAGGCATGAAGCTACTTTATGTAAGGAGGTAAGAAGAACGAAAGATGATTATCGCAAAATAAGAAGTGCCTATTGATGTTAGTTTTGAAAATACTAAGGTCGTAGGTAGGAGAAAAACAATAAGAATGAAGAGAGTTACAACCTTACAGTTCTTGGAAAGAAGTTACTAGAATAGGAAGTTGTATTACGATGAGGATGCAGTATCCGAACAGCGAATTGATGGAGACAATTCTATTTGCCGTTAGGTTAAGAAAAAATGTCTGGATGAATGGATATAAGAATAAAGGGGTTATAGTATATTCTTGATTTTTTATTTAATGTTTGAGACAATTTAAAGATATGTGACAATTTTATGAAATTCAAATTAGCAACATACTTAATGATTAATATTGAACAAAATTTTAATTGGACTAGAATTAATATGTAAAAACAATAAAAAATTAATTTTAAGTAAAGTTTAATTATTTTAAATTTATAATTTATATGCTCTCTATATTCATTTGTATTTACTTAATAAAAAGAAGTCAATATAGAAAAAAGCATTATAGCAATACAAACACGGACGCAACATGGAAATTCAGTATGGCTAGGTATAAAACCTACTTAATCACTTAATCTTATGGAAAATCTTTTTAGCAAAGTCATGAATTAAAACATCTTCATCTGTCTCTCTGTATGTCTGTTTGTCTCTATCACAAACGTATATATGTTTTCTTTAATTAGTTTCTTTGTTGCCCTTGTCTATAAAGGTAAGAGGTTATATCGCCCGAAACGTGAAGAATAGCACTTCAAATAATGCAAATTACCAATTCTTATCATGAAAATTCCGAAAGCTGTAAAAATATTAATGTTTTTTTTAATGAAAATCCCTCCCGACAAGGCATGAAACCACTTGATGTAAGGAACTAAAAGAACAAAAAAGAAAAGAAAAGAAAATACTACTTCAAGGTAAAAAAAAAAAAGTAATGATAAATGTTAGATAAATAGATTCTGAACCAGAAAACAGCAATTCTTTCCTTTTTGTCCGAAACATCGTTCATGGTATGTGAGAACTAAAAGACAAAATAAGTGAAGCGAGAGTTATGAGGTTTTCGAAAGTAAATCTAAGCTCCACTTTCTACTCTCCATAAATTGTATGAAATAAAGAAGAAACTAACATTAACAGTTTCAAATGAATAAAAAAAGAAGAGGAAAAAACGCTGGTATTTTCTGAACAATCTAATTAAAATATTTGATTTTGAATCATATACTTTTTTCTGTGCATTTCTAAAAAATGTGATACAGCAATAAAATTGCAGATGTTTTCGATGCGATTTTAAAATGATAAAAATTGTGAATTCATTTTTATCTTGTCAGATTGTTAATTTTTGATGGATGACTCTGTATTCTGTTACGCGAACGTATTTTTAACAGTAAGTAAAAACGTTATCTATGTGAAAATATTTTTGAAATGATGCACCACTTGAAGGTATGCAGTCAATTGTTTAAATTTGGTTTGAATTCCAAATTTCGAAAAAAGAGTTGACGAGTTAAAAAAAAAATCACTAAGTTTATTTTTTTAATGTGTCCTTGCAAACCTATAAAAGGCTTTATCCATTGGTATTCTATCAGGTTTTCGATTTTATAAGTTAACTCAGATTGAATGAACGTAACTTATTTGAAATGTGTCCATGTAATATAAGCAGCTCCATCAATCAGTCAAGCTGTCACACCTGGATTTCAAAATGTACTAGAAAAACATTGATCAGCTCGATCATCCACTGAATTCGATTTAAGTGGTTTGAATAAAAGAAAACTTAATTTGTATCCTAATTTAATATAAAATAATAAAAAGTCAAAACCCAAAATCAGCCTCTTTCTGTTTGCTATATGATATAATGGATATAAATACATGGTGCATAAGGTATTTAAAGACACTTATATTTTTATAATTTAAATTAAAAATATACGAAATCATATATATATATTATTCCTTAATTGGAATTCATTTTTGAGATGAGCATTATATATATTAATTAATTTTTATTTCGGACTATTATTCTCATCTTTATTAGTTGTTGTTTTTCATTTTTTTATTGGTTTGTTTATTCACAACGTTTCGGCCAACTATTCCTCTGGCCTTGATCGCCCTTCGGGGCCCGTGGCGCAGTTGATAGAGTTGAATCTCTACAGTTCCAGATGAACATTGTCTGAAGATAGCGGTTTCAATCCCACCCAAAGTGTGCCAGAGGTTTACTTGGCCAAAAATGTGGTGAGACGACAACAACTACGGATGGCAGTGATGGCTGAGAATGCAGTTAGGAGATTCAAAGTTCCTATCCGTCGCGGTTACCAACCAACGAAGGCCAGAGGAATAGTTGGCCGAAACGTTGTGAATAAACAAACCAATAAAAAAAATGAAAAACAACAACTAATAAAGATGAGAATAATAGTCCGAAATAAAAATTAATTAATACGAAATCATATTTTTTTGATTTCAGAAGATCCCAAGAAAATGAAAAGACATGCTCTAATACTGTCTAGAAAAACGAGACACAGCAATTCAGAAATGGCAAGATTTCTAAAAGTCGCCAGTGATGGTTTTTGGTGTTGTTAGCAGTGAATTGCACATCATGCCTCCTTATTTTTTTCACAAGCCTTTAATGTCATTGCAGATGCCTATGTCGAGACTCTTCAAACCATTAAGTTTTGATAGACAACATAGCAAATGGAAGGGTCTATGTCTTCCAACAAGATTCAACAGCATCCCATAAAGGTCTCAAAATCCAGGATTGGATAGCTATGTGGCATCAAACTTATGACCTCCTAACTTAACCTTAATTCTCTGGATTCTTACGTGTGGGGCGTCGCTGAAAAGGAATTTAGTAAGCATCCTTATAACATCAAATCCTCTCTGGTGAAAGCAATAGCCCGAGCACTCGGGGACATAAATAAAGACCACCTGATCAAAGCAGTCGCTTTTGAACTCGAATTGAGTTGGTGATAGAACTCGAAGGAGGATACAAGGGGCGTGCAATAAGTAATGCCCCTGACCCACTTCCAATTGTCTGATCCAGCTGAAATTTTGCATGTGCAATGATTTATATCTCTTCAGGTTATGTGGCAAATTACAGCTCTGAACTAATTGTGGTTTCTGTTTTACAGGTGTTTGAACTGAGTCAGGTGTGAAATGGAGCCTGTTGAATGTTGAGCAGTGATCCGGTTTTTGTATTTGAAAGGACACACACCACAGGAGACTTTTAATGAAATGAAAGAAACTTATGGTGATAATGCCCCATCATATGACCTTGTAAAACGCTGGCATCGTGAATTCAAACATGGCCGGAAGTCTGTGGAAAGAGCTCCCAGACCTGGTCGCCCCCCTTCTGCCATTGATGAGGCATCTGTCCGTCAAGTTGAGGCTGCCATTTTGGACGATCAGCGCATTACTATTTGCCAAATAGCCCAAGATGTCAAGATTAGTACAGGGTCTGTGGAAACTATCATTCATGACCATTTGCATATGCATAAGGTGTCTGCTAGATGGATTCCCAGGTTGCTCACACCATTCCAGAAGCGAGAACGCGTTGAGTGCTCGAGGATGAATTTGGAGATGTGCCAAGAAGATGAGTCAAAGTTTTTCAAAACACTGATTACACAGGATGAAACCTGGGTCCATCACTATGATCCAGAGACCAAAGCCCAGTCAATGCAGTAGAAGCACTTGGACTCACCACCTCCAAAGAAGGCAAGGATGCAGCCCTCGGCTGGCAAGGCTATGCTCACAGTCTTCTGGGACCAGGACGGAGTAGTGATGACAGATTTCCTGTCAAAGGGTACCACAATTACAGGAGCCTATTATGCTTCACTTTTGAGGAAATTAAGGGAAGCTATCAAAATCAAGAGGCGGGGCAAGATCAGCAAAGGTACCCTCCTCCTGCAGGAAAACACTCTGGTCCACAACTCGCATGTCGCCAGATCATAAGCACAGGCGTGTGGTTATGAGATCCTTCCCCATCCTCCCTACTCTCCTAACCTTGCACCCTCTGACTTTCACCTCTTCCCAGCCATGAAGTTGTTTTTGAAAGGAAAGCATTTTCCAGATGATGCAGCCTTTATTTCTGAAGTCACGTCGTGGTTGGAGGACCAACCTGGGGTGTTCTACAAAAACAGTCTCCAGAGCTGCATCAAACGATTGGAGAAATGCATAACTTTGGGTTGTTCCTATGTAGAGAAAGACTAATAACTGTGCCAAGTTTCGTTGCTCTACTGCTATGGGAAGTGGGTCAGGGGCATTACTTATTGCACGCCCCTCGTATATACAAAATAAAATGTAGATTAATATTATATTTATTAGTTTTATTACAAGAAATTGTAAACTTAAATGATTTAACAGTTTCATTTTCTGTTTTTCTAAAAGATACCTTACGCACTCTGTACATCTGGGTTCCACCTTACAAGAATATGATTGGCTTATGTAAGTTATAAATACGGATTGGTAGAGCGGCTTTGTGGAGACATCCAAAGATACACTGAAAGGATAACATTTGACTACAACCAAGAACACTCGTTCGTTAAAGCGACGTACTCGATAGTATTAGTCGATTACAGTAGTCAAGTCCATTCAGCTTCTTCAAATAAGCATCTAACTTTTGCAGGACATACCACTATATTACTTTCTATTTCTCTCTTTTCCTTTTCAACTATGCCTGTGATTATATTTACTTTGTTTATAATGGACTATTCCGATCTTTTTATTCTATATTTCATGGACCACTCATTGATTGAATTAAGACAAAAGTGAAGTTTCAAAGCTAGAAAAAGAAAAACTAAGCTAAGAAAAGAAAAACAAACAAAAAACAAAACCTGGAATTAATCTCTTTCTACTCTTTCTCCCTCTCTCTCTCTTTCTACTCTTTCTCCCTCTCTCTCTCTTTCTACTCTTTCTCCCTCTCTCTCTTTCTGTTATGATACCCACCTTACGGATTACAAGGAACCCATCGTCTTACAATAAAGACGGAGAAAATATACCGCTCTGCGTTATACACAAGTTATGCACACTTGGCAGTCAGATTGATGTGAAACTACTTCTCTTTATTTGTTGTATTTGTCTTTTTTTTCAGTATATTTTGTTCCCTAGTTGTGTTTTTTCATTTGGACCCTTACCGACCTACCACACATTTTGTCTTTCCACTCTCCAAGAATCAAATAGTATTTATGCCTGTGGATATATTCACTTTTGTTTATAAAGAACTATTTTAATATTATTTTATTCTTTTCTTTCTTTATTACTTTTGATAGTGAATAAACACACCGGTACAGATACAGATACACACAACTCACACACACACACACACACACACACACAGACACACGTGTGTGTGTGTGTGAGTTGTGTGTTTATATATATATAAAGAGAGATAAAGAGGCGTGAGCGAGAGTAATCACTGACGTATTTAAATAGAGTGAAGTAACATATATTGAGAGAGGGGGATGAGAGTGATAGATAAAAGGGTACATTTCTCAATGAATAATTTGCAAATATTAATTAGAAGAATTAAAATGGAAAAGTTTTCAAACATAACTCAATCCTCAAACTGACGAATATTTTAACATACATTTTGTATGATTAAAATATAAAGGATAAAAAGCTTTAGGGAAACAACCGTTGTTAACTCGGCTTTAGTGCAATAATAAATTTTGTTTGTCCTTCTTCAAAGAGATTATCTTTTGCTTTATCATGCTTAGAGTGGAAGTAGCATTTTCATTATTAAACATGTAGACTGAATAGATGCAACTTAGTTTAGATACGTCCAAACATCACATCAAGAGGTTCTGTCCGTCGGTCATGAACCAACTCCTTATGGAAAAAAACAATGCGGGGGGGGGGGGCTAGTTGAAAACCTGATTCAGAACAGTGAAACAAGATACTGAGCTAATCTTGTGCCCTTGCCTCTATCGGGTACACTGCTGGAACGGTGATTTGCTATACTTGTATCTGCTACTGCAGTAAACAGTTGCACCTGGTCAACATTCACTTGGGATGCAGTAATTTTTTGGATGGAGCTGGCCAAACTGTTCCAGAGTGGATTCTGAAATAAGGACAAGTAAATAGCTATGCGTATATTAGGCCAAACTTTGCACAATTGGAAATATTTTTGTAACCATACAAAGAGTTATTTCTTTTATTAAAACGTGTGTGTGTGAATGAAATTCTCACTAGAACCAATTTACTTGCTTCTATGTGATGTTAAGAAGACTTTTTTTTTTCAATTTTCTTATAATTTTGTTTTTCTATGGGATGGAGCATCCTATCAAGTGCCAAACATTCACACACTCCAACTGAGAGATCTTTTTAAGATTCTAACTGCCCCTTTAAGTGCAATTGTGTGTATTTCTCTTGCACTTGGTTCACCAGGTATTTCGCCAGATAGTTTTTGAAATTATTTGCTCATTTATTATTGGAATGATGTACATTTCTCTAAGATTCCAGTTTCTTTTCATGTCATACATAAGATTTTGGTATTTCGTTATTTTCTCTCTCTCAGCTCTGTTTAAGACAGCATCATTAGAGACACTAACTTTAGCTATACCGAGTTGATCTTGGACCCTCTCCTCTATAAGGTTTGCCTCTGCTACTTTAGTAGACCATCACGCCTGGTCAGCATTTGTTTGGGACACAGTAAATTCTCTGGATGGAGCTGGTCCAACCGCTCCGGAGTGAATGCTGTAACAAGTAAATGTATGTAAGTTCATTGATCAGGTCTGCCGCATACGTCCATACATCACAATAAGAGACTTTGTCCATTCGTTGGTTTGTCACACTTAAGTTTGAAATAGAATTTTCATTAATAAACATGCAGATTTAAATGAACCCATCTTAGCTTATAAGCGTCTAAATATTCCTATAAGAGAGTCTGTCAGTTTTTTGATCAGTCTGTCATACTTCATTTTGAAATTTTGCTTCCCTGAGGATTACAACAACGTCATCTTCAAATCCAATGTCAGTAAATCCCTGTCCATAAATCATGAAATTTGATTCATTCTATTCATTATTTCTAACTCTCTCATAATATTTGTCATCATTCAAGTGAGAATCTATCAATTTCATTATTCTTATCCTCGAATGGCTTCTAGCCTTCATTAAAGGTGAGTCATCTGTAAATAATATAAATAATAATAATAATAATAAATAAATAAATAACATTTTGTAGATAGCATTTTTAAACATGTCCGTACGTCTATAAGAGAATCTGTTCATACATCGGTCACTTTGCTTATTAATAGGCACCGCCAAAACTGGGGGGGGGGGGGCAGGCCAGTACTTTTTGACGGACCGTCCTTTTAAAAATCTACCAAAAATCAGGTAATTATCCGATCAATACGAAATTTTCAGCGATTATTAAGAGAAGAATGAACTTTATAACGGTGTACTTATTTTTCATAAACGATATTTATATATATATTTTTTTTGCTTGTTTTGAAGTGGGAACAAATATGCTTAAAATAATCATCTGAAACTGAACAAAACATATTGTGTTGTTGTAAGGGACAGAATTATAGATTTAAAAAAAAAAAAAAATTGTTTGCATACCTTATTTTGACGTCTGAATATCAGAACTTCGATTGTGTTTAATTATCCCGCTTTTGAGTTTTGAAGTGTCAAATTCGGTGAATATGTTAAGTAAAATAATTAATTTAAGTTAAGTAAAACAAAAAAAATTTTTTTAATATTTATACGAAAAAAGCCATTTTAAAATCTTTGATAAATAAATTAACAATTTTTTTTAGCGAGCCGAATAATGCATGACCATTATTAAATAGGGCATGCTTTGAAGAATCGATACCAAAAAAAAAATTCGATAAATATTGTGCCCTTTGTGTTAAAAATAGCATCATTTTTTTTATCCCGTTTGAAAACGTTTGCCGCCTTTCGACTACGGTGGACCAAACGCGCTGAAATAATTTTTTATTTATTCTGCTTTAAATTGCCCCCCCCCCATTTTGGGGAGCCTGGCCCCACACACATACACATTAAAAACCAAACTCATACAAATGGTCACCCATCTGGTACTGGCCAGCCTCAGCTTAATAATACATTGAAATTTTCGTCACTGAAAAATAAGTTTTTTTGACCTGTTTGGTCTTCCATAGTTTGTTTCTTATCAAACGCAAACGTAAACAGTGTCGATCTAGACTCTAGATTGACGCGAAATAACTGGTTACATATATGAATAAGTGGAATTATTTGAAATCCAGGTACTTATATTATAATATTTTTGCATATTCTCTTAGAAAATCATCCTAAATCTTAGTTAGACAATAAATTATTTCAAAAAACTTTTTTTTTTAAATATTTATGTACGTTTTTTGTGCAAGACAAAAAATGTCAATTGTTAACTTTTTGGGAAAATTTAACATTTAAAATTTAATTAAAAATAATAGAAAAAGTTTTACATTATTCTGTTTTCTATATGATAAAATTCAGGGTTTTATCTTTCTGGAAAAAAAAAGTTACTCAGAAATAATGGATTTTAATAAATGTAATTTCGTTTTAAAAAACAACAACAACTTGATTTTGCGGCCATTTTTGGCGGTGCCTACATTAACAAAGGCAATAAAGAAAGGAAATATTTAATGGATTAAAATAATCCTTTATATACAAGAAGGAAATACCACAACATATGTAATATTTGATCTCTAGTTAGAGTTTATTTAATACGCTTAAATTTGAATATCATTTTTAATGTGAACTAGCAGGGCTACCCGATGTTGCCCGGGACAAAAGTATAGCTCTCCTCTGTGCCCTCCTCTTTCTCTCTCTCTCTCTCTCTCTCTCTCTCTCTCTCTCTCTCTCTCTCTTCAAACCCCTCTTTATCTTTCACCCAGCAACTTCCTCTCTAACTGGACATACAGACAAATGTCTCCTTTATTTTCTATACATAATAGATCCTTTGGTAAATGAGTTAGCATTTTCGTTCCAAATAAACACATAATAACCTTAAAAAACGACCTTTCTCTGACGAAACCTGATCCAATTTATCCTTAAAGAATAAATAATTTCTTCTCAATTTTAGATATTATTCATTCGGAGCAACGCTGATCAAGAATGTACCAACTTTGTGTGTTTCTTTTATAGTTTTTGACTTTTAGCTGAACATATAAACAAACGTACACACATATGTGGAGAAAACAGCCCTTTATATAATAGAAAATAATGTGCAGTTTTATAGACGCATCTTGAGAATATTTTTCTTTCTTTTTTACATCCCGGCATTAAAAAATTAAAAAGAAAAACAATAAAAACCGGTGACAAATTTCCTTCAGATGCACTTAGTAAAGACACGTTTTGCTGAAAAATCTACTTTAAAAAGTCTCAAGTTACTTGTGTATAAAATCTTGCGCGTAATTATCACGGCTTCATCTAAAAAAAAAAAGAAACAAAAAACATGCAAATGATAAAAGTGTTTTAGTAAAAATAAAATGTATGCTTTAGCATCAAAATCTCAATTTATATAAAGTTAGTTATGTTTGTATGTACAGGATTCACTCCTAAACTATCAATGTTAATATGGGAATGCAGCTGCTTGGCATAAGGGATCGATAAGTCGGCTACATTTAGTTTAATTCATTTTTATGCAAAGGGGGTAAAAGAATTTTCATGCAAATGGAGTAGAGATGGAAGAGTTTTGTGGAAATTCAAATATGTCCAATGTTTTAAAATTTTTGCAATAACTATTAAACATCAATTAATAAATATTCCTTAAATTTCAGTTTCTTTGACGTTTAGGGGACATAATCTGGACATAAGGTCTTATTTAAAAATTCAAATATTTCAGATTTGCATTAAATTTTATCTATACTCATTAAACACCATTTAAGCAAGATTCCTTAAATTTCATCAAGCCCCTAAAACTATGCTACTGTAGCCCCCACCCTTCCTCCCTGTTTTCTCTCTCTTTCTCTTTTTGTGCATTGAAATTCATACAAAGGTTTATTTTAAATTTTCAATGCTCTTGCCAAAACCGTAGCATAAAAATATTATACGGTCAAGTAAAATCTACTTGTTTTCTGCCGTAAGAAACTTTTATTTGAAACTGATCTTGTATAAAAATTATTTGTTTAATTTCACAGACTTTCATTTTTTTAATTTCACAGACTTTCATTTTTTTATAATATAAGTATTTTCATATATTAACCCCTCTCCCACCAAGAAATAAAAGTCCTCCCATTCTTTTCTTTAAAATAAATGCGAACCTATACTAAGTACAATATTTAGTTGTTTTTTAAAGAGAGTAGAAAAGGCATTGTGGATCCGTTTTCGACAGCCCAGAAACTCTTGCTTCCCCTGTCCTCATTTTCAACGAATAAGCAATGTTTTTGACAAAGAGGGGGAGAAAATGCTGTATACTCTGTCGGCAGTTTTGTGCGAGCAATAGCTACAGATGACTAAATTCTATTTCCATTATATTCTTGTTGCCATGTCACTAATAAGGGTGCTGGAGGTAAACGTTTCCTGAGTTGATGTTAAACCTGAAACTTGAAGTAACTCCCAAGGTGGTTTTCCTATCAGCAGGTGCATCATACCATGGCTGCTGTATTTCTATTTGGCAAATGGAGTCTGGACCATACAGTAACTTCTGGCGGGGGCCTCTTGATGTGGGAACTACTACGGCTTTTTCTTTTTTGCTTTAGAATAACACTTAATCACAACACAGCATTACTATTTGCCTGCTACTGTCCCCACAATGATGGAGTAGCTATCTTTGAGAGTATCGCTTAGCAAATTGATCATACCCTGTCTACTAATCCCCCCCTCCCAACCAACATTCACGTCTGTGGAGATTTCAATATTCACAATGTTGAATGGCTAGTCCACTCAAAACAGATGATGAAGGGAGATTTTGTCATGATTTCTCCCTTGCTTATAACCTAATACAGATTCATAACACTTGGGTGCCTGATGCTGACAGACAATTTGCAAATCTTCCAGATCTTTTTCTAACATGTCCTGAACTGTTTTTATTCTCAGTTTTGTCTTCAATAGGATCATCTAATCACTGAGTTGTCTCACTAAAGATGAAAACAAAGTATAACAAAACCCTAAATATCCCGCTCCATCGAACAGTAAATCGATACTTGATGGCTGACTGAGACGGTTTTTGAATTACAGCTATGCTCTATGTTTAAAAAGACTGTGTCCACTATAGCATCTGACTTAGCTGATTGGTTAACTATCGACATAAACAGCTACACACTCTCTAAGAAATTCCCACACAAACCGAACAGCAAGCCATGGTACACCTCTGAATGTGTTCCTGCCATTACACATAGAAACCACAAATTTAATTGTATTAAACGTAATAGATGTTTGGAAACTAAAGCCGTCTTTAGGATTGCTAACCATCACTGCAAAAGGGCTATAAAAAAACGTGAGAGAGTCATATGCTGAGTCTATGAAGTCCAAAGTAGGAGAACAGAGGCTTGGTTCCCATGAGTTTTGACAAATAAACAAGGTTCTGAACAGATGTGCATCCTCTATTCCGATCATCATTAATGAGCTTGAAGTGATTCTGTCAACATCTGACAAAGGCAAACTATTTGCCAAAAACATTGCATCAAACTCACCTCTACATGATCAGGGTCACCTACCTCCAGAATTTCCTCCCATGACTGAAAATAATGAGCCACATCCACTGATCTGTTTGTGATATTGCCACACACATCGAAAGTTATAAAATATGAAAGTAATCAATTAAAAAAAAAAAAGAAAAACTATTTTGTTTCTAGAATGAAAAAAAAAAACGGATGTCAGTTTTGTCTTCAATAGGATCATCTAATCACTGAGTTGTCTCACTAAAGATGAAAACAAAGTATAACAAAACCCTAATGCATGGGGATGGGTGATTGAAAGACAGCACGGATCAAAAAAAAAGAGGGGGTCTGTCTTTTCATGTGACACCAGTCAACTAATACCACGTAACCTAAATTTTCTGAGGCCAGAAATTTGGGATTCCTTTCATACACTGGCATCCAATTTTCTATCAAATGCTAATTTGCATTGCTATATTTTCTTGAATAAGTTATGATTCATATGTTTATGCTGTATAATCATGTTAACACATCAGTTCTCTTTAGATAACCAAAGGTAAGCAATATTAAGCCTGGTTAGTACCAGGTGGGTGGCCATTTGGGACTGCCGGTTGCTGTATTTAAGAGGATAATTACACTTCCTTATAAGAACTGCAAAAATCTTATCATTTTATCTGATCGGGATACACATGCGACTGGGGGCTGCTTGTGAAATTGGTATTCCCTAGAAACTTTCTCCTTGAGAGGAAGCTGGTTCAAACTGCTAAGCAGGAATGCCACATATGTATTTTAGGTTAGCGTTCTAAAAAAAAAGTCGATTTCTAATACTGATCATATTCAAAAGTTATCTCCCGTAAACCATATTCAAATTATCTCCCCTGAATTATACTGGCCAACATAGAATAAACTCTTCTATTTAGAAGCATAAAAAGACTTGTACCATGGATGTGCAAAATTAAAAACAAGGATTGTCTCTCTTTTCTGCCTTGTGAACTCGATTTAAGTGAACGTATTCCATCTAGCACTGCAGTTTTACATGGGTTTCACATAGATATGATCAAATAACATCTAGTTGGACTTTAGATGAGACTCCCAGATCAGTTAGTCATCTGGTCGCAGAAATCATTTTTAGAATAATATTCCAGATAATATCAAATTAATCATATTTACTTTACATCACCCATGCATCCTTTATAAATTTTTTGCCTAAAATTTATGCATTTTGCTTCTGGAACTTTTAAAGAGAACTCTTTCGCTCGGAATTACTTTTGTAATTTTTGCCCCTTTTTATATCATGATTTATTATGTAGCACAAATGCTGGCTTTAACAAAACCTCTTCTATGAGAATAAATAGTTATTCTGAAAAGTATATCAAAAAAGACTGTTTATCAATATGATTCTAGTTGACTTATCCTGAAAAGAACAGTTTATTGATAGTTTCTAGTCCAAATTTGTTCTGGGAAAGATAGTTTATCAAAAGGTTGCTAAAACTTGTATTGAAATAGGCATTCTACAGTTTCGTATCAAAATGTTCCAATAAATTTAATCTATGTTGTAAACTATTTCAATGTATATAAAAAATCATCATCGTCATCATTATTATCGTTATTGTTATTATCGTTGTCGTCATCGTTATTGCCGTCGTCAGCACCAGTAACAGCATGATCTCGCTCGTCATATGTTGATTGTTCATCAATATTTAGTCTCGTTACCAAGATTGACATTAATAAGATTCCCTCGTCATTCTATTATTACACCTTTTTAAATAGGCGCATCTTTCCTACTAAATCACAATTTGACAGCCGTGACTTGCAAACAAATTACTTTCGTTGATAATCTTTAATAACACACGATTGTCGTATTTGTTGTGTTTGAAGTCGAGAGTTTGATATAGATTGGGGGAAAAAAAAAAAAAAATCACACATATCGATTTATTTTGTAAACTCCTTTCTTATTCGTCTCCATCTTCATCTTTGCAATCAATTTTGCATTTCTTTTTCTTATTTTTCTTACCTTAATCTCATCCCGTCACTTGTTTTCTTCTTGGCTGATTTGTTGATACTTGCATTGAGGATGACTGGCGGCAATAAATTAATGATTCTTCCCCAACGTCTCTCCTCCACAGACATATACCATCATTCCCCACACACATATTTAAAAAAAAATTTTTACGCTATTTCATGCCAAACAAATCATATTGTAACTTGGAACGCAAGGGACTACTATTTGGAATCGTGTCTAATAGGAGACTTTATAGAGTTGAGCAGCAAGATGCCTGTTCACATTACATGTAAACTTGTGCAGATTAGTAACGTCAGGGAAACAGGAAACAGGGAGGGAAGAAACTATCAGAGTAGAAAGCTTTCTGATATCTAGAGACCTCAACAGTAAAGAGGTGGGATTTTACTGCGTGTTGGCTTAATCGGGGTATATACGTCGAGTGGGCACATGTACTATGATTTCATCAGAGCAAATTCAATTAAAATACTCGTAAAACAGGCGCAGGGATGTGACATTGTGATGATGGGACAGAAGTTGAAGCTTGGCTGACAGTGCGAGACTTATTAGATTTGAGACTCGTTTTTAAATCGTGTCTAAGAGTGAGAGACTAGTGGTAGATGCACCAGTCCAGATACGGCAACAATACTCCATGCTGGGTGAATTGTAGTTTTTTAAATTTATAGGGTGTTCCCAGGTATGAGTAATTTTCTAGCACGGTAGAGGGAGCTCATCTTCACATGCATCAAATCTTAAATTTACTTTTTTTACTTTTTTATTACGACTTATTAAGGCTAAGAGACACAAAAGAATAAGGATTAATGCGATGGAACAATTGTAATCAGAAATTGGTCAATAGCATCCCGGAATTTGAATTATTAATGTTTCTCCTGGAACTGCACTGGTTTGTTCTTTTGATGTGTAATTTACTTCATTTACATATACAGCATAATCTCGTTGACACACTGGTTCTCATTAGATCACTAAAAGTAAGCAATGTTGAGCCTAGTCAGTGCCAGATGGGTGACCATTTGAGAATACCAGATGCTATATGGAGGAGGTCGTCAATACCGCCTTTGCAAGAGCTGCAAAAACCTAGCATCGTCATCTTCCTGATTAGGAAATAGAATTAAGTGTGGACTACTTGTGAATTTGATATTCCCATGAAACTTCCTCTTTCAGAGGGAACTGCTTCATTTGCCGAAGATGACTGCTACTTCGGTTAGGTACTAATGATATGGTTTCTGACAAGTACTTGTTGACATTGGATTTGAAGACGATTATGTTGTAATCAGCAAGAAAACAGTTTCGCTATATTATCATCAACAGATAGGAAGACCTTGCAAAAAAGCTCTGAAATAAAATGAAAGACGGTAAAGTCCTTTTCTGTTGTGTAGCAAGACAAGTACTTGCTGTGAATGTCTTATGAAGAGGAACCAGACATTGGGGCTTAGTCAAGTCCCTTCCATGAAAATAAGGAGAGAGAGAGAGAGAGAGAGAGAGAGAGAGAGACAGGGAGGGAGAGAGAGAGACTGTCTCTGTGAGAAAGAGGTTTTAAGGAACACAAGAGATTGTCCTCTATTAAATTTCAGCAGTAATTTTGAACCTTGTCTAAGTACTAGATGACCCGTTACCTGTGGGAGGGGGGGGTCAACGTAGATAAATTGTATATATGTCCCATTAATCGATTGCGACGGTAAATGCCCCCATTCCTAAAAAATGCAACCCAATGATGTAATCGTTAATAAAATTCACATATTTTGCTATCCAACCACATTTGGGAAATAAACTTCATTTTATACTTGTCTTGTCCACTAAGTTTCAGTCATGAATTTTCAACAGCCCTTGTTCTATTTCAATTCAATGACAGGTTAAGTGCTTGATGATTTCCTCTGGGGAGGAAACATGGTCGCTTCTGTGTAGTTTAATTGCTATAGATATATTTTCATAATATATATATATATATATATATATATATATATATATATAATCACATAAATTAATATAAGATGTAATTTTATGCATAAATTTTCAGTATTTACTGCAGTAGTGCTCAGTACATAAGTAGAGCTAGGTAGTAAGTAAATTTAACAAAGAAGTATTGCATTTTTCTTAAATTAATTATTAAAGGTACATATAATGATATGTATGGCGCAAACTACAATAACAATACAACAAGAAAGATATTCCATATAATTTTGTTTTTGTTCAGAAACTTCTTGAAGCACGTATTTCATTTTGAGGATTATGAAAGAGTAAAACCGTTTAGAAACGTTAAGTTAGAGATTAGGGGTTCGATCCTTAATAAAGGAAATTAAGAAAGCCATATAACTTATTTGAAATAGTTAAAAAGCAATAGATGAAATAAAGGGCTCCGTTCAAAATTCTCAATTCGTTACTAACTACAAAAAAGAAAGATATCTGAAGAAGGCCAAAGTGTGCAGAGGCCAAAACGTTATTTTGTGGTGCCAAACCTTACACATAATAATGAACTCACCCACTTACTATAAATACCGGAAGCATATGTTTTACAGTGGTTATGCATGATTCTTGCACACGTGACAGTCAGACTGACGTGTATCCACACTCTTCATTTTTTGTATTCGTTTTTCTGTTTAATATATTTTGTTTCCACTAATAATCGAGTTGTATCTTTTTTTCTGATCTCTTACGAGTCCACTACAGTTATGGCAATGGCTGCAGGACAGACGTGGGAAGTAATACAAAAACTTGTAAATAATGTAATTAAATACTGACCCAATGGGGAAATGTCTAGTGTTGACATTGCCGATGAATGATTCAAAACAAAACTTTTGCATGCTTGTCATTTAGCGCCCCGCCACCCCCGAACCCAACCTCCTTGGGGTCAACCCAATTCTAGTCCAAGTGAACAAAGAGAAGAATAAGATGCCTTATAATGCCAATGGTCTGTCTAATTGTCAGCATGCTCTTGACCTCCTCCATACAAAGGTCATCATAAAAGAAAGAAGAGATTATATTTCTTAAAAGTGGTTCCTGTCATTCCTCTCAGGCCATGGTCACTCTTCTTAGATATGTAACAAGTGACCAACAAGAAATTGTTGGAAACTACTTAAGAATTTAAAAAAAAGCAACAAAAATCTACTCCAAACCTCAAAATATCTGTTTCAAAAGCACTCGTCTTTTATATATATGCGCGTGTGTGTGTGTGTGTGTTACAAAAGATCAAAACAATATCTTAACCATCGATTGGTTTGATTTTAATCAAGAACACTGCTGGGATTCTCCCTCATCCCATCCCCCTAACATGAAAATTAAGTGATATAAACACATTTTTCAAATGCATATTTTCACATTAACTTATATATATATATATATATATATATATATATATATATATATATATATATATATATATATATATATATATATATAAACACGCCTTTGGTTAAGGGTGAGGTAACCCTGACAGAAACCTCCAGAGGAGCTTAGGCTCTGTTGACTGCGGCATTCATGACCCACTAGTGTGTGGACCATGCTCTGGTGCCCAGCTACCTAAGTCCCAGTCATAGGTAAATGACATTAGTGGGGTAGAAGGAGCTCCTGTAAGCCCTTATGGAGGCAATCCTGCTAGGAGAGGACAAATCTTACGAGAAATCTGCAGTCAAAGCAATTACCAGTCATCTTGCAATGGCTTGTCACTGGGTTATTGTTGCGGAGACTTAGAGAGGGGCACTCGTGTCATACAAGCACTTGTCACTTTAATACAACAATATACAGATGTTACTTGAGATTTATCTTTTATCTTTTTCTATCTTATCTTTATCTGTCGTTCATTTCTATTGCAAGTCCTATGGCGATGGAGGAGTGGCAACGTGTACAGACTTGACCAGTTGGAGGTACACAGTAACAAATCTGCACAGAGGCGACAGGAACCTTATCTTAACATCGTTGTTGTGCCTTCACATGACAGAGGCCAACTCCAGTGGGGGTTCCTGTGACTAAGGAGCCCTCTTCAGGGAGAGCACTGCTCACCCAATGTCTTGGGAAAAGTGCTAGAAAAGGTGCACTAAAAATTGTTTGTTATACTATCACTGATTAGTTTCCTGCGGCTAACGGTGGTTCATGTAAGCAGAAAGAAAAAAAAATGTATCTCCAAAAAGGAGTAAAATTCAATTTATGCTGTTGGAATGTACGCACTCTTCTTGATAAAGCATCATCCAACTGTCCAGAGTGCAGGACAACGCTTGTCACTGCAAAGCTACGGAGACTTGATATAGATATCGTTGCTCTGTCAGAGACCCGCCTCTCAGGAGAAGATCAAATGACAGAGGTGTCATCAGGCTACACTCTATTCTGGATTGGTAAACCGGAGGGTATCCATAGAAATGGTGGAGTTGGTTTTGCGATTAAAACATCCTTGGTTGATACTATGGAATTTCCTTCAAGTATCTGTGAACACATCATGAAACTTTGTGTTCCTCTCTCACATAACAGATTCATCACAATTCTTTCAGTCTATGCACCAACCCGTCAAGTGAATGAAGATGACATCTTGTGTTTCTATGAGTCTCTGCGCTCTGTTGCATTTACACCAATTAATGAAAAACATGTTATTCTTGGTGATTTCAATGCCCGTGTTGGGAAAGACTATGAGACCTGGTGTCCTCTTAACGGCTATGGTATCGGTACCATGAATGCTAATGGCCTTAAGCTACTAGAGCTGTGTTCAGAATTTAATCTTGCTATCTGTAACACTTTTTTTTGCCATAAACTGAAGCATAAAGCTACTTCAATACACTCACGTTCAAAGCATGGTCACCTAATTGACTTCATCATAACTCGAAAATGCAACCTTCGAGATGCGTATACTGTTGGTGTCATGCGCAGTGCTGAATGTGGCACCGATCACAAGTTTGTGAGAGGAAAGATTAATTTACGAATCCGTAAGAAAATTTGTCACAGTGGTGTTAAGGTATCTAGCCGTATTGATGTCGCCAAGTTAAAGTTGCCTGAAGTTCAAAAGAGTTTGGCAGAAAAGCTCGATAATCTTGCATTTGATGGTACATTGGTGAATTTTTAGACTCAGATTTATTCTGGTGGTGCTGAAGTTCTTGGCTTCAAAAGGGATAAGAAAAAGGACTGGTTTGACGACAACAATCTTGAAATTAATCAGTTGCTGATGAATAAACAGACAATTTATGAATCTTTACTTTGTGAAGATCATTCTGATCATACAACTAATTTGTGACAATACAAAGAGGTCAAAGCCACATTGCAACGTGAGCTAAGAAAAATGAAAAACCAATGGAGGATGAATATAACAGAGCAAATCCAAAAGGCGTTTGACGCAAAAAATTTGAAGGAATTTTATGGACTCCTGCGCCAAGTATTTGGTCCTCCTACCTCTTCAATATCTCCCCTGATGTCGAAAGATGGTTCTGTTGTATTAAGGATCGAGAAAATATCCTGAAAAGATGGCAAGAGCACTTTACTGATATGTTTCACAATTCCTCAGCAGTAGAGGCTGATGCAATTGATAGCCTACTACAATGTGATATCATATTCAGAATGGATTGTTTGCCTAATCTGGTTGGGGTGCAGTTGGCTATCGCACAAATCAGCAGTGCCAAGGCACCTGGTTTGGATGGTGTTCCGGTGGAGCTTCTTAAGATTGGAGGTGCGAATATTGCTAATGCTATCCTTGGTTTTGTTGAGAAAATCTGGAAAGGTGCTCCTGTTCCACAGGATTGGATTGATGGTGTCTTGGTGACCCTGTTTAAAGGAAAGGGACGGAAGAATGTTTGTGACCACTACCGTGGGGTTATGCTTTTGGAAGCTGTTGGGAAAGTTCTCGCACAGTTTCTATTAAACAGGTTACTGGAGGATGTTTGTCCTACTGCTATTACAGAGTCACAAAGTGGCTTTAGGTCTGGCAGAGGAACTATGGATATGATTTTTTCAGCCCAGCAAGTCCAGGAGAAATGCATTGAACAACAGATACCACTGTATCAAGTGTTTGTGGATCTAACCAAAGCATTTGACATCGTTAACAGGGATGCTCTCTGGTTAATCTTAAAGAAAGTAGGGTGTCCCCAACCTTTGTTAGAATATTCAAGGAACTGCACAGGGACATGAAAGCTTAAGTCTCGTTTAACAGAAAATTGTCTGATGAAATCCCAGTTGACAATGGTGTCAAACAAGGTGATATTCCTGCCCCTACTCTTTTCTCTATATATTTTGCTGCTCTACTTGCTCATGCGTTTCAAGATTGCGATAGGGGTGTCATGTCAAAGTTTCGAACCACAGCTGCATCGTGTCTTGGTCAAGTTACTGTATGCAGACAATGCTGTTTTTTTGCCGCATACTGAAACTGATATGCAGCATATAATGGATAGCTTTGCTGACTCCTGCACTGCCTTTGGTCTGAAAATCAGTCTAAAACAAAGGTAATTTTCACTCCTGCACCGGGCCAATCATACGTGGAGCCGAACATCATGGTCTGTGGTGCTGGACTGGGAGTAGTTGATTCATTCGTGTACCTTGGTAATTCTCTGTCGAGGGATGGCTGTCTCAACACTGAAATCCACAGGCGAATTCAAAAGGCATCTGTAGCTTTTGGGAGGTTGGAGAAGAGAGAGTGGTCTGATCGTGGCATCACAGACAAGACTAAGATCTGCGTTTACAAGACCTGTGTGCTAACCACACTGTTGTATTCATCGGAGGCATTGACATTGCATCAAAGGCACATTAAATGGCTTGAATGATTTCACCAAAAATGCTTGAGACGTATCTCAAACATCAAGTGGCAAAGCACAAGTACCCGATACTGAAGTCCTTGTGAGAGCATGTTGTTCTAGTGTTGAGACCCTTGTAATCAGATCTCACATGCGTTGGGTGGGCCACCTGGTTCGAATGAAAGATTGTAGGCTGCCAAAACGAATTTTTTATGGGGAGCTGGAAAATGGCAAGCGCCCTCAACACAAGCCTAGGAAGAGGTTCAGTATCTCTACAAAGAATAATTTGAAAGTCTTACAAATCGACATCGACACATGGGAAGAACTTACTCTGCAAAGGCCAAAGTGGCGAAAGTTTGTGCATGAAAGTTGTGATGCTCTAGAGAAAAGAAAGCAGGCCCACAGCACACTGAAGCGAGAGCTTCACAAAGGTTTAATTGATGGTCTTAACCATGACACACAGAGCTGGAAATGCGACACTTGTGAATGAATGCTTTTGTCAAAAGCTGGCTATGTCAACCACCTTAAATCGCACAAAATTCCTTTCAGGTCAACTTTGCCCCTATTAGTCCGAACCAAACAATCTGTTTAACATGCAGCAAAGTTTGCAAATCTACTGCTGATCTGAGAAGACATGTGATTGTTCATAGGAATACCCTTCAACCTCCTGAGGAAATCGACTCGATGGAAATTGCTCAATTTGTATGTCACATCTGCCTCAATATGTGCAAATCTGCAGTGGGAGTGCAGAGTCATTTGAGATGGAATGGACGACAAGATTGGGATTACTCAATGTGAAGGCGATAATCTGGAAAGATGCAGCAATCATCATATAAACACACAACTCACATATATGAATAATGAGATATATAAACACATTTTCAAACACACACACACACACACACACACACACACACACACACACACATATATATATGTATATATATATATATATATAAACACACACACACACACACATATATATACGGCACAATCATGTTGACACACCAGTTCTCACACGATCACCAAAGTAAAGTAACATTGAGCTGGTCAGTACGAAATGGTGACCATTTGGGAAGTCTAGGCCCTGTATGTATCGTGCCGAGTCGTAGAAATTTCCAGGTTATTATCTGGGGGTGCATTAATTCACTGGTAGAGATGCACCCCCAGTTTTTGTAAAGACATGTATCTAGGAGAAGGAAACTCTGATGTAAACACCTGTGGTCTACTATATACTTTGTCCTGTGGCAGTCATCTGCACCGACAAAGGTTAACAGTATAACCAAAAAGTGTGGTTGGTTCTACACAAAGCCTTCACCACTATAAACAAATCATCTGTGTAGATTTCCGAGCAACTTAGTTGTTGTGGTGGAAGCTCATACATTAAAATTGTCAGAAGAGTTCATTATATATATATATATATATATATATATATATATATATATACATACATATATATATATATATATATATATATATATATATATATATATATATATATATATAAAATTTATTTATACAAACATTGATGGCTACATATGTGCATACATGTTTCTGTAATCACCCGTACTGAGGAGATTACGTCTCAGGCCATGAATTATCTTTGAAAACTCTTTGAAGATAATTCATGGCCTGAAGATGTAATCTCCCCAGCACGGGTGATTACAGAAACATGTATGTACATATGTAGCCATCAATGTTTGTATGAATAAATTTAATATTCCTGCTCAGTTTACTCATTGAGCACTTTTTGGTAGACACATATTGTTTCATTGGATGTACTTCTAGGAAACTAAACTCTACTGCCATAATATATATATATATATATATATATATATATATTAGTGGCCTGGCAAAGCCACAGGGGAGACAACCAAACAAAAGAACACTAAGTAAAATTCATCCCAAAAGCAGCAAAACTAAAACTGGCTTGCCAAGCATTATATATATACAAATGTAGGCAAATTCGGGTATATTTTATTGGTTTGAAAATATAGATTTTTTTTAACAATTGTCATAAAATTTCAATTATAGAATTACATTATAATCTTCAAAAAGCCAGAAAATTTTCGTAAGGTAAAGGCCTACTTCACAAGATTTCCAGCTACGGTATAACTGGAAATGTTTTCTCAATTATTAAATCGTTTCTCTCTGATAGGCTTATAAGAGTAGTGGTTGATGGGCAGAAATCAGAGGCCCACAGTAATAATGCTGGAGTCCCTCAGGGGTTCATCCTGAGCCCAACGCTCTTCCTGATCTACATCAATGATCTCCCAAAACACATACTTAAATCATTCGTTAACATCTATGCTGATGACACGACTATCTATGGCAACACATCAAAGGCTGTAAATGAGAAAGTTCTCTGATTCTCTCTACTCTGATCTTGAGCGCGTGGTACAGTGGGGAAAGAGGTGGCTGGTTACCTTTAATGCATCTAAAACCAAGCTCTTATCTTTACATCATCAACGCTCTGATACCCATCTGGCATCAATTGAAATGGATGGTGCTCGTTTTGGGGAGGCTCCATGTTTTGACAAGCTTCTGGGATTGACCTTTACTCCTGATCTGAAATGGAACACATACATCAAGTCTGTTGCCAAGGTCGCTGGAAAAATGGTAGGATCTTTCTACCACTCCAGAAGATATCTCACTGCTGATGCAATTCTCTATCTATATAAAAGCCAAGTACGTCCAAGGATGGAATACTGTAGCCATATCTGGGCAGGAGCTGCCAAAAACAGCCTATCATGCCTTGACAGAGTACAAAATGACAGAGTACAAAATTTCTCTACCCTGCAATCCCTCTCCCACAGAAGAGAAGTTGCGAGCCTATCCTTGTTTTATCGTTATTTCCATGGCAAGTGCTCGTCTGAGCTCCAGTCTCTGGTCCCCCCTCCCAATATTTCACGAAAAACACCCATCTAGCTGAAACCACTATCAATAATTTTCCCCACTCTTTATCTGTGCCTAAATCAAAACGTAGATTCCATGAACAAAGCTTCTTTCTTAGAAGTGCAAGCCTGTGGAATTCTCTTCCGTTTGCCTGTTTCCCACCTGACTAAAACTTGGATGTCTTTAAGTCCAACATAAACAAATTCCTGATAACCCCCCCCCTTAAGTAAGACACTTTATTAAATCTCTATTACTAATGATTACTACGATATTATCCCATTGATTATTGTACACGCAATAACCCTTATCCCCAAGTGGCTTCCGGGCCTTGATAAGTGGTGACGACTACCATGTAAAAAAAAAATGTAATTTTGTCCCATAGAACCAAAGGTATGAGCATTTTAATATTCAATTATATAACTATATATTGATTGTACAACAAATGCCCACAGCCCACTCGGGAATGCTAATCACGCTGTGATAATGGTAGAAATCACCCTAAATTCTCGCCCTAAAACTGAAGACCCACTACTGAAAACAATGAGGCATTACAAAAAGGCTGAAAGCCATCAGGGTACTCATCAGAGATGCCCCATGGCAAAATATCTTTTTTTTTGCAGCTGAACAGTGTGCAAATGAGACCACTGAATGGTTCGAAACTGCAATTGAAGCACATGTTCCCCCACGGAAATCCTATAGCAAGCCCCACTCTCCCCAATAGTTTACTTCTGCTTGTGCAGCTGCCACTGCTCAAAGCCAGCATGCATTTTGCAGATTCAATCGACATAAGTCCAGTTCAAACAGACAGAAGTATATAGAAGCCAGAAATAATTGTAAGAGAGTAATAGCGACAGCTAAGACAGATTACACTAAAACCACCAGGAAACGCATCGAAGCACAGAAATTAGGAACCAGTAATTTTTGGAAAATCTACAACAGTGTAGTAAATAATGGGCAGTCAACGATTCCCCCACTATCAAACAATCATGAGGTTGCTTGCACGGCAACCGACAAGGCTAATTTGCTGCCAGTCGGTTTGCCTCAAACTCCACACTGGACCCGACACACCACTCCCTCCCTGACTTTCCTTTGCGGACAGACGCCACACTAGACGATTTGAAAATCACCCCTTCTCAGGTCCATGCTATCATAAGAAACCTAGACACCTCGAAAGTATGTGGACCAGATCTCATCCCGGCTGTGTTATTACAAAAATGCTCTGCTGAGGTTGCTCCAGTTCTCTCCAAACTTTACAATAAATGCCTTAACAAATCTTGCTTTCCCGACTGCTGGAAAACCGCTTCTGTGGTACCAGTTTTCAAGAATTCTGGTGAAGGAACTGACCCACTAAATTATTGCTCCATTGGCCTCCCCCCACTTTTCGCCAAAATATTTGAGTCCTTAGTTAATCAATCCCTAGTCCAACACCTAACAGCTGCTAAACTTCTGACCGACAAACAATATGGATTCAAGCAAGCCCGTTCAACAGCAGATATCTTAACTGTAGTCTCTGAACGTATATACCGTTCATTGGACAAAACAGGGGAGGGTAGAGCGGTAGCCCTTGATATATCTAAGGCTGTTGACAGAGTATGGCACGATGGTCTTCTAAGGAAAATTAGATCATATGGTATCACTGGAAGAATACATAATGTAATTAAATCTTTCTTAAGTAAGAGAAAAATCCAAGTTGTCCTCGGTGGTCGTACATCCAAACAATATGATATTAATGCGGGAGTACTCCAGGGGTCTATCCTTGGACCTTTATTATTCCTGATATTCATAAATGACCTCCCTGATAAAATTGTTTCAGAGATAGGTATATTTGCCGATGACACCACCCTCTATAACAGGCATGAGGGGAAAACAAATGAACACATATCTAAGGAAATGGCAGAAACACTAGAGGATGACCTCCAATCTGTAGTGGAATGGGGACAAAAATGGATGGTCACATACAATGCTGCCAAGACTAAGCTTGTTTCCTTTAATAACTACAAGAAACCTTCTTTACCACCAATAACAATGGCCAAGAACACATGCCTGAAAGTACTTCTTTTAAACTCCTTGGCCTAACGTTTATAGGGAACATGAACTGGAATATATATATATATATATTGAGAGCATTGCCAAGGCTGCTGCAAAGATGGTGGGCTCTCTCTACCATGCCAGAAAATTACTTATGCCTGAAAGGCCACCATTCGCCCATGTATGGAGTACTGTTGTCACATCTGGGCTGGTGCATCTGCTGCTTGTCTCTCACTCCTGGACAGGGTTCAAAAGAGAGTCACCAACCTGATAGGTCTAAAACTGTCATCTAGGCTTCAGCCTCTGTCCCATCGACGAAATGCTGCATTCCTCTCCCTGTTCTACAAATACTTTAATGGTGAATGCTCTGACGAACTACATGCACTTGTACCTCCTCGACGTGACTACCCCCGACAAACACGACAAGCAACTAAGTCCCACCCCTTTACAGTAGAGATCCCTAGGTGTAAGAAAGCTTTTTACTCCAATAGTTTCTTCCCCAGAACTGCAAGTCTTTGGAACTCCCTTCTTTCCCAACTGTACTGATAGGCAGAAGTTCAAGTGTAATGTGATCAAACATCTTTCTACTCATCTCCCTTCATAATGCCCCCACAAATTATGTCCCCGACTGTAGCCCCCTACTTCAAAGTGGCACTTGCCTTGTTTGGGGTGAAAATTGAATAATATATATATATATATATATATATATATATATATATATATATATATATATATTCCAGGTAGAAATATGTCCCAAAATTAAGAATAATTGGATTTCAACAAGGGTAGTTGATAGTGCTCAATCAAAGAGAGCAAATTATATATTTTTTATTATCTTAAATACAGTCATATCTTGCTACGATGTGCAGACAGTTTTTTTTTTGGGGGGGGGGGTTATCTCTGTGTATATATATGTATACATATGTATTTGAGTGCGTATTTATATGTGTGTGTGTATATATATGTATAGAAACAAAATAAAAGCTAAAATAACAACTATTTGATAAGCTTAAATAGTTTAACTTATTAAGATATAAATGAAATAAATAAATAATTTGATATAAGTGAAAAAGTCAGCGTCAATTTGAAAACAAGAGATATAATTAAAAAAATAAATAAATCATTGGACGGCAAACGACGTGTTTTATAGATAGACAATATGACCCAATTCAGTTAACCTTTTTTTCCATAGTCGAGAGTCTTAAATGACTTGAATTATAAAATTATTAATATCGTCTTCTGACACCTTCTTTTATTACATGTCAACTGTTTCACTCCTCTTTTCTCCCTTTCTCCCTCTTATTGAATTTATACCCGCCTCTATATCTTTATATTACCCTCTCCCTCTTATCACTCTCTCTAATCCTTCCCCCAAAATATCCTTTTACTACCCCTTCTTTAACTGACATTTTATTTTTGTAATTAAATTTAAATCCATAAGAACATTAACTTTACTTCTCGCCAGTCATGGCAAAGTATATTTTTTCTTCTCTAAAATTGAAAATGGCCTTGAACCCCCTTTTCAATTTTTGAATTTTTAAATCTTCTTGCCTGATGAGATCAATTATGATCAAAACGGTCTGCACATTGTAACACTTACATTTATATAAATGATAATATATATATATATATATATATATATATATATATATATCACCTTTTTGAAAATTTTATGAGTTCAAAATCTCAGCAACTATTGATCAGAATTTAACAAATGAAGCGGCATTGGAAAGGTAATGGCCTGAATTGTGTCGTGGAATATGTGACATTTGCCCTTAAGGTCGCACATTAGGAGGATCATCCATTATCCAGAGCCTATTTTTGGCACCTTTTACAGCCATAAAATGTTGCCGTCATAGTCATTTGTTTTCCTAGTAATGCTTATTAGTTACAAAATATCTGATATTTTCCCAAAACCTCTGGCCTTGATGGAGAGGAGACTAAAACTTGCTGCTATAGTTTCAAATGATCTGAAATAACAGCAAGGGAAGACTTGATTCCAAATATTTCTCATATGTTATAACCCCTGCCTTTGGTTTTCATATATAAAGATTATTTGATACTGGAGATATTCATAATCGTACTCGATTTCCAAAAGAGGAGAGATATAACATATGAGAAATATTTGGAATCAAGTCTTCCTTTACTGCTATTTCTGATGACTTGAAACCATAGCAGCAAGTTTTAGTCTCCGTTCCATCAAGGCCAGATGTTTTGGGGAAATATCAGATATATATACAGTAAGACCCGGATACGTTTTTTTAGGTTACTATGTGGAATACAGAACTGATTTAAAAGTCAGAAATGTGTTAAAAACCAGTGGTTGTCATCAGTGATTTGGTTGTCATTCAATTCGTAAGGCACCCATTTATCAAGCTGCTTTGTTTTTCCAATCTCTCTCAAGTGGATGGAAACCATTGTATATGTTACATGTAATTTAGAAGCAAGTTCTCAAACAGTTGTGCGTGGATTGGCTTCGACTAAAGCTTGTAATTGATCGTTGTTAACATCTGATGGCCGATCACTATGCTCATTATCAAGACACTCGTCGCCGCCACAAAATTTCTTAAACCACCATTGTAATGTGCGTGGTAGTGGTTCTAGGGCCAAATGCTTCATTGATATCGTGACCTGTTACAGTAGCTTTTTGGCCTAGCTTGAATTGAAATAAGAAAATTGTCCAAATTTTACTTTTTTTTTCGTCTTGTATTCAAAATTTTGAAAAGAAGACAATCGTTTTAAAACGATTGTAATTTAAACGATTAGATAGAGTGAAAACCCTCTTTAAAATGATATATAAAGTAAAAGTATTATAATGAAAATTTATTGGAAAATACATCATTTGAAATCCAAATTAAAAAAATCTGCAAGAACTTTCTCCTCAACCTAATATCTGACAGGTAAATTTAATCTGAATAAATTTTAGCTTTTTTATTAATAATATTTTTATAACATCTCTTATATTTTATGAATAACTTCTTGCCTTCAATTTTGAACCTTAATACGAAGATTCAGAAGTATGGCTTATATTGAAAAAAATCACATATGGCATTATAATAATTAGTGTCGCTTGTCAGTTCTGAGATTCAACTTTTTATTTTCTTCAGAAGGTTGCCAACAATTCTATAATAAGCAAGATCTTTTTACTCTTAGAACTTTTAACGATTTCCATTTCCTTTTACCAACATTTATCCTTTGTAATCCCAGGAAAAAAATCTTCAACTCCAATGAAGAACATAAATTTGTCTCCGATGAGTTGTTTGTTTAATTTCCACCATTCAACGAAACATGTGTAAGACACTATTTTTACAATAAAATACAAGTGTGAAATAAATGCATCTTTGGCTTTGGAATGTTTACCAGTGATATGTATGAAGCCCACAGAATCATACGGTAATAAACGCCACTTTTTTAAAAAGGCAGAAAATGGATTCCAAATTTTTCGACTTTGTAACCCGTGTATCAGGAACTAATAGAAATTGGGGATTGTTTTAAAATTAAGTGTAATACCGAAGCTATCATATGTTTATTTCATGTAAATGTTGTGATGTAATGATGATCAATGTGAAAACGATAATAATGCAATGCGATTATCCAGATCACTAGAATCATCAGATTCTTCACTGACAGCTGCAGTTGCTTGTAAGGTTTTTTATTCCATGTCTTGACAAAAGATTTTTGTTTATCTAGAACACCACAGATATAAGAGGCATGTGCAGGGGCGTATAAAGGTGAGCAGAGCCTCCACAGTTTTTTTTGCAGTGAGATGTAGATTTGAAAGTCGCCTTCATAAACATTGGATTTTGACCATGTTGTCAGATGCATTCTGTACCTCTGACTGATGCTTTATGCAGAGGAGAGTTGGGTGAACACAATAGTATGCTAACTCGTTTTCCCTATATATGGTGTTTGGTACTGTATGATTCTGGGGCTTCATACAGTAATGCAAGATTTGAGCTTTGTATTCATGAGCTTTGTATACATGAGGCAAAATCCATAGAAATTTTTACATGTTTATATAAAACAATAATTAGAGCTATTTATGTATATTAATATTTTTATTGATATATGTCAAAAGCTATCAATTCTTGGAAGCTTACCCGTTGCAGCTGTATTTCCTCTTCTATTCTTGTTGCTCGCCTCCTCTGCTCTCATAGTCTCCTCAGTATTTAAAATTGAATACTTTTAAGTTGTAATGTAGAAACATTAGCTTTTCTCTATTCTCATGATGCAGCCTGTTCCTTATAGGTTCATACACATTACTACCTGTACTAAAGAGCCTCTCATTATCCACAGAAGAAGGTGGTGCATTTAAATATTTTGAAGCCAGTTTACTCAGCAGTGGTAAAGTCTCCTTTGTCTACTTCCACCACTAAAATGGATCATCACCTCTTGCAAATAGTTGTAAAACTACATAATGGTCAAGTTCTTTTGTGCACTTCAGCATAAGGGCTTTTGAGTTTAGATTGTGATTCTTGTGTTTCTGTTGTAGTTGCAGTCTCAGGTTTAACTAAGCTTCTATCTGCTCTAAGTTTTGATTTGTTACTGTAGGCTTATTCGAAGCTAATTCATCAAACAGGTTTGAAAGAGAAGTGTATCCTACTGATTCTGCTTCATTATCATCAATAGAATCCAATTCTTAATAGTGTTTTCCATGTAATTCTTTTGAAATTTTTCTTTGAATCTTGGATCTAGGAAAGTAGACACAAGGTTTTTATCATTTAGAATGAAAATCTTGTTTCCATTGATTCATTGAATTGTTCAGCAGTGGTAAGGATTCTACTAAAGTCAGAAATATTCGAATTAGATTGGGCAGCTTTTGAAAGAAATAACCTGAAAGCTAAAATTGTACATATTAATGATCGATATGGTTGAAGTTTTGTGCTTATTTGATGATTTCTTCAATTAGACTCAGTAGCTGGACAATTTTTTGAACAATTCCCCATTGGTAAGTTGTTAAGGTAGGAATCTTATCAATAGCATACATTATAAGAGCTTTTAGTTGCTCTAAATTTCTTTTTAGCATATAATATGTTGAATTCCATCGGGTGGTCATATCTTGAATGAGTTTATGTTTTTCCAAATTAAGTTGATCCTTTATTTCAGTTAATTTGTTAATTGCTAATAGAAAGTGATTAAAGTGAGTGACTGTATTTCTGTTAGATGTAATGATTGTCTTTACAGCCAGAGTTACAATGTATAATAGTTATTCTAAACCACATTCCCTCACATCAGCAACCATATTTGCTCCTGAATCCCACAAGGCTAAGAAATATTTAATGGAGATCGTTGTTTAAAGTTAAAAGAAAGGAAAACAGAAGTCTTACCACATGTGTGCATCGGGCAGAGTCAGGTAAGAAAGAGAGAGAGATCAAAGATGGTGCCCGTAGTTTTATGAACTGTGGTTTTGTAAAGTCTTGTGAAATTACACTGCACATATGCAGGCTGTATAAAAGCAGCTCAATTCGAGAAGTATGGTGGAATCCGTGTCTTTGATGATTGTTGGTGCTAGTCATATTGTTGGATTTCAAGCCACGCGTTTGTTGGCTCATTGCTACAATTTTTTCCTTGATTTGAAACCAGAAGAACAAGCTATTTCGGCTATAACCACCAGCCTGAACAATATGATAAAGCCTTTCAGTGGTGAAGGTGATATGATGGTCTTGCTAAAGATAAGTGATGTTGCCACTGTTCCTGGATGGGACATGTGCTAGCCCTATATTTGGAGTTGAACGAGTAGGAACAGGATGACACTGATGCAATCAAAGTCAGATTGATCCAGGCATTTGCCCAGGGACTGTTTGAGGCGTTCAACAGATCAAAAGAGATGAGGGGGACAAGGGAATCCATCTATGTGTATGCTAATGGGCTTAAAAGATTGGTGGAGCTAGCAGGAATTAGGAGGCAGGCAGTGAGTCATGTGGTTAAGATGATGTTTGTCACCAGGTTCCAAGAGGAGATTTCCAAGAGGTTGCGGCAGGTCCCGGGTGTTGACACCTTGAAGTTGAATGAGCTGCTCCCAACTGTGAAAATATTAATGAGCACTCAACCCTCTGGGTCTATAGGAATGGTAGCAGCAGCGCGGAAGGATGTGAGCAGAAGCTAACTGAGACCATGAGGTGCATGTTTCGAATGTGGGGGCCTACACCTATGGAGAGACTGCAGGAAATTCTTCAAAAGGATGATGTGCCACAGGTGTAAACAGAGTGGTCACATGGCAATGAACTGTACGAGTCTGGGAAACTGGCAAGGGGGAGCTCAGTGGTCAGAGGATGGAAAGGGAAGGGTGAAGTAGTGGCATTCGATGGGTCACAAGTGAAGTGTCGAGGGAGGAGGACCGTCACAATTGAAATTGAGGATTACCAGATGAAGGTTCATGCAGTTATTGCCGACTACGAGATTGTCGGAATGGACATAATATGCCGACTTATGAGGTATCACTGTCAGCAGCAATTGTGTGAGATTCAGACCGGCTGGGTATGCAGTGATAGAGCAGGTCAACAAAGGGATCAAAGAGGCTAGAGAAAAGAGATGGATATTGCTCAGTAATCTGGATTTTCAAGTGGAATTCGACGGGAATCTGTGGATGGTGGAGTGGGTGTGGAAGAATAAAGTGCTGACTCTAACAAAAAGGGGTGCATGCTATGATAATCTGGTCGAAGAAGGAGCAAGAAAGGATTTTGAACATGAAGTGGACAGATGGATTGAGGAGGGCATATTGTTGCCGTGTACAGATAACGTCGAATCAGGCATCTTACCATTGATGGCCATTTTGCAACCAACAAAAGGGGAGGTCAGACCAGTTCTGGATTTCCCTGAGTTAAACCAACACGTTAAGTGCCATACTGGGGAGAACTTGTATGCCTACTAGACACCAACCTCGGGTGTCTTCAGCTTCTCTGTACAGGGGTTTACCAGGGACTCTGGTATGAGGATACTTTCAATTTTCAATTTAAAGTAAACCTTGACCAAATATTCGAATTTAAATGAAAATGAAAAATAAAACTAAATCAACAAACTGGCAGGATGTCGTCCAGGATAAAAAGATCCCCTCAGCATGGCTAGGCACTGGGTCATATGAGGAAAATAACGGTGCACCTTCTCCTTGTGATGTCTCCACAAGTGATAACACTAAGCTGGACACCCCACCACACCAGTCAAATCCTAGTCCTGGAATCCGGCAAGACCAAACAAAAAGACACTATAACCAAATCAAGTGGTCTCTTGGTGACAAAAAAATTATTCTTCACTCAAGGTATGAGAAATTGGGGAGGAAAAAAAAACATAGTATTCGAGGCTCAAATAAAAACTTCACCTTTACCAAAAGAAAAAACAACAATAACCACAACTAAGAACTTGCTTTCAATTGTATCACAAATACATAAATATCTCCCAAAAGATGTTAGAGAGTCAATTGAGAAGAAATCTTTTAGTGAAGCAGCGATTGATTTCACCAAATCTAACATTGCTGAATTTGCCCAAACCCAGTGGAATAGGGAGGAAAAATGGACATTGATTTGGTCAATGGAATACGCAAAAATAAAATACCAAAAACTCACAGAAAGTTGTAAGCAATGGCAAAAGATTTTTAAGCACCACTGCCCAAACAAGAAGGGGATTGAGAAGGAAAAGTTAACATGTCAAAAATCTAATTTTCTGAGAAACAATGTCTTTTCTGATGAGCAAATATCCCAGCTAAAAAAAGATGTCCATTCAATGGCTAAAAACAACATTTGCACAATCAGCAATCTCCTCTCTATACCTAAGATCTGCCAAACCAAACAAGAACACACTGCAACACATTCTCACCTGACACAGCTCCCTGAGACAATGCCAACAAGTCCAAGTCTTAGTTGTCTACCAAAAACAAACCAGAAATATTCCCGATGTGTCACTCCATCAAATAATGCAACATCTCCCCAGAAATCACTCCCAACAGACCCAAAACAATTTAAAAATTGGCAGACATGCCGACAGTATATCTCACTTGAACATGTGACACTGGACACGGACCAATTGGAGCTAGAGGAAGATCTGGTAAACAGGATAGAAATGGCATGAGGTCTGGCTGTTGAAGATTGGCCCAGACTGGTAAAAATTAGTATGAATAAAGCCTTCAAGGTGTTTGTTTCAAAAGTCAACGATGCCCTCGAAAGAATCACTCCAATTAATGCACCGTTGGGTGAAATAAATCCTGCAACATACCGGGCAGCATGGTTTATTCAGTTAAAACTCTCACCCAAACATCAGGAGAGTAAAAGAGGAAACATGACGGCTAAATCATATAATCCAGGCTGGAAACAAAAACTTCAGCAGAAAATAGATAGACTCCAAAAGGAAACGTCCCAGATATTTACATTCCCGTCCTGTGAAACCCCAGGCAAAAAACTAAATAAGAAGGTGAATAAGCTGAAAACTTACTATTCCCTCCAAACCCCAGCGCAGCTAAGAGCAAAGATGGCAGAACATCAGGCTGAAATAAAAGCCTTCGCTGCACAAATAAAAAATAAAACCAAAAACTTTGAAGCAAAAAAGGATAAACTTTTTGAAACAAATCCAAGAATGGTCTACAGGAGCCTCGTTAAAGAAGAAATAAAGGTGAGCTCCCCACCAACACAAGAAGAAGTTGAAAACTTCTGGAGGACACTAAAGTACATAAAGAAAATAATTGGGTAAATACCATCAAAGAAGATAACAAGGAGAAAGAAAAGATGCCAGCTCTAAAAATTACCAAGGAAGCTGTCTGCAGGAAGGTAGCTCAATGCAGTAATTTCAAGACCCCAGGAATAGACCAAATACCAAATTTCTGGCTGAAAAAACTGAGCGCACTTCATCATCACTATGCCAAGGCATTCAATAGAATCATCAGTGGAGATGAAGAGCCGCCTGAGTGGCTTACTGCAGGCAGTACATCACTTATTCCCCAAAATGAGGACACCCACATGACTAGCAAATATCGACCAATCTGCTGCCTCACAACAACCTACAAGCTCCTAACAGGGATAATTGCTGATGCAACATATGACCATCTGGTTGCTGGTGATTACCTTGAAAGTGAGCAGAGGGGGTGTATGAGGAAAAAGCTTGACACAAAAGACCAACTCCTTGTAAACAGAACCATATAAGAAGACTGCAGAAGAAGACAAAGAAATCTGTCAATGACCTGGATTGATTACAAAAAGGCCTTTTACAGTATACCTCATTCCTGGATACTTTGATGTTTGGAGCTGTGCAATGTGCACACTGATATTAAATCATTCCTTCAAAAACAAATGGCCAGATGGTACACATCAATTACGCTACAGCATACGGAAGGAAGGATACAGACCCCAAACATAAAGATCAAGTGAAGAATATTCCAGGGAGACAGCCTCTCACCGCTCCTTTTCTGCCTCACAATGGATCCACTAAGTAAGCTACTTAAACGAACCAATGCTGGATACAATCTCAGCATGAGAGGAAAGAAGGAGGAAAATAAGAGTAAACCATCTACTCTTTATGGACAACTTGAAACTCTATGCGGAATCAGGGAAACAACTTGTCTCTCTGATAGACATTGTAAAAAATTATACAGAGGACGTCTGCATTGAGTTTGGATTCGACAGATGTGCTAAGTGCACCATAAAGAAAGGAAAAAAGACAGCATCAGAACATCTTAATCTTGACAATGGCTCTATTGAAGACCTTGAAGAAGATGCTGTCTATAAATACTTGGAAGTAGAGAAGAATGAGACACTTGAACGTGGAAAGATAAAAGAAAAAATGCAGGGAGGATATTTAAAGCGACTTAAAAATAATCCTCTCATCAGAACTATCACCGAAAAACAAAATTACTTCAATCAATCAATTGCAAAACCTATTGTCTTTTATGGATCAATTGACAATCCTCGTTGTATCTTATGGATTTGACATAATCAATTGACAATACTCGTTGTATCTTATGGATTTGACATAATCAATTGACAATACTCGTTGTATCTTATGGATTTGACATAATCAATTGGCAATACTCGTTGTATCTTATGGATTTGACATAATCAATTGACAATACTCGTTGTATCTTATGGATTTGACATAATCAATTGGCAATACTCGTTGTATCTTATGGATTTGACATAATCAATTGACAATACTCGTTGTATCTTATGGATTTGACATAATCAATTGACAATACTCGTTGTATCTTATGGATTTGACATAATCAATTGGCAATACTCGTTGTATCTTATGGATTTGACATAATCAATTGACAATACTCGTTGTATCTTATGGATTTGACATAATAAATTGGCAATACTCGTTGTATCTTATGGATTTGACATAATCAATTGACAATACTCGTTGTATCTTGATACAACTTGTCTCTCTGATAGACATTGTTAAAAATTATACAGAGGACGTCTGCATTGAGTTTGGATTCGACAGATGTGCTAAGTGCACCATAAAGAAAGGAAAAAAGACAGCATCAGAACATCTTAATCTTGACAATGGCTCTATTGAAAACCTTGAAGAAGATGCTGTCTATAAATACTTGGAAGTAGAGAAGAATGAGACACTTGAACGTGGAAAGATAAAAGAAAAAATGCAGGGAGGATATTTAAAGCGACTTAAAAATAATCCTCTCATCAGAACTATCACCGAAAAACAAAATTACTTCAATCAATTGCAAAACCTATTGTCTTTTATGGATCAATTGACAATCCTCGTTGTATCTTATGGATTTGACATAATCAATTGGCAATACTCGTTGTCTCTTATGGATTTGACATAATCAATTGGCAATACTCGTTGTCTCTTATGGATTTGACATAATCAATTGGCAATACTCGTTGTCTCTTATGGATTTGACATAATCAATTGGCAATACTCGTTGTCTCTTATGGATTTGACATAATCAATTGGCAATACTCATTGTCTTTTATGGATTTGACATAATCAATTGGCAATACTCGTTGTCTCTTATGGATTTGACATAATCAATTGGCAATACTCATTGTCTTTTATGGATTTGACATAATCAATTGGCAATACTCGTTGTCTCTTATGGATTTGACATCAATCAATTGGCAATACTCGTTGTCTCTTAGTGATTTGACATAATCAATTGGCAATACTCGTTGTCTTTTATGGATTTGACATAATCAATTGGAAATACTCGTTGTCTTTTATGGATTTTACATAATCAATTGGCAATACTCGTTGTCTTTTATGGATTTGACATAATCAATTGGCAATACTCGTTGTCTCTTATGGATTTGACATAATCAATTGGCAATACTCGTTGTCTCTTATGGATTTGGCATAATCAATTGGCAATACTCGTTGTCTTTTATGGATTTGACATAATCAATTGGCAATACTCGTTGTCTTTTATGGATTTGACATAATCAATTGGCAATACTCGTTGTCTCTTATGGATTTGACATAATCAATTGGCAATACTCGTTGTCTTTTATGGATTTGACATCAATCAATTGGCAATCCTCGTTGTTTCTTATGGATTTGAAATAATCAATTGGCAATCCTCGTTGTCTCTTATGGATTTGACATAATCAATTGGCAATCCTCGTTGTTTCTTATGGATTTGACATCATCAATTGGCAATCCTCGTTGTATCTTATGGGTTTGACATAATCAATTGGCAATACTCGTTGTCTCTTATGGATTTGACATCAATCAATTGGCAATCCTCGTTGTCTCTTATGGATTTCACATAATCAATTGGCAATACTCGTTGTCTCTTATGGATTTGACATAATCAATTGGCAATCCTCGTTGTTTCTTATGGATTTGACATAATCAATTGGCAATACTCGTTGTCTCTTATGGATTTGACATAATCAATTGGCAATCCTCATTGTTTCTTATGGATTTGACATAATCAATTGGCAATACTCGTTGTCTCTTATGGATTTGACATCAATCAATTGGCAATCCTCGTTGTCTCTTATGGATTTGACATAATCAATTGGCAATACTCGTTGTCTCTTATGGATTTGACATCAATCAATTGGCAATACTCGTTGTCTCTTATGGATTTGACATCAATCAATTGGGAATCCTCGTTGTTTCGTATGGATTTGACATAATCAATTGGCAATCCTCGTTGTTTCTTATGAATTTGACATAATCAATTGACAATACTCGTTGTCTCTTATGGATTTGACATCAATAAATTGGCAATCCTCGTTGTCTCTTATGGATTTGACATACTCAATTGGCAATACTCGTTGTTTCTTATGGATTTGACATAATCAATTGACAATACTCGTTGTCTCTTATGGATTTGACATAATCAATTGGCAATACTCGTTGTCTCTTATGGATTTGACATCAATCAATTGGCAATACTCGTTGTCTCTTATGGATTTGACATCAATCAATTGACAATACTCGTTGTCTCTTATGGATTTGACATCAATAAATTGGCAATCCTCGTTGTCTTTTATGGATTTGACATCAATCAATTGGCAATCCTCGTTGTCTCTTATGGATTTGACATCAATCAATTGGCAATACTCGTTGTCTCTTATGGATTTGACATCAATCAATTGGCAATACTCGTTGTCTCTTATGGATTTGACATCAATCAATTGGCAATACTCGTTGTCTCTTATGGATTTGACATAATCAATTGGCAATACTCGTTGTCTTTTATGGATTTGACATAATCAATTGGCAATCCCCGTTGTCTCTTATGGATTTGACATCAATCAATTGGCAATACTCGTTGTCTCTTATGGATTTGACATCAATCAATTGGCAATACTCGTTGTCTCTTATGGATTTGACATCAATCAATTGGCAATACTCGTTGTCTCTTATGGATTTGACATAATCAATTGGCAATACTCATTATCTCTTATGGATTTGACATCAATCAATTGGCAATCCTCGTTGTCTCTTATGGATTTGACATAATCAATTGGCAATACTCGTTGTCTCTTATGGATTTGACATAATCAATTGGCAATACTCGTTGTCTCTTATGGATTTGACATAATCAATTGGCAATACTCGTTGTCTCTTATGGATTTGACATAATCAATTGGCAATCCCCGTTGTCTCTTATGGATTTGACATAATCAATTGGCAATACTTGTTGTCTCTTATGGATTTGACATCAATCAATTGGCAATCCTCGTTGTCTCTTATGGATTTGACATAATCAATTGGCAATACTCGTTGTCTCTTATGGATTTGACATAATCAATTGGCAATACTTGTTGTCTCTTATGGATTTGACATAATCAATTGGCAATATTCGTTGTCTCTTATGGATTTGACATAATCAATTGGCAATCCTCTTTGTCTCTTATGGATTTGACATAATCAATTGGCAATACTCGTTGTCTCTTATGGATTTGACATCAATCAATTGGCAATCCTCGTTGTCTCTTATGGATTTGACATAATCAATTGGCAATACTCGTTGTCTCTTATGGATTCGACATAATCAATTGGCAATACTCGTCGTCTCTTATGAATTTGACATAATCAATTGGAAATACTCGTTGTCTATTATGGATTTGACATAATCAATTGGCAATACTCGTTGTCTCTTATGGATTTGACATAATCAATTGGCAATACTTGTTGTCTCTTATGGATTTGACATAATCAATTGGCAATACTCGTTGTCTCTTATGGATTTGACATAATCAATTGGCAATCCTCTTTGTCTCTTATGGATTTGACATAATCAATTGGCAATACTCGTTGTCTCTTATGGATTTGACATCAATCAATTGGCAATACTCGTTGTCTCTTATGGATTTGACATCAATCAATTGGCAATCCTCGTTGTCTCTTATGGATTTGACATAATCAATTGGCAATACTCGTTGTCTCTTATGGATTTGACATAATCAATTGGCAATACTCGTTGTCTCTTATGGATTTGACATAATAAATTGGCAATACTCGTTGTCTCTTATGGATTTGACATAATCAATTGGCAATCCTCGTTGTCTCTTATGGATTTGACATAATCAATTGGCAATACTCGTTTTCTCTTATGGATTTGACATAATCAATTGGCAATACTCGTTGTCTCTTATGGATTTGACATAATCAATTGGCAATACTCGTTGTCTCTTATGGATTTGACATAATCAATTGGCAATACTCGTTGTCTTTTATAGATTTGACATAATCAATTGGCAATACTCGTTGTCTCTTATAGATTTGACATAATCAATTGGCAATACTCGTTGTCTTTTATAGATTTGACATAATCATTTGGCAATACTCGTTGTCTCTTATGGATTTGACATAATCAATTGGCAATACTCGTTGTCTCTTATGGATTTGACATAATCAATTGGCAATACTCGTTGTCTCTTATGGATTTGACATAATCAATTGGCAATACTCGTTGTCTCTTATGGATTTGACATAATCAATTGGCAATACTCGTTGTCTCTTATGGATTTGACATAATCAATTGGCAATACTCGTTGTCTCTTATGGCTTTGACATAATCAATTGGCAATACTCGTTGTCTCTTATGGATTTGACATCAATCAATTGGCAATACCAGTTGTCTCTTATGGATTTGACATAATCAATTGGCAATACTCGTTGTCTTTTATGGATTTGACATAATCAATTGGCAATACTCGTTGTCTCTTATGGATTTGACATAATCAATTGGCAATACTCGTTGTCTTTTATGGATTTGACATAATCAATTGGCAATACTCGTTGTCTCTTATGGATTTGACATAATCAATTGGCAATACTCGTTGTCTCTTATGGATTTGACATAATCAATTGGCAATACTCGTTGTCTTTTATGGATTTGACATAATCAATTGGCAATACTCGTTGTCTCTTATGGATTTGACATAATCAATTGGCAATACTCGTTGTCTCTTATGGATTTGACATAATCAATTGGCAATACTCGTTGTCTCTTATGGATTTGACATAATCAATTGGCAATACTCGTTGTCTCTTATGGATTTGACATAATCAATTGGCAATACTCGTTGTCTCTTATGGATTTGACATAATCAATTGGAATTTCTCGTTGTCTTTTATGGATTTGACATAATCAATTGGCAATACTCGTTGTCTCTTATGGATTTGACATCAATCAATTGGCAATACTCGTTGTCTCTTAGTGATTTGACATAATCAATTGGCAATACTCGTTGTCTTTTGTGGATTTGACATAATTAATTGGAAATACTCGTTGTCTTTTATGGATTTTACATAATCAATTGGCAATACTCGTTGTCTTTTATGGATTTGACATAATCAATTGGCAATACTCGTTGTCTTTTATGGATTTGAAATAATCAATTGGCAATACTCGTTGTTTCTTATGCATTTGACATAATCAATTGGCAATACTCGTTGTCTCTTATGGATTTGACATCAATCAATTGGCAATCCTCGTTGTCTCTTATGGATTTGACATAATCAATTGGCAATACTCGTTGTCTCTTATGGATTTGACATAATCAATTGGCAATACTCGTTGTCTCTTATGGATTTAACATAATCAATTGGCAATCCTCGTTTTCTCTTATGGATTTGACATAATCAATTGGCAATACTCGTTGTCTCTTATGGATTTGACATAATCAATTGGCAATACTCGTTGTCTCTTATGGATTTGACATAATCAATTGGCAATACTCGTTGTCTCTTATGGATTTGACATAATCAATTGGCAATACTCGTTGTCTCTTATGGATTTGACATAATCAATTGGCAATACTCGTTGTCTCTTATGGATTTGACATAATCAATTGGAATTTCTCGTTGTCTTTTATGGATTTGACATAATCAATTGGCAATACTCGTTGTCTCTTATGGATTTGACATCAATCAATTGGCAATACTCGTTGTCTCTTAGTGATTTGACATAATCAATTGGCAATACTCGTTGTCTTTTGTGGATTTGACATAATTAATTGGAAATACTCGTTGTCTTTTATGGATTTTACATAATCAATTGGCAATACTCGTTGTCTTTTATGGATTTGACATAATCAATTGGCAATACTCGTTGTCTTTTATGGATTTGAAATAATCAATTGGCAATACTCGTTGTTTCTTATGCATTTGACATAATCAATTGGCAATACTCGTTGTCTCTTATGGATTTGACATCAATCAATTGGCAATCCTCGTTGTCTCTTATGGATTTGACATAATCAATTGGCAATACTCGTTGTCTCTTATGGATTTGACATAATCAATTGGCAATACTCGTTGTCTCTTATGGATTTAACATAATCAATTGGCAATCCTCGTTTTCTCTTATGGATTTGACATAATCAATTGGCAATACTCGTTGTCTCTTATGGATTTGACATAATCAATTGGCAATACTCGTTGTCTCTTATGGATTTGACATAATCAATTGGCAATACTCGTTGTCTCTTATGGATTTGACATAATCAATTGGCAATACTCGTTGTCTCTTATGGATTTGACATAATCAATTGGCAATACTCGTTGTCTCTTATGGATTTGACATAATCAATTGGCAATACTCGTTGTCTTTTATAGATTTGACATAATCAATTGGCAATACTCGTTGTCTCTTATGGATTTGACATAATCAATTGGCAATACTCGTTGTCTCTTATGGATTTGACATAATCAATTGGCAATACTCGCTGTCTCTTATGGATTTGACATAATCAATTGGCAATACTCGTTGTCTCTTATGGATTTGACATAATCAATTGGCAATCCTCGTTGTCTCTTATGGATTTGACATAATCAATTGGCAATACTCGTTGTCTCTTATGGATTTGACATAATCAATTGGCAATACTCGTTGTCTCTTATGGATTTGACATCAATCAATTGGCAATACTCGTTGTCTCTTATGGATTTGACATAATCAATTGGCAATACTCGTTGTCTTTTATGGATTTGACATAATCAATTGGCAATACTCGTTGTCTCTTATGGATTTGACATAATCAATTGGCAATACTCGTTGTCTTTTATGGATTTGACATAATCAATTGGCAATACTCGTTGTCTCTTATGGATTTGACATAATCAATTGGCAATACTCGTTGTCTCTTATGGATTTGACATAATCCATTGGCAATACTCGTTGTCTTTTATGGATTTGACATAATCAATTGGCAATACTCGTTGTCTCTTATGGATTTGACATAATCAATTGGCAATCCTCATTGTCTCTTATGGATTTGACATAATCAATTGGCAATACTCGTTGTCTCTTATGGATTTGACATAATCAATTGGCAATACTCGTTGTCTCTTATGGATTTGACATCAATCAATTGGCAATACTCGTTGTCTCTTATGGATTTGACATAATCAATTGGCAATACTCGTTGTCTTTTATGGATTTGACATAATCAATTGGCAATACTCGTTGTCTCTTATGGATTTGACATAATCAATTGGCAATACTCGTTGTCTTTTATGGATTTGACATAATCAATTTGCAATACTCGTTGTCTCTTATGGATTTGACATAATCAATTGGCAATACTCGTTGTCTCTTATGGATTTGACATAATCAATTGGCAATACTCGTTGTCTTTTATGGATTTGACATAATCAATTGGCAATACTCGTTGTCTCTTATGGATTTGACATAATCAATTTGCAATACTCGTTGTCTTTTATGGATTTGACATAATCAATTGGCAATACTCGTTGTCTCTTATGGATTTGACATAATCAATTGGCAATACTCGTTGTCTCTTATGGATTTGACATAATCAATTGGCAATACTCGTTGTCTCTTATGGATTTGACATAATCAATTGGAAATTCTCGTTGTCTTTTATGGATTTGACATAATCAATTGGCAATACTCGTTGTCTCTTATGGATTTGACATCAATCAATTGGCAATACTCGTTGTCTCTTAGTGATTTGACATAATCAATTGGCAATACTCGTTGTCTTTTATGGATTTGACATAATTAATTGGAAATACTCGTTGTCTTTTATGGATTTTACATAATCAATTGGCAATACTCGTTGTCTTTTATGGATTTGACATAATCAGGTGGCAATACTCGTTGTCTCTTATGGATTTGACATAATCAATTGGCAATACTCGTTGTCTCTTATGGATTAGGCATAATCAATTGGCAATACTCGTTGTCTTTTATGGATTTGACATAATCAATTGGCAATACTCGTTGTCTTTTATGGATTTGACATAATCAATTGGCAATACTCGTTGTCTCTTATGGATTTGACATAATCAATTGGCAATACTCGTTGTCTCTTATGGATTTGACATAATCAATTGGCAATACTCGTTGTTTCTTATGCATTTGACATAATCAATTGGCAATACTCGTTGTCTCTTATGGATTTGACATAATCAATTGGCAATACTCGTTGTCTCTTATGGATTCGACATAATCAATTGGAAATCCTCGTTGTCTCTTATGGATTTGACATAATCAATTGGCAATACTCGTTGTCTCTTATGGATTTGACATAATCAATTGGCAATACTCGTTGTCTCTTATGGATTTGACATAATCAATTGGCAATACTCGTTGTCTTTTATGGATTTGACATAATCAATTGGCAATACTCGTTGTCTCTTATGGATTTGACATAATCAATTGGCAATACTCGTTGTCTTTTATAGATTTGACATAATCAATTGGCAATACTCGTTGTCTCTTATGGATTTGACATAATCAATTGGCAATACTCGTTGTCTCTTATGGATTTGACATAATCAATTGGCAATACTCGTTGTCTCTTATGGATTTGACATAATCAATTGGCAATACTCGTTGTCTTTTATGGATTTGACATAATCAATTGGCAATACTCGTTGTCTCTTATGGATTTGACATAATCAATTGGCAATACTCGTTGTCTTTTATAGATTTGACATAATCAATTGGCAATACTCGTTGTCTCTTATGGATTTGACATAATCAATTGGCAATACTCGTTGTCTCTTATTGATTTGACATAATCAATTGGCAATACTCGCTGTCTCTTATGGATTTGACATAATCAATTGGCAATACTCGTTGTCTCTTATGGATTTGACATAATCAATTGGCAATACTCGTTGTCTCTTATGGATTTGACATAATCAATTGGCAATACTCGTTGTCTCTTATGGATTTGACATCAATCAATTGGCAATACTCGTTGTCTCTTATGGATTTGACATAATCAATTGGCAATACTCGTTGTCTTTTATAGATTTGACATAATCAATTGGCAATACTCGTTGTCTCTTATGGATTTGACATAATCAATTGGCAATACTCGTTGTCTCTTATGGATTTGACATAATCAATTGGCAATACTCGCTGTCTCTTATGGATTTGACATAATCAATTGGCAATACTCGTTGTCTCTTATGGATTTGACATAATCAATTGGCAATCCTCGTTGTCTCTTATGGATTTGACATAATCAATTGGCAATACTCGTTGTCTCTTATGGATTTGACATAATCAATTGGCAATACTCGTTGTCTCTTATGGATTTGACATCAATCAATTGGCAATACTCGTTGTCTCTTATGGATTTGACATAATCAATTGGCAATACTCGTTGTCTTTTATGGATTTGACATAATCAATTGGCAATACTCGTTGTCTCTTATGGATTTGACATAATCAATTGGCAATACTCGTTGTCTTTTATGGATTTGACATAATCAATTGGCAATACTCGTTGTCTCTTATGGATTTGACATAATCAATTGGCAATACTCGTTGTCTCTTATGGATTTGACATAATCCATTGGCAATACTCGTTGTCTTTTATGGATTTGACATAATCAATTGGCAATACTCGTTGTCTCTTATGGATTTGACATAATCAATTGGCAATCCTCATTGTCTCTTATGGATTTGACATAATCAATTGGCAATACTCGTTGTCTCTTATGGATTTGACATAATCAATTGGCAATACTCGTTGTCTCTTATGGATTTGACATCAATCAATTGGCAATACTCGTTGTCTCTTATGGTTTTGACATAATCAATTGGCAATACTCGTTGTCTTTTATGGATTTGACATAATCAATTGGCAATACTCGTTGTCTCTTATGGATTTGACATAATCAATTGGCAATACTCGTTGTCTTTTATGGATTTGACATAATCAATTGGCAATACTCGTTGTCTCTTATGGATTTGACATAATCAATTGGCAATACTCGTTGTCTCTTATGGATTTGACATAATCAATTGGCAATACTCGTTGTCTTTTATGGATTTGACATAATCAATTGGCAATACTCGTTGTCTCTTATGGATTTGACATAATCAATTTGCAATACTCGTTGTCTTTTATGGATTTGACATAATCAATTGGCAATACTCGTTGTCTCTTATGGATTTGACATAATCAATTGGCAATACTCGTTGTCTCTTATGGATTTGACATAATCAATTGGCAATACTCGTTGTCTCTTATGGATTTGACATAATCAATTGGCAATACTCGTTGTCTCTTATGGATTTGACATAATCAATTGGAAATTCTCGTTGTCTTTTATGGATTTGACATAATCAATTGGCAATACTCGTTGTCTCTTATGGATTTGACATCAATCAATTGGCAATACTCGTTGTCTCTTAGTGATTTGACATAATCAATTGGCAATACTCGTTGTCTTTTATGGATTTGACATAATTAATTGGAAATACTCGTTGTCTTTTATGGATTTTACATAATCAATTGGCAATACTCGTTGTCTTTTATGGATTTGACATAATCAATTGGCAATACTCGTTGTCTCTTATGGATTTGACATAATCAATTGGCAATACTCGTTGTCTCTTATGGATTAGGCATAATCAATTGGCAATACTCGTTGTCTTTTATGGATTTGACATAATCAATTGGCAATACTCGTTGTCTTTTATGGATTTGACATAATCAATTGGCAATACTCGTTGTCTCTTATGGATTTGACATAATCAATTGGCAATACTCGTTGTCTCTTATGGATTTGACATAATCAATTGGCAATACTCGTTGTTTCTTATGCATTTGACATAATCAATTGGCAATACTCGTTGTCTCTTATGGATTTGACATAATCAATTGGCAATACTCGTTGTCTCTTATGGATTCGACATAATCAATTGGAAATCCTCGTTGTCTCTTATGGATTTGACATAATCAATTGGCAATACTCGTTGTCTCTTATGGATTTGACATAATCAATTGGCAATACTCGTTGTCTCTTATGGATTTGACATAATCAATTGGCAATACTCGTTGTCTTTTATGGATTTGACATAATCAATTGGCAATACTCGTTGTCTCTTATGGATTTGACATAATCAATTGGCAATACTCGTTGTCTTTTATAGATTTGACATAATCAATTGGCAATACTCGTTGTCTCTTATGGATTTGACATAATCAATTGGCAATACTCGTTGTCTCTTATGGATTTGACATAATCAATTGGCAATACTCGCTGTCTCTTATGGATTTGACATAATCAATTGGCAATACTCGTTGTCTCTTATGGATTTGACATAATCAATTGGCAATACTCGTTGTCTCTTATGGATTTGACATAATCAATTGGCAATACTCGTTGTCTCTTATGGATTTGACATCAATCAATTGGCAATACTCGTTGTCTCTTATGGATTTGACATAATCAATTGGCAATACTCGTTGTCTTTTATGGATTTGACATAATCAATTGGCAATACTCGTTGTCTCTTATGGATTTGACATAATCAATTGGCAATACTCGTTGTCTTTTATGGATTTGACATAATCAATTGGCAATACTCGTTGTCTTTTATGGATTTGACATAATCAATTGGCAATACTCGTTGTCTCTTATGTATTTGACATAATAAATTGGCAATACTCGTTGTCTCTTATGGATTAGGCATAATCAATTGGCAATACTCGTTGTCTTTTATGGATTTGACATAATCAATTGGCAATACTCGTTGTCTTTTATGGATTTGACATAATCAATTGGCAATACTCGTTGTCTCTTATGGATTTGACATAATCAATTGGCAATACTCGTTGTCTTTTATGGATTTGACATAATCAATTGGCAATACTCATTGTTTCTTATGCATTTGACATAATCAATTGGCAATACTCGTTGTCTCTTATGGATTTGACATAATCAATTGGCAATACTCGTTGTCTCTTATGGATTCGACATAATCAATTGGAAATCCTCGTTGTCTCTTATGGATTTGACATAATCAATTGGCAATACTCGTTGTCTCTTATGGATTTGACATAATCAATTGGCAATACTCGTTGTCTCTTATGGATTTGACATAATCAATTGGCAATACTCGTTGTCTTTTATGGATTTGACATAATCAATTGGCAATACTCGTTGTCTCTTATGGATTTGACATAATCAATTGGCAATACTCGTTGTCTTTTATGGATTTGACATAATCAATTGGCAATACTCGTTGTCTCTTATGGATTTGACATAATCAATTGGCAATACTCGTTGTCTCTTATGGATTTGACATCAATCAATTGGCAATACTCGTTGTCTTTTATGGATTTGACATAATCAATTGGCAATCCTCGTTGTCTCTTATGGATTTGACATAATCAATTGGCAATACTCGTTGTCTCTTATGGATTTGACATAATCAATTGGCAATACTCGTTGTCTCTTATGGATTTGACATAATCAATTGGCAATACTCGTTGTGTCTTATGGATTTGACATAATCAATTGGAAATACTCGTTGTCTTTTATGGATTTGACATAATCAATTGGCAATACTCGTTGTCTCTTATGGATTTGACGTCAATCAATTGGCAATACTCGTTGTCTCTTAGTGATTTTACATAATCAATTGGCAATACTCGTTGTCTTTTATGGATTTGACATAATCAATTGGAAATACTCGTTGTCTTTTATGGATTTTACATAATCAATTGGCAATACTCGTTGTCTTTTATGGATTTGACATAATCAATTGGCAATACTCGTTGTCTCTTATGGATTTGACATAATCAATTGGCAATACTCGTTGTCTCTTATGGATTTGGGATAATCAATTGGCAATACTCGTTGTCTTTTATGGATTTGACATAATCAATTGGCAATACTCGTTGTCTTTTATTGATTTGACATAATCAATTGGCAATACTCGTTGTCTCTTATGGATTTGACATAATCAATTGGCAATACTCGTTGTCTCTTATGGATTAGGCATAATCAATTGGCAATACTCGTTGTCTTTTATGGATTTGACATAATCAATTGGCAATACTCGTTGTCTTTTATGGATTTGACATAATCAATTGGCAATACTCGTTGTCTCTTATGGATTTGACATAATCAATTGGCAATACTCGTTGTCTTTTATGGATTTGACATAATCAATTGGCAATACTCATTGTTTCTTATGCATTTGACATAATCAATTGGCAATACTCGTTGTCTCTTATGGATTTGACATAATCAATTGGCAATACTCGTTGTCTCTTATGGATTCGACATAATCAATTGGAAATCCTCGTTGTCTCTTATGGATTTGACATAATCAATTGGCAATACTCGTTGTCTCTTATGGATTTGACATCAATCAATTGGCAATACTCGTTGTCTCTTATGGATTTGACATAATCAATTGGCAATACTCGTTGTCTTTTATGGATTTGACATAATCAATTGGCAATACTCGTTGTCTCTTATGGATTTGACATAATCAATTGGCAATACTCGTTGTCTTTTATGGATTTGACATAATCAATTGGCAATACTCGTTGTCTCTTATGGATTTGACATAATCAATTGGCAATACTCGTTGTCTCTTATGGATTTGACATCAATCAATTGGCAATACTCGTTGTCTTTTATGGATTTGACATAATCAATTGGCAATCCTCGTTGTCTCTTATGGATTTGACATAATCAATTGGCAATACTCGTTGTCTCTTATGGATTTGACATAATCAATTGGCAATACTCGTTGTCTCTTATGGATTTGACATAATCAATTGGCAATACTCGTTGTGTCTTATGGATTTGACATAATCAATTGGAAATACTCGTTGTCTTTTATGGATTTGACATAATCAATTGGCAATACTCGTTGTCTCTTATGGATTTGACGTCAATCAATTGGCAATACTCGTTGTCTCTTAGTGATTTTACATAATCAATTGGCAATACTCGTTGTCTTTTATGGATTTGACATAATCAATTGGAAATACTCGTTGTCTTTTATGGATTTTACATAATCAATTGGCAATACTCGTTGTCTTTTATGGATTTGACATAATCAATTGGCAATACTCGTTGTCTCTTATGGATTTGACATAATCAATTGGCAATACTCGTTGTCTCTTATGGATTTGGGATAATCAATTGGCAATACTCGTTGTCTTTTATGGATTTGACATAATCAATTGGCAATACTCGTTGTCTTTTATTGATTTGACATAATCAATTGGCAATACTCGTTGTCTCTTATGGATTTGACATAATCAATTGGCAATACTCGTTGTCTTTTATGGATTTGACATAATCAATTGGCAATACTCGTTGTTTCTTATGCATTTGACATAATCAATTGGCAATACTCGTTGTCTCTTATGGATTTGACATAATCAATTGGCAATACTCGTTGTCTCTTATAGATTTGACATAATCAATTGGCAACACTCGTTGTCTCTTATGGATTTGACATAATCAATTGGCAATACTCGTTGTCTTTTATGGATTTGACATAATCAATTGGCAATACTCGTTGTCTCTTATGGATTTGACGTAATCAATTGGCAATACTCGTTGTCTTTTATGGATTTGACATAATCAATTGGCAATACTCGTTGTCTCTTATTGATTTGACATAATCAATTGGCAATACTCGTTGTCTCTTACGGATTTGACATAATCAATTGGCAATACCTTTTGTCTCTTATGGATTTGGCATAATCAATTGGCAATACTCGTTGTCTCTTATGGATTTGACATAATCAATTGGCAATACTCGTTGTCTCTTATAGATCTGACATAATCAATTGGCAATACTCGTTGTCTTTTATGGATTTGACATAATCAATTGGCAATAGTCGTTGTCTCTTATGGATTTGACATAATCAATTGGCAATACTCGTTGTCTCTTATGGATTTGACATAATCAATTGGCAATACTCGTTGCCTCTTATGGATTTGACATAATCAATTGGCAATACTCGTTGTCTCTTATGGATTTGACATAATCAATTGGCAATACTCGTTGTCTCTTATGGATTTGACATAATCAATTGGCCACAGAACTGCATCAATAACCTTGACATAAAAACTAGGAAATGCTGGCCCTTCATAAAGTCATTTACAAACATCAGTGCATGGACAGCCTGTACTTACCATGGAGAGAAGGTGGTTTAGGCCTCACTGAAATTAACCACGCATACCGAGCTTCAATGGTAAGCATGGGCCAATATATCAAATGTTCTTCTGACCCTGAAATAAAAATGGTGAATGAACATCACACCAAATGTTTGCTCCAGCAGACATCAACTACAAAGCTTAGTGAAAATTTCAGTGGTAACACACTGGATAACACAATAGAAGAATATAACAACTCAGCAACCATAATCGCCCGAAAGAAGAGAGAAGAGTACACAAAAAGGGAATTGAAGACAAGACTAGAAGGATGGCAACAACATAAGAGAGCAGGCAGGTTCATGAAAGAACTGAACCAGAACTACATTTACAAGGAGGCTTCACTACAATGGCTTAAAAGTGACAAATTTCCATTTGATGAAGAACGATTAATTATAGCTGCACAAGACCAAGGCTTACTCACAAATGGATTTAAGAAAATGGCTGGTCTACAACAAACCGACCAATGCAGATTCTGTCACTCGGCTGTTGAAAGCCCAAGCCACCTAATATCTGGATGCAAGATCCTTCTAGCCGATGGTCACTACACTGCCTGCCACAACAAAGTATGTAGATACTTACATTGGAAGGTCTGTGGAGAGATGCAACTAGATAGGTCGTCGAACGTCTGTGAACATGAACCACCACCGATAACATCAAATGGAAAAGTGACAGTGTTCTACAACAAAGACATACAGGCGGGCAAATATAGTAATATGGAACAAGCCCGAAAAAAACTGCACTCATCAACGTCACAGTTCCAAACGACTTTGGCCTTTATAGAGCAGAATGGGAAAAGATAACAAAATATCAGGACCTAAAAAGAAAGAAATAAACATTATACCAGTTGTGACAAGAGCAACTGGCCTAATAAAAAAGAACCTTTAAAAATACTTAGAAGCAATCTCTGGAAAATCAAGCTGTAAGGAAATACAGATAGCAGCCATAAAGGGAACAGTGTCTATTCTTAAAAGAGCCCTCGGATATAAATTTAAACTGTAATAGGATCATGTGTTAGCCCCAGGACGGAGCCTCTTGATCTCTTCAAACTAACAAAAGTAAAATAATAAAAAAGAAGTGACGCTGTAGATGTATACAGTGAGACCATTAGAGAATAAATGGTGCATCTACGTTAGTCAATCTAAAATCTGCCTATTTGCAACTCCGTGTCGCCAAAAACTCTGGAAGTACCAGTTGGTCAGATATAAAGGCAGAACCTACTGCCTTACGAGGGTGGGGTATGGGTTGAACTTATGTCAACCATTCTGAGGAAGGTTCTGGAAAGAATGGGGAAAGGAGATGCCACCATGAACTCGTACATCAATGACATTCTCGTAAATGAAACTCTGGTGACTACAAAGGAAGTGGTGATTCACTTGAAGAAGTTCGGGTTGGTCACCAAAGCACTAGAAGAATTGGACGCTGGAGCAGCCTTGGAGCTAAAGCTGAAACTAAGTGTGTCAGGTGATCTGGAATTTCGAAGGGTGAATAAGATCCCATAAATGAAAGAAAAGCTCAACAAGCGAGAGCTTTTTTCCATATGTGGCAGGCTGATCGGGCATTATCTCATTGCCGGCTGGTTTAAACCAGCATGCAGCTACATCAAGAGCACAAGAGGATGGAATGATAAAGTAAGAAGAAAAACGTCCGCCATGATTGAAGAGGTTCTGAAAGAAATGGAAAGGCAAGACCCTGTTCAGAGAACATGGAACGTACTGCGAACACTGGATAGAGTCGTGTGGTGTGATGCAAGCAGCATTGCAACAGGTGTTGTCTTAGAAGTGGGTGGAGTGGTTGCAGAGGATGCGGCTTGGCTAAGGAAGAAGGATGATGCTAGCCACTTCAATATGGCAGATTTGGATGTGGTTACCAAAGGAGTAAATCTGGCCTTGAAATGAGGACTACGTGACATCTGTGTGAAAACAGACTCTGCCACTGTATTTGCCTGGCTAAAATCGCTGATTTCAAATGATAAAAGGATAAAGACAAAAGGGGCAGTGGCGATGCTGGTGAAGCGCAGGCTAGGGATGTTGGCTGAATTGATGCAGGAGTTTTCTCTGAAGCTGTATGTAATCATGGTGGCCTCTGAGAAGAACAGGGTGGATGTTCTCATGAGAGTAAGAAAGAACTGGCTCATGCCAAAAAAAAGAGGATGTTACTGCAGTGTCTGATCTGAATATGTATGATCTGCACCATATGGGGGTAGGGAGGACATTGTACCTGGCGAGAAAAGTTGACCCTAGTGTCCCCAAGGAACAAGTAAAGCAAGTGGTCAGGACTTGCGACAGGTGTCAGTCAATTAACCCTGCTTTAAGCATGCACGAAGCTGGAGAGCTAGGTGTGACTGGAACCTGGGAAAAACTGGCAGTTGATGTAACTCATTACAAGGGTGGGTTTGACATGACAATGATCGACTGCAGCCCTAGGCGCTTTGCCTTACAGAGAAGGCTGCAAGGTGGAATGGCGAGTGAAATAGCAGTAGCCCTCAATATAGTGTTTCTGGAGTGAGGTCCAGTGGAAGAGCTGTTAACCAACAGCGATACCACATTTAGATTGGTAGCAGTTGTGTATGTAATGAAGAAATAGAATATTTGTCACTTCTTCAATGCTGCCTATTGACCCAGTGACAATAAAGTCAGTGGAAGAGAGAGGGAGCACTTGGCCTGAGAAAGCTGTCTACTCGTACAATATGTCGCCTAGATTGGGAGAAGTGCAAGAAACAGTTCCACATCTCGATATTCATATACTCCTGGAGGCATCCCAGGGTTGAGCCGGCAAGCAACGAGACAGAGACAACAGGGACTATCAAACTCAGGTATGAAGTATGGGTGAAGCCCCCAGGGGCGCAATGTACCATACAATGGTGGAGAGGACATGTGACCGGGAGTAATATAAGCAACAGAATTGTGGTAGACAGGGTACCAAGACATAGTCTCAACATCAGGCTAGTGGAAAGCGGCGTGCAGCAAGAGGATGATGAGGCACCTCAGAGGCCGAGTAGCGAAAGATGACAACCGCAATGGATGAGAAAGTACAAAATGTGATCTAGACATGCACAGATATTTGTATGTTGCATAGCGTGTTGTCTGTTATAGGAGGAAATACGGGGAGTTGATGACATTACACATAGGGTAGAATTAGCTGCAAAGTTCTTGGCAAATATTTTGGCTTTGTCTGATACTGACGAGATGACCTCAGGTCCATTGATGATGGTTGGGATAGAATGCACGCTTCTGTTCAGGATCCTGTTTGCTATTTGCCAAAACTGGTGGGAACCAAGCCACTGCTCGGCTACTTTGGATTTAACGGACTGAGCATATAGCTTTCTTGCATTTTTTATAACTCTTTTACAGTAGTTGCTGGCGGTCCTGAAAGCAGCTTTTTTTCTCAGTACATCTATTACGTTGGTAGCTATGGAAAAAGTGATTTCTATGCGCGATGGCAGCAGCACATTCTCGGGAGAACCATGGCTGGCTGTTAGGTTTTTGTTGGAATTTTTTGGATGGTATGAATCGGTGTATGTTTACAATTAACCATTCAGTCAGGTCTGATACTATAGAGGACACATCCTTTTTAAACATGGAATGCAGAGGTAGATCAGATACAAATGTATGGAAGCTTTATATCTCTTTGTCAAAGTCAAACGCTCAGTGCCAAAGGCCCGGTAAAAGTGTTCCAGGGCCGAATATCGGAGGCAATCAACCCTTAACTAAAAGATGACACAGACAAGAAAAAGACAAAAAATGACGATGGCAAAGAAGAGTTGAGAATCACAGTAGGTACCGTCATGAACGAATATAAATCTGTTCAGGTTTTTTTTCCAAAAAGAAACTGAATGGTAGTAGTAGGTCTCAGGCTGAGGGCTGGAGTCCAGCTGATATTTGAATGTGTACAGCTATGAGGTCGTCTCCAATGGCTACAGGACATACACGCTGACTTGGGATGCTGGGCTGCTGGAACTCGAGCAAGTCGACAGCGAGTGGTCGCTGCTGCTGCTACTGTTCAGTTGTTGACAAAGAGGAAGTCTAACCCGTTCTGTGTGGACATGACTACGGTTGCTACTGCTACTGCTGAGTTGGATTGGGCCACTGACAGACCCAAACTCGCCATATGGCGATCTAGCCACGACTGACAGCTTGTTGAAAAAGATGCTGCATTTATACTCGTCCAGTGGACGCAGATGTAGACAACAGTTGCTTGCGGCACTGGTCGTCAGTTTCGTTATTGATTTGTGTTTGTTTTTTGTTTTTAACATCCTGTAGGGAATCATCTGTTTTAGGTTTATATTCATGTGTCATATCAAATTGAAGCTGGAAAAGTTGTAGATATTTGTACTATTCAGAGTTCCACGGGATAATTATTCATATCAAAGTACTTGTTGAAGGGTTGTTGGCTGTCGTTTTTACATTTTGAATTGGGATCCTTTTATGATGAACGGTTTCTTTGGGTTGAAACCGCGATAAGGGTTCTATTGCACTAGCTCTGCTAGTCCTTAATAATGGAAGGAAATCTCAGAAAAAAACTAGTTCAAATCTCAAAACTTGTTTTTCAAAATCGATTAAAATATAATGTTAAGATGCCATGATATTAACTATCGTTCAAATCTTTGAAGTTTTTAACTTTTTATGATGGATCAATAATTTTGTCTTTTGCTCTTTTGTTTAATTTTCTTCTCATATTTTATAAAATTAATCGGTTAATTTTCAGAATTTTGTATCCAATGTGTATTTAACAACACATCTGGCGGCATGAGTATTAAATTCTTAGAAATGTGTTAAAAGATTCAATATCAAATTTTGATATTACATAGTATCGATATTGATTATATATATATATATATATATATATATATATATATATATATATATATATATATATATAATCAATATCGATACTATGTAATATCAAAATATATATATATATATATATATATATATATATATATATATATTGTGTATTTAGGCAGCATGTTTTCATTCAGACAGATATTGTTAAATAGCACGGGGTGTTTTTGCTTAATGATCTTTTTTTATATAATTTTTCCATTTTTTGGATGGTCATTCTTATGTCTCGGTCGAATTTGTGTTAGAAAGTTCCATAATCGTTTTTGTCCATCCGTTTTTTTTTTTTAATTTTTTCAATTACTTTCAACTGATTTTCTTCAGTCGTCTTTAGGCAGTTTTTGATTACATTTTTATTTAAAATCTGGATGCTTTTATATGCTTCAGTTCAAACTACATTTAAATTACTTGAAATAGTGAAGCGTCTTGTGTATAAAAGCAAAACGTTTTCACGTGTTAAGAACTGGGCTAAAATAAATTTGTTTAAAAATGTGATTTACAAAATGGTATGGAATTTACATTTTTTTTTTAGATTTTATTATTTATAAATTTAAATTACAACATATATATATATAGATATACATATTTAACTATATGTGCATTTTGGATGGTTACTTACCTAGGCACTTTAAAATGCTATGACTGTTTTTAAAATTTGCATTAAGTTTTAGCTCTTATATACAGTGCTTTCAGTATTTTTAGTCTTTTTACGTTTGGATCCATATGAATGATTTTTGTGTTTTCAACGAGGATTTTTCTAAATTGGGAATGTAGGCAGCCATGTTGTTTTAGGTGTTGGCAAATCGAGCTTGTGTGTGAAAGGTATAGGGTTAATTGTCCGGACAATGTTTTTGTTGTGTGTCCAATGTAGCTATTAGTGTTTTTATTATTGGAGATACATTCTCCCAAGAGGCATTTAAATTGGTAGACTACATTGGTTTCGTCGACTGATATATCCCTAGTCAATAATAATAAGATATATCCCTAGTCAATAATAATAAGATATATCCCTAGTCAATAATAATAAGATATATCCCTAGTCAATAATAATAAGATCAGATTTATCATCTTTGACAAGAAATTAACAAGTGCTAATCTTATAATTAATTACAGCACTTCCTGGATAACAAAATCAGGATTAAATTCAAGAAGCCTTTTACAACGTGATTTTATTATTTGCAGCACAATATTACTTTCTAGACATTTATTAGTACTTTGTGATAGACATAGAGAGGACCTACCTCAGAAACGGGCGAGAATCTGTCTCGGCAGCTGAAAGACAGAAAAAGAAAAAATGAGGCAAAGATGGCGGCTGTAGTCTTTTAAAGCCTCCGGTCACACGTAGATCTCGAGCAGTCTCATGTGATATATGCAAATTGGGTGTGCCTGGAACATTTTAAAAGGTGAGTCGCTGGGAGGAGTGGGAGAAACGTTTAAGACATGCGAATACAGAATGTTGAGGTGTATCTCATGTTGTGAACAACAAACTCTACCCGACTCAACTTGTGACTGCTTGACGTTTTAACCAAAAAGTTTTGTTGCTTTGCGTTAGACAAAGACTTCTGATGCAAGCTATTTCGGCTATATTCTAATCATGGCTCTAAGACAGTTTGACCTCTGACTTATCCCCGAGTTCAGTGGTGCAGCAATGGACGTTCCAATAGTAGAATGGCTAGAGGATGTAGAGTTAACATGTGAGTTGTGTGAGGTAACCAAGGTGGAGCGAGTACTGCCGCTGCGGCTGAAAGGTGCAGCTCGTGAGACATATCGGCAACTCTTGGACAACCAACAGAGTGACCTTGAGGAAATCAAGCAGCTCTTGTAAAGGCTTACGGGATGGATATACAGCATTGGAACAGTTCACCGCCCGCCGTCTTCGGCCAGGAGAGACCGTGGATGAGTTTTTGACAGATATGCAGCTGCTAGCACGCCTGGTAGGTGAAATGCCACCAGAGTGTTGGATAAAGGGAGCCTCTGTGAATGGATTGCGATGCCATGCAAAGGGACCTTTGCGAGCCTCAACCCAAATGGACAAGCTGTCATTGAAAGAGCTGCTTGAGAGGGCTCATGCTGTGCTGATGGATACCAGAGATGAGGTTGTCACCACGGTGCAACCTCGAGAGGCCGCATGTGCACTTACACCACTGCCTGACAAGAACACCAGAAGTGTTAACTGATTCAGATGCGGGGGCCCAAACCATTGAGCTCATGATTGCCTTTCGTCACGGTCAACGACCCAGAAGCCTAGCAGACCACGGTGTCACAAATGCAAAAACCGAGGACACCTGGTTTGTGCCTGTCCAGGAAACAGGCTAGTGTATCTCGTGTTGTGAACAACGAACTCTACTCGACTTAACTTGTGACTAGCGAACCTCTGCTTGACGTTTTAACCAAAAAGTTTTGTTGCTTTGCGTTAGACAAAGACTTCTGATACATACTTATTAGTTTATACCATTTGAGTCAGTTTTATGCATATATATTTATTTTCATAGAAATGTTAATAAACTCATATTTGCGGCATGTTATTGGTTTTGGTGTCAAAAAAACTACTTTTTTGCAATCCAAATGAATATCAACTTATTTGTTGATTCAATATATTTCTTATTCTGTGCAATTTCCACATGTCCTGACAGTATATTATAATTCAGTTGAATGGCTAGTGGCATGCAGGGGTATGATGTCCATGTCATGTCTGGGGTCAACCTTTTGACTGTATGCCTCAAAGACTCAGATTAAGTTCTAGTATTATTTAGTTTGTCTACAGAAAGTTAGACACAAGGTCAGGTAGGATTGTAAAAAGCCAAGCACACTAGTTGAGGTGCACTTTGGCCTACAAAATATGCTTGAGCAGCTCTGTCAGCATTCGCTGATAGTGACGCCTCAGATGATTAGCAATAAATTAACGCCTTCCCAGAGAGAAAGTAAAGTCTGTGAAAGTTGACCTCCTAAAGTTGAACAGAAGCATAAATCAGACAGACAGTAACAAAACCGCTGGTGAGCTGACAGTTGTAGACGTATCCTCACCTGATATGAACCTGTGCCAGGTTAAATCCTAGTATCTATATTTTATTTCTTTTAGTCTGTCTCTCTATGTGTTGCTCCATTCCACTTTTTCTCAGAAACTACCCAGTCAGTCTGGCTGAAATTTTATATGGACCTTTGTTATGATAAGGTGCAGTGAACTAACTATTATTGTATCCATTTGATATGGTGTAAGAGATTAAGCAAGGATTAGTTTTCACAATACTACATTTACTATAGAAGTATATAAAGTACTCATTCGAAGTCAACAAGTTATAACTTTTGGCAATTTTTAATAGGCTAAAAGTCTAGTTAAAAAATATCATCAGTAAGGGAGATAGTTCGAATATGATTAGATGCCACCCACGCTCAAATTTGGTAGTCCCGGTGTACGGGGGGGGGGGGGCAAGGGAATACAACCCTGTGTCCCTTTCGGGTTTTCATGCCTCTGGTTTCAACCCATTTTTTTTTTGTCAACATTTCTATTATTCACCTGCGTTCTTTACTACGTTCTTTTCTTTATTTTTTATTATTTTTTTTTTTTCAACAACATGAAGCCATCCCGAAAAGTTAAGGTAGTGTGAAAATAAAGTAATACAAAGATATTTCAAGCTAATTTTTTTTTAAAGTAACCTGCTAATTATTATTGCATTTGTGACTATAATAAGAGTGCAAGTTTATTTTCACGTGACTGGAGTTGATGATGGAGGTGTGTGTGTGTGTGTGGGGTGTTGTTCAATAATAGAAAGAAAAATAACTAAATGGAATGTAAATTCAAGCAGTGCGGGTCAATTGCATTTTACATTAATCACCGAAGCAACAGCTGTTTCTAAATGGTCAAAAATATTAATAACTTCACGGAAAATTTTATTTGTACAACTTAGCATAATATGTTTTTACTTGCTGATATATCTCTTCATGAAAAAAACCCAAAAAAACAAACCTAAAAAAAAAAACCGAATAAATTAAATTTAATGTGTAAATAAGGATAAAGAATTTTTTTATAACTGAATTAAAATGTTTACTTACGAAATGTGTAAAATCAAGCGAACATATGTCGACGTCGTTAGAAATGATGACATATTTTTTCCTTACCAATTTACTCACAAGTTTTATTATTAAAGTCATTTGAAAGAAAATAGTTGTGTGGCTTATAAACAATACTAATACTTCAAGGTAGCTGTTGTTGATGGTTTTTATTGCTGTTATTAAACGAGTTGTACTTCGCTATACTGCTCATGAATATTGTGCCTCATGATTCTCTGGCCTGCATGAAGCCCCACTTGTTCGTGAAAACTATTCATTAACCTGTAGCATTGCAGGTTTTTGATATGGGACACACTCCTTTACGGATAACGTGAATTCTTTCTCTTCCCTGAAGCACATGCCTCTCAATGTTAAAACAATCCCAGTCCATTCAGCTACGATTTTTATTTGAGCATGAAAACCAACAGTCTAGACCATACTTTTTCCCTATGGAATGGGTATGGTTGCTTGTGATCCTGTGCAGTTCTAAAAGGTCCATCCTTCGAGACCGTTGCCTCCCATCTATTGGGGAAGTAAGTTTATTGCTTACTGCCTGAAGCATCCCTACTGGGAAATGCCGATTGAACTGGCTAGGCAATTTTTAATAAGCTAGTGTGCTCCTTTTTAAGGGCGCTGACTTAACTTTCCCCTACTTTATAGCTTTGTGTCACATTTTCCTGCAGTGGGAAGCAAGTAAATAATAGGACGACCTCAGTATAATACTTGGCAATCAGACGTTCAACCATTCACTTTATATATACTGTATCTATATTTTCTTCAATATGCTTTGTTTTACTTAATTTTGTGTTTGTGTCTTTCTTCCGAACACCTTACCAGCTCGCAACTGTTTTACTCCCGACAGTATGAGCAGGAAGGTTCAATGGTTGCATACAAAGTCAGGAAAGGTTTGGCCCAGAACAAACAAATGAAAGGCACAGAAGCAACATTACAACTTTCACTGCATTGATTTGGAGTTCTGAATATCTTTACTTGCCACATGCAGAGACAGTAATGACCAGAACATGACAGATTCTGAGATCGACTTCTCCTGTGACCCTGGGTAGCCCCAACACTATAATGTTGCCATCATCTCTATTATAGTGAAAAAGGGTTGGACTTTAGGAGGGTATAGTTGTTTTAGTTATAGTTGAGTGAATCAAACTTCTGCAAAGACTACATGAAGGTCGTGCCTCTGGTCTGCATGAAGTCCTCCTCATTACCAATTGTTATTAATTAGACTTGCAAGATCAGGATAACCAGAGCAGCAAGACCCAGTAGTTGCATACGAAATTAGCGAAGATTTGGCCCCGAATAAACAATACTTTCACTCAGTCGAGTTGTAGTTCCACACCTGACATGTCTTTGCTTGCCACATTCAAAGGCAGAGATGACCAGCGGTTGATGGGTCATGGTGCTAACTCTACTTGGAGCCCTATTTACTGAGTAGCCTTGACTCTATGACATTGTCACCAGTTCTACTATAATGAGGAAGGGTTAAACTTTAGGAGTATGTAACTGTTACTGAGCAAATACGACTTTTGCAAAGAGTTCATTAGATTATGCCACAGGAGTGTTTGGTCAGCATTAAGTCCTTGTTAATGATAGCTATTCGTTATACCTGCAAAATGGCAGGTTTTATAACCAGAGCAGCAAGACCAAGTGGTTGCATACGAAGTCACAGAATGTTTGGCTTTAAGCACACAAAGGAAGAATGCACAGAAGCAACATTGAAATTCTCACTCAATGAAAACATATTTTGCTAAATTGTTTCCCAGCTTCTTTTACAACTTTTATATTTAACGTCTGTTTACAAAAAATGCTAATGCTTCATGTTAGTTGCTGCTAATTGTTGTTGCTGATGAGCGAATCAGGCTTCTGTCTAGAGCTCATGAAGATTTTATCTCATCTTGTCTATATGAAGTCCTCGTTGGCTATAGCTATTTCTTACACCCGCAGAATTTCAGGTTTTTATCTCTAACATCCAGAGCAGCAAGGCTCAATGGTTGTATATGAAGTTGTGGAAAGTTTAGATCAGAACAAAAAAAGGAATAGCAGATATGGTTGTCCCTACTCTGTGGATTTGTGGTTCAATGTCTGATATGTCCTTGTATGCCACACGGAAAGGCAGAAACGATTTGAAGACAATGTTGGTTCCTTCTGGGTTTCCACCAGGTTCCTGTTATCTAAGTAGCCCTTACATTATCATATTTCCACTGCCCCTACTATATAAAGGAAGGGTTTGACTTTAGAGGCTAATTATTACTATTGCTTGATGCAATGTCGCTTGTAGAGCAGTTGCACATAGCAACATAAACATATTTTGTCATTAAATATACCACATGAATTCTTAAACAGAGGATTCTAATTACACAGAAACATATATTTTACACCATATACTAATATAGAACTGCTTACCATGGTGAAAATATCGCTCGAAGATACTCTTGTTTCCTCTACAAATTGCTGTTGTCAATTTAAAAATTTTGCAATTAAGTTCACTTAAAAAAAATAAATAAAACAGTTATCCTTTTGATCTCTATATAAAGTTAGGCATGTGTATCTCTTTCTCAATATATAAAAAGTGACCTCGTCTGTTTGCGTGAGGAACGGTCTCTACCAAACACCTTGGTCAGTTTTTGGTCTACAGACTTGAAACTTGATATATGGGGGATTTGGACCTGTGGAACTAATTTGAGTTGGTTTGTAGCTGATAAAAATAATTGCTGAGGGGCCAAAATAAAATAAAATGAACATTTGGCAGTTTTAAGTCGACTAAATGTGTTATATCTACGCATGCACAAATATAATAATAATCTCGTTGACACGCCGGTTCCCATTAGATCACCGAAGTTAAGCAACATTGAGCCTGGTCAGTACGAGATGGATGACCAATTTGAGAATTCCAGGCGCTGTATGTAGGGGGACGTCAACACCTTCCTGCAAGAGTTGCTAAAACCTAACAGCGTCATCTTCCTTAATGGAGATATACATGCAATTGGAGACCACTTGTGAATTTCATACTCCCATGGAACTTCTTCCTTTGGAGGAAGCCAGTTAAACCGCATTGGGTTAGTGCCATTTCCATGCATAAATGTACATTTGTAATTTTAACAACTCAGTAAAAAATAAAGTATGAATTTAGTTAAGACGGTGAAGGATAAGGCTGGAGAGCTATATGTTTTGGTTTCGATTCTAACTGATGGCACCTAAGTCATATATATGTTTTATTAACTTTTGAAATCATTACAATATATTGGGAACAATATAATAATGAATAGCCTATTAACTCTGTAATTATTATAGATTTCATATTTATTATAAATACGAAATCTGCATGAATTAACATATCATATTTATGCATATTTTACGACAGGACGATGCCAGGGGTGAGGGCACTAGTATATATTGGGTACAATATAATAATCAATAGAGAATTGGCTTTATAATAATAATAATAATAATAATAATAAATACAAAATCTGCATAAACTAAAAATCAAGTGTATTTTACGATCAGGAAATGCTGAGCGGCTTGCAAGTTTTTGTATATTTCTATTATAAAATCTACTTCTAAACTAATTAATAAATCGTTATGAATTTTGGAACACAGCTAGATGTAAGGGTTAGTAATGTGGACTATACTTAGTAAAATTTAGTTGTATGCAAAAAGGAAAAAAAGTGGATGAAAACCCTTCATAAAAATTCAGATAAATTTAAACCTTGGTGAAATTTTAACAACAATTATTAGGTATCAATTAATAAATAAATATAAACAATAATTATTAGGTATCAATTAATAAATAAATTTTAACAATAATTATTAGGTATCAATTAATAAATAAACATTAACAATAATTATTAGCTATGAATTAATAAATAAATTTTTACAATAATTATTAGGTATCAATTAAGATACAATAATTATTAGGTATCAATCAATAAATAAATTTTAACAATAATTATTAGGTATCAATTAATAAATACATTTTAACAATAATTATTAGGTATCAATCAATAAATAAATTTTAACAATAATTATTAGGTATCAATCAATAAATAAATTTTAACAATAATTATTAGGTATCAATCAATAAATAAATTTTAACAATAATTATTAGGTATCAATTAAGATACAATAATTATTAGGTATCAATCAATAAATAAATTTTAACAATAATTATTAGGTATCAATCAATAAATAAATTTTAACAATAATTATTAGGTATCAATTAATAAATAAATTTTAACAATAATTATTAGGTATCAATTAAGATACAATAATTATTAGGTATCAATCAATAAATAAATTTTAACAATAATTATTAGGTATCAATCAATAAATACATTTTAACAATAATTATTAGGTATCAATCAATAAATAAATTTTAACAATAATTATTAGGTATCAATCAATAAATAAATTTTAACAATAATTATTAGGTATCAATTAATAAATAAATTTTAACAATAGTTATTAGGTATCAATTAATAAATAAATTTTAACAATAATTATTAGGTATCAATTAAGATACAATAATTATTAGGTATCAATTAATAAATACATTTTAACAATAATTATTAGGTATCAATTAATAAATAAATTTTAACAATAGTTATTAGGTATCAATCAATAAATAAATTTTAACAATAATTATTAGGTATCAATCAATAAATAAATTTTAACAATAATTATTAGGTATCAATCAATAAATAAATTTTAACAATAATTATTAGGTATCAATCAATAAATAAATTTTAACAATAATTATTAGGTATCAATCAATAAATAAATTTTAACAATAATTATTAGGTATCAATCAATAAATAAATTTTAACAATAATTATTAGGTATCAATTAATAAATACATTTTAACAATAGTTATTAGGTATCAATCAATAAATAAATTTTAACAATAATTATTAGGTATCAATCAATAAATAAATTTTAACAATAATTATTAGGTATCAATTAATAAATACATTTTAACAATAATTATTAGGTATCAATCAATAAATAAATTTTAACAATAATTATTAGGTATCAATTAATAAATACATTTTAACAATAATTATTAGGTATCAATCAATAAATAAATTTTAACAATAATTATTAGGTATCAATCAATAAATAAATTTTAACAATAATTATTAGGTATCAATCAATAAATAAATTTTAACAATAATTATTAGGTATCAATCAATAAATAAATTTTAACAATAATTATTAGGTATCAATTAATAAATACATTTTAACAATAATTATTAGGTATCACTTAATAAATACATTTTAACAATAGTTATTAGGTATCAATCAATAAATAAATTTTAACAATAATTATTAGGTATCAATCAATAAATAAATTTTAACAATAATTATTAGGTATCAATCAATAAATAAATTTTAACAATAATTATTAGGTATCAATTAATAAATAAATTTTAACAATAATTATTAGGTATCAATTAATAAATAAATTTTAACAATAGTTATTAGGTATCAATCAATAAATAAATTTTAACAATAATTATTAGGTATCAATCAATAAATAAATTTTAACAATAATTATAAGGTATCAATCAATAAATAAATTTTAACAATAATTATTAGGTATCAATTAATAAATAAATTTTAACAATAGTTATTAGGTATCAATCAATAAATAAATTTTAACAATAATTATTAGGTATCAATCAATAAATAAATTTTAACAATAATTATTAGGTATCAATTAATAAATACATTTTAACAATAATTATTAGGTATCAATTAATAAATAAATTTTAACAATAATTATTAGGTATCAATTAATAAATACATTTTAACAATAATTATTAGGTATCAATCAATAAATAAATTTTAACAATAATTATTAGGTATCAATCAATAAATAAATTTTAACAATAATTATTAGGTATCAATCAATAAATAAATTTTAACAATAATTATTAGGTATCAATTAATAAATACATTTTAACAATAATTATTAGGTATCAATTAATAAATAAATTTTAACAATAGTTATTAGGTATCAATTAATAAATAAATTTTAACAATAATTATTAGGTATCAATTAAGATACAATAATTATTAGGTATCAATTAATAAATACATTTTAACAATAATTATTAGGTATCAATCAATAAATAAATTTTAACAATAATTATTAGGTATCAATCAATAAATAAATTTTAACAATAATTATTAGGTATCAATTAATAAATACATTTTAACAATAATTATTAGGTATCAATCAATAAATAAATTTTAACAATAATTATTAGGTATCAATCAATAAATAAATTTTAACAATAATTATTAGGTATCAATCAATAAATACATTTTAACAATAATTATTAGGTATCAATCAATAAATACATTTTAACAATAATTATTAGGTATCAATCAATAAATAAATTTTAACAATAATTATTAGGTATCAATCAATAAATAAATTTTAACAATAATTATTAGGTATCAATCAATAAATAAATTTTAACAATAATTATTAGGTATCAATCAATAAATAAATTTTAACAATAATTATTAGGTATCAATCAATAAATACATTTTAACAATAATTATTAGGTATCAATCAATAAATAAATTTTAACAATAATTATTAGGTATCAATCAATAAATAAATTTTAACAATAATTATTAGGTATCAATTAATAAATACATTTTAACAATAATTATTAGGTATCAATCAATAAATAAATTTTAACAATAATTATTAGGTATCAATCAATAAATAAATTTTAACAATAATTATTAGGTATCAATCAATAAATAAATTTTAACAATAATTATTAGGTATCAATCAATAAATAAATTTTAACAATAATTATTAGGTATCAATTAATAAATACATTTTAACAATAATTATTAGGTATCAATCAATAAATAAATTTTAACAATAATTATTAGGTATCAATCAATAAATAAATTTTAACAATAATTATTAGGTATCAATCAATAAATAAATTTTAACAATAATTATTAGGTATCAATCAATAAATACATTTTAACAATAATTATTAGGTATCAATCAATAAATAAATTTTAACAATAATTATTAGGTATCAATCAATAAATAAATTTTAACAATAATTATTAGGTATCAATCAATAAATAAATTTTAACAATAATTATTAGGTATCAATCAATAAATAAATTTTAACAATAATTATTAGGTATCAATCAATAAATACATTTTAACAATAATTATTAGGTATCAATCAATAAATAAATTTTAACAATAATTATTAGGTATCAATCAATAAATAAATTTTAACAATAATTATTAGGTATCAATTAATAAATACATTTTAACAATAATTATTAGGTATCAATCAATAAATAAATTTTAACAATAATTATTAGGTATCAATTAATAAATACATTTTAACAATAATTATTAGGTATCAATCAATAAATAAATTTTAACAATAATTATTAGGTATCAATCAATAAATAAATTTTAACAATAATTATTAGGTATCAATCAATAAATAAATTTTAACAATAATTATTAGGTATCAATCAATAAATAAATTTTAACAATTATTATTAGGTATCAATCAATAAATAAATTTTTACAATAATTATTAGGTATCACTTAATAAATACATTTTAACAATAATTATTAGGTATCAATCAATAAATAAATTTTAACAATAATTATTAGGTATCAATCAATAAATACATTTTAACAATAATTATTAGGTATCAATTAATAAATACATTTTAACAATAATTATTAGGTATCAATCAATAAATAAATTTTAACAATAATTATTAGGTATCAATCAATAAATAAATTTTAACAATAATTATTAGGTATCAATCAATAAATAAATTTTAACAATAATTATTAGGTATCAATCAATAAATAAATTTTAACAATAATTATTAGGTATCAATCAATAAATAAATTTTAAGAATAATTATTAGGTATCAATTAATAAATACATTTTAACAATAATTATTAGGTATCAATCAATAAATAAATTTTAACAATAATTATTAGGTATCAATCAATAAATAAATTTTAACAATAATTATTAGGTATCAATCAATAAATAAATTTTAACAATAATTATTAGGTATCAATCAATAAATACATTTTAACAATAATTATTAGGTATCAATTAATAAATAAATTTTAACAATAATTATTAGGTATCAATCAATAAATAAATTTTAACAATAATTATTAGGTATCAATCAATAAATAAATTTTAACAATAATTATTAGGTATCAATTAATAAATACATTTTAACAATAATTATTAGGTATCAATTAATAAATACATTTTAACAATAATTATTAGGTATCAATTAATAAATACATTTTAACAATAATTATTAGGTATCAATTAATAAATACATTTTAACAATAATTATTAGGTATCAATTAATAAATAAATTTTAACAATAATTATTAGGTATCAATTAATAAATACATTTTAACAATAATTATTAGGTATCAATTAATAAATACATTTTAACAATAATTATTAGGTATCAATTAATAAATAAATTTTAACAATAATTATTAGGTATCAATCAATAAATACATTTTAACAATAATTATTAGGTATCAATCAATAAATAAATTTTAACAATAATTATTAGGTATCAATCAATAAATAAATTTTAACAATAATTATTAGGTATCAATTAATAAATACATTTTAACAATAATTATTAGGTATCAATTAATAAATACATTTTAACAATAATTATTAGGTATCAATTAAGATACAATAATTATTAGGTATCAATTAATAAATACATTTTAACAATAATTATTAGGTATCAATCAATAAATAAATTTTAACAATAATTATTAGGTATCAATCAATAAATAAATTTTAACAATAATTATTAGGTATCAATTAATAAATACATTTTAACAATAATTATTAGGTATCAATCAATAAATAAATTTTAACAATAATTATTAGGTATCAATCAATAAATAAATTTTAACAATAATTATTAGGTATCAATCAATAAATAAATTTTAACAATAATTATTAGGTATCAATTAATAAATACATTTTAACAATAATTATTAGGTATCAATCAATAAATAAATTTTAACAATAATTATTAGGTATCAATCAATAAATAAATTTTAACAATAATTATTAGGTATCAATCAATAAATAAATTTTAACAATAATTATTAGGTATCAATTAATAAATACATTTTAACAATAATTATTAGGTATCAATCAATAAATAAATTTTAACAATAATTATTAGGTATCAATCAATAAATACATTTTAACAATAATTATTAGGTATCAATTAATAAATACATTTTAACAATAATTATTAGGTATCAATCAATAAATAAATTTTAACAATAATTATTAGGTATCAATCTATAAATAAATTTTAACAATAATTATTAGGTATCAATCAATAAATAAATTTTAACAATAATTATTAGGTATCAATCAATAAATAAATTTTAACAATAATTATTAGGTATCAATTAATAAATAAATTTTAACAATAATTATTAGGTATCAATCAATAAATAAATTTTAACAATAATTATTAGGTATCAATCAATAAATAAATTTTAACAATAATTATTAGGTATCAATCAATAAATACATTTTAACAATAATTATTAGGTATCAATTAATAAATACATTTTAACAATAATTATTAGGTATCAATCAATAAATAAATTTTAACAATAATTATTAGGTATCAATCAATAAATAAATTTTAACAATAATTATTAGGTATCAATCAATAAATAAATTTTAACAATAATTATTAGGTATCAATCAATAAATACATTTTAACAATAATTATTAGGTATCAATTAATAAATACATTTTAACAATAATTATTAGGTATCAATCAATAAATAAATTTTAACAATAATTATTAGGTATCAATCAATAAATAAATTTTAACAATAATTATTAGGTATCAATCAATAAATAAATTTTAACAATAATTATTAGGTATCAATCAATAAATACATTTTAACAATAATTATTAGGTATCAATTAATAAATACATTTTAACAATAATTATTAGGTATCAATCAATAAATAAATTTTAACAATAATTATTAGGTATCAATCAATAAATAAATTTTAACAATAATTATTAGGTATCAATCAATAAATAAATTTTAACAATAATTATTAGGTATCAATCAATAAATAAATTTTAACAATAATTATTAGGTATCAATTAATAAATAAATTTTAACAATAATTATTAGGTATCAATCAATAAATAAATTTTAACAATAATTATTAGGTATCAATCAATAAATAAATTTTAACAATAATTATTAGGTATCAATTAATAAATACATTTTAACAATAATTATTAGGTATCAATGAATAAATAAATTTTAACAATAATTATTAGGTATCAATCAATAAATAAATTTTAACAATAATTATTAGGTATCAATCAATAAATAAATTTTAACAATAATTATTAGGTATCAATCAATAAATAAATTTTAACAATAATTATTAGGTATCAATCAATAAATACATTTTAACAATAATTATTAGGTATCAATCAATAAATAAATTTTAACAATAATTATTAGGTATCAATCAATAAATAAATTTTAACAATAATTATTAGGTATCAATTAATAAATACATTTTAACAATAATTATTAGGTATCAATCAATAAATAAATTTTAACAATAATTATTAGGTATCAATTAATAAATACATTTTAACAATAATTATTAGGTATCAATCAATAAATAAATTTTAACAATAATTATTAGGTATCAATCAATAAATAAATTTTAACAATAATTATTAGGTATCAATCAATAAATAAATTTTAACAATAATTATTAGGTATCAATCATTAAATAAATTTTAACAATTATTATTAGGTATCAATCAATAAATAAATTTTTACAATAATTATTAGGTATCAATTAATAAATACATTTTAACAATAATTATTAGGTATCAATCAATAAATAAATTTTAACAATAATTATTAGGTATCAATCAATAAATACATTTTAACAATAATTATTAGGTATCAATTAATAAATACATTTTAACAATAATTATTAGGTATCAATCAATAAATAAATTTTAACAATAATTATTAGGTATCAATCAATAAATAAATTTTAACAATAATTATTAGGTATCAATCAATAAATAAATTTTAACAATAATTATTAGGTATCAATCAATAAATAAATTTTAACAATAATTATTAGGTATCAATTAAGATACAATAATTATTAGGTATCAATCAATAAATAAATTTTAACAATAATTATTAGGTATCAATCAATAAATACATTTTAACAATAATTATTAGGTATCAATCAATAAATAAATTTTAACAATAATTATTAGGTATCAATCAATAAATAAATTTTAACAATAATTATTAGGTATCAATTAATAAATAAATTTTAACAATAGTTATTAGGTATCAATTAATAAATAAATTTTAACAATAATTATTAGGTATCAATTAAGATACAATAATTATTAGGTATCAATTAATAAATACATTTTAACAATAATTATTAGGTATCAATTAATAAATAAATTTTAACAATAGTTATTAGGTATCAATCAATAAATAAATTTTAACAATAATTATTAGGTATCAATCAATAAATAAATTTTAACAATAATTATTAGGTATCAATCAATAAATAAATTTTAACAATAATTATTAGGTATCAATCAATAAATAAATTTTAACAATAATTATTAGGTATCAATCAATAAATAAATTTTAACAATAATTATTAGGTATCAATCAATAAATAAATTTTAACAATAATTATTAGGTATCAATTAATAAATACATTTTAACAATAGTTATTAGGTATCAATCAATAAATAAATTTTAACAATAATTATTAGGTATCAATCAATAAATAAATTTTAACAATAATTATTAGGTATCAATTAATAAATACATTTTAACAATAATTATTAGGTATCAATCAATAAATAAATTTTAACAATAATTATTAGGTATCAATTAATAAATACATTTTAACAATAATTATTAGGTATCAATCAATAAATAAATTTTAACAATAATTATTAGGTATCAATCAATAAATAAATTTTAACAATAATTATTAGGTATCAATCAATAAATAAATTTTAACAATAATTATTAGGTATCAATCAATAAATAAATTTTAACAATAATTATTAGGTATCAATTAATAAATACATTTTAACAATAATTATTAGGTATCACTTAATAAATACATTTTAACAATAGTTATTAGGTATCAATCAATAAATAAATTTTAACAATAATTATTAGGTATCAATCAATAAATAAATTTTAACAATAATTATTAGGTATCAATCAATAAATAAATTTTAACAATAATTATTAGGTATCAATTAATAAATACATTTTAACAATAATTATTAGGTATCAATTAATAAATAAATTTTAACAATAATTATTAGGTATCAATTAATAAATACATTTTAACAATAATTATTAGGTATCAATCAATAAATAAATTTTAACAATAATTATTAGGTATCAATCAATAAATAAATTTTAACAATAATTATTAGGTATCAATCAATAAATAAATTTTAACAATAATTATTAGGTATCAATTAATAAATACATTTTAACAATAATTATTAGGTATCAATTAATAAATAAATTTTAACAATAGTTATTAGGTATCAATTAATAAATAAATTTTAACAATAATTATTAGGTATCAATTAAGATACAATAATTATTAGGTATCAATTAATAAATACATTTTAACAATAATTATTAGGTATCAATCAATAAATAAATTTTAACAATAATTATTAGGTATCAATCAATAAATAAATTTTAACAATAATTATTAGGTATCAATTAATAAATACATTTTAACAATAATTATTAGGTATCAATCAATAAATAAATTTTAACAATAATTATTAGGTATCAATCAATAAATAAATTTTAACAATAATTATTAGGTATCAATCAATAAATACATTTTAACAATAATTATTAGGTATCAATCAATAAATACATTTTAACAATAATTATTAGGTATCAATCAATAAATAAATTTTAACAATAATTATTAGGTATCAATCAATAAATAAATTTTAACAATAATTATTAGGTATCAATCAATAAATAAATTTTAACAATAATTATTAGGTATCAATCAATAAATAAATTTTAACAATAATTATTAGGTATCAATCAATAAATACATTTTAACAATAATTATTAGGTATCAATCAATAAATAAATTTTAACAATAATTATTAGGTATCAATCAATAAATAAATTTTAACAATAATTATTAGGTATCAATTAATAAATACATTTTAACAATAATTATTAGGTATCAATCAATAAATAAATTTTAACAATAATTATTAGGTATCAATCAATAAATAAATTTTAACAATAATTATTAGGTATCAATCAATAAATAAATTTTAACAATAATTATTAGGTATCAATCAATAAATAAATTTTAACAATAATTATTAGGTATCAATTAATAAATACATTTTAACAATAATTATTAGGTATCAATCAATAAATAAATTTTAACAATAATTATTAGGTATCAATCAATAAATAAATTTTAACAATAATTATTAGGTATCAATCAATAAATAAATTTTAACAATAATTATTAGGTATCAATCAATAAATACATTTTAACAATAATTATTAGGTATCAATCAATAAATAAATTTTAACAATAATTATTAGGTATCAATCAATAAATAAATTTTAACAATAATTATTAGGTATCAATCAATAAATAAATTTTAACAATAATTATTAGGTATCAATCAATAAATAAATTTTAACAATAATTATTAGGTATCAATCAATAAATACATTTTAACAATAATTATTAGGTATCAATCAATAAATAAATTTTAACAATAATTATTAGGTATCAATCAATAAATAAATTTTAACAATAATTATTAGGTATCAATTAATAAATACATTTTAACAATAATTATTAGGTATCAATCAATAAATAAATTTTAACAATAATTATTAGGTATCAATTAATAAATACATTTTAACAATAATTATTAGGTATCAATCAATAAATAAATTTTAACAATAATTATTAGGTATCAATCAATAAATAAATTTTAACAATAATTATTAGGTATCAATCAATAAATAAATTTTAACAATAATTATTAGGTATCAATCAATAAATAAATTTTAACAATTATTATTAGGTATCAATCAATAAATAAATTTTTACAATAATTATTAGGTATCACTTAATAAATACATTTTAACAATAATTATTAGGTATCAATCAATAAATAAATTTTAACAATAATTATTAGGTATCAATCAATAAATACATTTTAACAATAATTATTAGGTATCAATTAATAAATACATTTTAACAATAATTATTAGGTATCAATCAATAAATAAATTTTAACAATAATTATTAGGTATCAATCAATAAATAAATTTTAACAATAATTATTAGGTATCAATCAATAAATAAATTTTAACAATAATTATTAGGTATCAATCAATAAATAAATTTTAACAATAATTATTAGGTATCAATCAATAAATAAATTTTAAGAATAATTATTAGGTATCAATTAATAAATACATTTTAACAATAATTATTAGGTATCAATCAATAAATAAATTTTAACAATAATTATTAGGTATCAATCAATAAATAAATTTTAACAATAATTATTAGGTATCAATCAATAAATAAATTTTAACAATAATTATTAGGTATCAATCAATAAATACATTTTAACAATAATTATTAGGTATCAATTAATAAATAAATTTTAACAATAATTATTAGGTATCAATCAATAAATAAATTTTAACAATAATTATTAGGTATCAATCAATAAATAAATTTTAACAATAATTATTAGGTATCAATTAATAAATACATTTTAACAATAATTATTAGGTATCAATTAATAAATACATTTTAACAATAATTATTAGGTATCAATTAATAAATACATTTTAACAATAATTATTAGGTATCAATTAATAAATACATTTTAACAATAATTATTAGGTATCAATTAATAAATAAATTTTAACAATAATTATTAGGTATCAATTAATAAATACATTTTAACAATAATTATTAGGTATCAATTAATAAATACATTTTAACAATAATTATTAGGTATCAATTAATAAATAAATTTTAACAATAATTATTAGGTATCAATCAATAAATACATTTTAACAATAATTATTAGGTATCAATCAATAAAAAAATTTTAACAATAATTATTAGGTATCAATCAATAAATAAATTTTAACAATAATTATTAGGTATCAATTAATAAATACATTTTAACAATAATTATTAGGTATCAATCAATAAATAAATTTTAACAATAATTATTAGGTATCAATCAATAAATAAATTTTAACAATAATTATTAGGTATCAATCAATAAATAAATTTTAACAATAATTATTAGGTATCAATCAATAAATACATTTTAACAATAATTATTAGGTATCAATCAATAAATAAATTTTAACAATAATTATTAGGTATCAATCAATAAATAAATTTTAACAATAATTATTAGGTATCAATCAATAAATAAATTTTAACAATAATTATTAGGTATCAATCAATAAATAAATTTTAACAATAATTATTAGGTATCAATCAATAAATACATTTTAACAATAATTATTAGGTATCAATCAATAAATAAATTTTAACAATAATTATTAGGTATCAATCAATAAATAAATTTTAACAATAATTATTAGGTATCAATTAATAAATACATTTTAACAATAATTATTAGGTATCAATCAATAAATAAATTTTAACAATAATTATTAGGTATCAATTAATAAATACATTTTAACAATAATTATTAGGTATCAATCAATAAATAAATTTTAACAATAATTATTAGGTATCAATCAATAAATAAATTTTAACAATAATTATTAGGTATCAATCAATAAATAAATTTTAACAATAATTATTAGGTATCAATCAATAAATAAATTTTAACAATTATTATTAGGTATCAATCAATAAATAAATTTTTACAATAATTATTAGGTATCACTTAATAAATACATTTTAACAATAATTATTAGGTATCAATCAATAAATAAATTTTAACAATAATTATTAGGTATCAATCAATAAATACATTTTAACAATAATTATTAGGTATCAATTAATAAATACATTTTAACAATAATTATTAGGTATCAATCAATAAATAAATTTTAACAATAATTATTAGGTATCAATCAATAAATAAATTTTAACAATAATTATTAGGTATCAATCAATAAATAAATTTTAACAATAATTATTAGGTATCAATCAATAAATAAATTTTAACAATAATTATTAGGTATCAATCAATAAATAAATTTTAAGAATAATTATTAGGTATCAATTAATAAATACATTTTAACAATAATTATTAGGTATCAATCAATAAATAAATTTTAACAATAATTATTAGGTATCAATCAATAAATAAATTTTAACAATAATTATTAGGTATCAATCAATAAATAAATTTTAACAATAATTATTAGGTATCAATCAATAAATACATTTTAACAATAATTATTAGGTATCAATTAATAAATAAATTTTAACAATAATTATTAGGTATCAATCAATAAATAAATTTTAACAATAATTATTAGGTATCAATCAATAAATAAATTTTAACAATAATTATTAGGTATCAATTAATAAATACATTTTAACAATAATTATTAGGTATCAATTAATAAATACATTTTAACAATAATTATTAGGTATCAATTAATAAATACATTTTAACAATAATTATTAGGTATCAATTAATAAATACATTTTAACAATAATTATTAGGTATCAATTAATAAATAAATTTTAACAATAATTATTAGGTATCAATTAATAAATACATTTTAACAATAATTATTAGGTATCAATTAATAAATACATTTTAACAATAATTATTAGGTATCAATTAATAAATAAATTTTAACAATAATTATTAGGTATCAATCAATAAATACATTTTAACAATAATTATTAGGTATCAATCAATAAATAAATTTTAACAATAATTATTAGGTATCAATCAATAAATAAATTTTAACAATAATTATTAGGTATCAATTAATAAATACATTTTAACAATAATTATTAGGTATCAATTAATAAATACATTTTAACAATAATTATTAGGTATCAATTAAGATACAATAATTATTAGGTATCAATTAATAAATACATTTTAACAATAATTATTAGGTATCAATCAATAAATAAATTTTAACAATAATTATTAGGTATCAATCAATAAATAAATTTTAACAATAATTATTAGGTATCAATTAATAAATACATTTTAACAATAATTATTAGGTATCAATCAATAAATAAATTTTAACAATAATTATTAGGTATCAATCAATAAATAAATTTTAACAATAATTATTAGGTATCAATCAATAAATAAATTTTAACAATAATTATTAGGTATCAATTAATAAATACATTTTAACAATAATTATTAGGTATCAATCAATAAATAAATTTTAACAATAATTATTAGGTATCAATCAATAAATAAATTTTAACAATAATTATTAGGTATCAATCAATAAATAAATTTTAACAATAATTATTAGGTATCAATTAATAAATATATTTTAACAATAATTATTAGGTATCAATCAATAAATAAATTTTAACAATAATTATTAGGTATCAATCAATAAATACATTTTAACAATAATTATTAGGTATCAATTAATAAATACATTTTAACAATAATTATTAGGTATCAATCAATAAATAAATTTTAACAATAATTATTAGGTATCAATCAATAAATAAATTTTAACAATAATTATTAGGTATCAATCAATAAATAAATTTTAACAATAATTATTAGGTATCAATCAATAAATAAATTTTAACAATAATTATTAGGTATCAATTAATAAATAAATTTTAACAATAATTATTAGGTATCAATCAATAAATAAATTTTAACAATAATTATTAGGTATCAATCAATAAATAAATTTTAACAATAATTATTAGGTATCAATCAATAAATACATTTTAACAATAATTATTAGGTATCAATTAATAAATACATTTTAACAATAATTATTAGGTATCAATCAATAAATAAATTTTAACAATAATTATTAGGTATCAATCAATAAATAAATTTTAACAATAATTATTAGGTATCAATCAATAAATAAATTTTAACAATAATTATTAGGTATCAATCAATAAATACATTTAAACAATAATTATTAGGTATCAATTAATAAATACATTTTAACAATAATTATTAGGTATCAATCAATAAATAAATTTTAACAATAATTATTAGGTATCAATCAATAAATAAATTTTAACAATAATTATTAGGTATCAATCAATAAATAAATTTTAACAATAATTATTAGGTATCAATCAATAAATACATTTTAACAATAATTATTAGGTATCAATTAATAAATACATTTTAACAATAATTATTAGGTATCAATCGATAAATAAATTTTAACAATAATTATTAGGTATCAATCAATAAATAAATTTTAACAATAATTATTAGGTATCAATCAATAAATAAATTTTAACAATAATTATTAGGTATCAATCAATAAATAAATTTTAACAATAATTATTAGGTATCAATTAATAAATAAATTTTAACAATAATTATTAGGTATCAATCAATAAATAAATTTTAACAATAATTATTAGGTATCAATCAATAAATAAATTTTAACAATAATTATTAGGTATCAATTAATAAATACATTTTAACAATAATTATTAGGTATCAATCAATAAATAAATTTTAACAATAATTATTAGGTATCAATCAATAAATAAATTTTAACAATAATTATTAGGTATCAATCAATAAATAAATTTTAACAATAATTATTAGGTATCAATCAATAAATAAATTTTAACAATAATTATTAGGTATCAATCAATAAATACATTTTAACAATAATTATTAGGTATCAATCAATAAATAAATTTTAACAATAATTATTAGGTATCAATCAATAAATAAATTTTAACAATAATTATTAGGTATCAATTAATAAATACATTTTAACAATAATTATTAGGTATCAATCAATAAATAAATTTTAACAATAATTATTAGGTATCAATTAATAAATACATTTTAACAATAATTATTAGGTATCAATCAATAAATAAATTTTAACAATAATTATTAGGTATCAATCAATAAATAAATTTTAACAATAATTATTAGGTATCAATCAATAAATAAATTTTAACAATAATTATTAGGTATCAATCATTAAATAAATTTTAACAATTATTATTAGGTATCAATCAATAAATAAATTTTTACAATAATTATTAGGTATCAATTAATAAATACATTTTAACAATAATTATTAGGTATCAATCAATAAATAAATTTTAACAATAATTATTAGGTATCAATCAATAAATACATTTTAACAATAATTATTAGGTATCAATTAATAAATACATTTTAACAATAATTATTAGGTATCAATCAATAAATAAATTTTCACAATAATTATTAGGTATCAATCAATAAATAAATTTTAACAATAATTATTAGGTATCAATCAATAAATAAATTTTAACAATAATTATTAGGTATCAATCAATAAATAAATTTTAACAATAATTATTAGGTATCAATCAATAAATAAATTTTAACAATAATTATTAGGTATCAATTAATAAATACATTTTAACAATAATTATTAGGTATCAATCAATAAATAAATTTTAACAATAATTATTAGGTATCAATCAATAAATAAATTTTAACAATAATTATTAGGTATCAATCAATAAATAAATTTTAACAATAATTATTAGGTATCAATCAATAAATACATTTTAACAATAATTATTAGGTATCAATTAATAAATAAATTTTAACAATAATTATTAGGTATCAATCAATAAATAAATTTTAACAATAATTATTAGGTATCAATCAATAAATAAATTTTAACAATAATTATTAGGTATCAATTAATAAATACATTTTAACAATAATTATTAGGTATCAATTAATAAATACATTTTAACAATAATTATTAGGTATCAATTAATAAATACATTTTAACAATAATTATTAGGTATCAATTAATAAATACATTTTAACAATAATTATTAGGTATCAATTAATAAATAAATTTTAACAATAATTATTAGGTATCAATTAATAAATACATTTTAACAATAATTATTAGGTATCAATTAATAAATACATTTTAACAATAATTATTAGGTATCAATTAATAAATAAATTTTAACAATAATTATTAGGTATCAATCAATAAATACATTTTAACAATAATTATTAGGTATCAATCAATAAATAAATTTTAACAATAATTATTAGGTATCAATCAATAAATAAATTTTAACAATAATTATTAGGTATCAATTAATAAATACATTTTAACAATAATTATTAGGTATCAATTAATAAATACATTTTAACAATAATTATTAGGTATCAATTAATAAATAAATTTTAACAATAATTATTAGGTATCAATTAATAAATACATTTTAACAATAATTATTAGGTATCAATTAATAAATACATTTTAACAATAATTATTAGGTATCAATTAATAAATAAATTTTAACAATAATTATTAGGTATCAATTAATAAATAAATTTTAACAATAATTATTAGGTATCAATCAATAAATAAATTTTAACAATAATTATTAGGTATCAATCAATAAATAAATTTTAACAATAATTATTAGGTATCAATCAATAAATAAATTTTAACAATAATTATTAGGTATCAATCAATAAATAAATTTTAACAATAATTATTAGGTATCAATCAATAAATAAATTTTAACAATAATTATTAGGTATCAATCAATAAATAAATTTTAACAATAATTATTAGGTATCAATTAATAAATACATTTTAACAATAATTATTAGGTATCAATCAATAAATAAATTTTAACAATAATTATTAGGTATCAATCAATAAATACATTTTAACAATAATTATTAGGTATCAATTAATAAATACATTTTAACAATAATTATTAGGTATCAATCAATAAATAAATTTTAACAATAATTATTAGGTATCAATCAATAAATAAATTTTAACAATAATTATTAGGTATAAATCAATAAATAAATTTTAACAATAATTATTAGGTATCAATCAATAAATAAATTTTAACAATAATTATTAGGTATCAATTAATAAATACATTTTAACAATAATTATTAGGTATCAATCAATAAATAAATTTTAACAATAGTTATTAGGTATCAATTAATAAATAAATTTTAACAATAATTATTAGGTATCAATTAAGATACAATAATTATTAGGTATCAATTAATAAATACATTTTAACAATAATTATTAGGTATCAATTAATAAATAAATTTTAACAATAATTATTAGGTATCAATTAATAAATAAATTTTAACAATAATTATTAGGTATCAATTAATAAATAAATTTTAACAATAATTATTAGGTATCAATCAATAAATAAATTTTAACAATAGTTATTAGGTATCAATTAATAAATAAACATTAACAATAATTATTAGCAATGAATTAATAAATAAATTTTTACAATAATTATTAGGTATCAATTAATATATAAATTTGCCTCAAATTTTAGTTTCTTTGGAATATTTTAGAATATCCGATTTGAAAATTTTAATATTTCAATTTTGCATTAAATTTTATACATAGTCATTAGCCACCAAATAAGCAAGATTCCCTACATTTCAATTTCTTCGCTTAAGCAACATGTTTTAGACATTTTCTAGAACCGAAAATTATGTAATGGATTTTGATCAAAATTGTAATAAAGTTGAGTAGCATTATCCGTTGATTTGAATCTTCATAAATACTTATAAACGTGCCATGGAATTGTTCTGCTTGAGGAATTAATTTTACTACACCGGGGACAGGTATTCTTTAAATTATATTATAAACAGCACCGACATTTCACTTAGTTCCTTCTAATGTCTGCGTTCACTTCAATATATTAAATCACCTCCATTAGTTTTACAAACAAAGAAATAGTTATTTACGCATATAAATATAAAAATGGAGACACAATGCATATTATCAAATTAGAAATTTTCTTTTCTTCAACTTTTAATTTTAAATTTTAGTCCTTTCCTCATTGTTCATTGTTCAAGAATTGTTCATTGTAGTCTTACAGACTACAATGAACAATTCTTCAACGAATCCTTGATCAGCTTCTTCTAATGCATAGCTAGTTGACATGCTGTAAGTTGTTTGCTTAGTGGAACGTGACATCTCTCAGTCTAGCTACAGTAACATACAAAGTTTGTAGCTACCATAATGTCACAAAAAAAATAATGCCAACATATTTTCTAATGATGTCATGAAACTATTTTTCAAAAAACAAAAAGGGTTTATATACTTTATTAACAGTACTCGTGCTACGGTATTTCCAGGAAGAGCGTTTCTTTCCAAAGGTTTTCCATCTGTTGAACACATTACCACGTGCCTGCTTCTATGCTGGTTACAACAAGATTATCTTCCAGGCAACAAAAACTTGCCATAAACCGTTATCAAAATCAAATGTGGTTTATTCTATTCATCATTTTCAATCCTCTCGTAATATTGTTTGCAAGTAGGACGGAAAAAAATATCCTTCATCAGTGTTTGAATGAATATTAAACTTCCTGCAAAAATTGTGAAGTAAACAAAAAAAGAGAAAAATCTTAAAATAGAAAAAAAAAAAAAAAATGAAACAAAAAAACGTATAAATCAGTATAAAAAAGCAAAAACTGGAAATAAATTTTTTACTCAATTCCCTTGAATACTTGCAATTAATACGTTTGGCCGACACACACACACACACACACACACACACACACACACACACACACACACACACACACACATATGTCAGTCGCTGGATTGAACTTATTTCCCTCCTATTATTTGCATAGATTTATGTAGTGAAAATTGTTTGAATAAAATTAATTCATTAGTTAGTTAGTTAGTAGATGGAATTAATAATTTTATAATTTACATAAAAATTAATAATTTTATTATATCATAATTAGGATCATTTAATTCTTTCTAACTCAACAATAAACAACATATGCAAATAATAAATAAAATATTTATCAATATTCAAATTATATTTTTAGCTGCAATATTTTAAGTCTAACAAATTCTTATTTTTTACTTTACTAGAATATCTTGTTCTTTACTTTTCCAGGTTGAATTTCTTGTCCTTTACTTTTTCAGGTTTAATAAAATCTTAAGAATATTACTTTTAATGCACGCATTTTTCCATATAATCCATGATTTTTCCAGGCATTGCTATTGTATTAATATATAAATTTATAATATTTATTAATGATTGTCAAAAAAAATTAGCTCTCAAACACACATTTATGCAATATTTATCATTCAATCACAGTAGTTTCGAGCCAGGGTCTCTACCGAGACTGCGGTTCATGAATTCGTGATCTGTATAGAGCGTAAACTAATAAAAAAGAAGATGGCACTCGGTGTCTTTTTAGATATCATTGGAGCTTTTGACAACATACCCTTCAGTAGTATGTTCAAGTCGCTACGAGAACTCAATGTGCCACCAGTACTCATCCGATGGATTGAGTATATGGTGAGGCACAGAACAGTTCAAGTAGAACTACTGAGGGCAACTGTTAAAAGGGAAGTAGTTAAATGAAACCCCCAAAGTGGGATTTTATCACTTTTACTATGGAACTGTATGCTGAATCCTCTTTTAAAGGAGTTTAAAAATAGGAATATTTATGCCCAGGCTGCTGCTGATGACATCGCAGTGCTGGTCGCGGGTTCAAAAGCATCATTGGTCAGACGCATTGCCAAAATGGGACTACATTTTTCATCAAATGTGATAACGAAAAATTTGAGTTCATTCAAAGAATATGTATATCATAGAATTCACTAATATTTTTAATCGATAAATTCACCATTTCTTGCTATAAAATCATAAGGAGAGTTAAAAAAAAATAGTTATTAAAAAAAAAGTTCGGTTTTTTAATTATAAAAAAAAACGATACACGGGATTGAACCTAAAATCTTTCCACCAACCCCCGGTACTCTAACAGTTACGCTAACATGTCATATTGGCAAAATCACAGTAAAAAATATTTATATACAAAAAAAGTTATGCAAAATAATAAAAAGCGTTAGTCACTTATGTACTTACTCTCCTGTTTGTGAACCCACATATTTTGTTGTAACTTTTTTTCTACTGAACCAAATTTCGAAATTGTTTTTTCAAAATGTAGCTAATGAGGTGTTCCATCCAACTATATAACCTGTTTGAAATTTGGTTGCGACCGGAATTAGTGGTGGGGGTTTGAATGTGTCTCGATTCATTCAATTTCGGACTTAAGCATATATTCAACCACTACCGTGGTTGAATGATATATATATGTATATATATATATATATATATATATATATATTATATGGAAAAATGCGCGCATGAAAAGTAATATTCTTAAGATTTTATTAAACCTGGAAAAGTAAAGGACAAGAAATTCAACCTAGAAAAGTAAAGAACAAGATATTCTAGTAAAGTAAAAAATAAGAATTTTTTAGACTTAAAATATTGCAGCTAAAAATAAAATTTGAATATTGATAAATATTTTATTTATTATTTGCATATGTTGTTGTTTATTGTTGAGTTAGAAAGGGTGTCAGTCGCTGGATTGAACTTATTTCCCCCCCTATTATTTGCATATATTTATGTAGTGAAAATTGTTTGAATAAAATTAATTCATTAGTTAGTTAGTAGATGGAATTAATAATTTTATAATTTATATAAAAATTAATAATTTTATTATATCATAATTAGGATCATTTAATTCTTTCTAACTCAACAATAAACAACAACATATGCAAATAATAAATAAAATATTTATCAATATTCAAATTTTATTTTTAGCTGCAATATTTTAAGTCTAACAAATTCTTATTTTTTACTTTACTAGAATATCTTGTTCTTTACTTTTCCAGGTTGAATTTCTTGTCCTTTATTTTTCCAGGTTTAATAAAATCTTAAGAATATTACTTTTCATGCGCGCATTTTTCCATATAATCCATGATTTTTCCAGGCATTGCTATTGTATTAATATATAAATTTATAATATTTATTAATGATTGTCAAAAAAAATTAGCTCTCAAACACACATTTATGCAATATTTATCATTCAATCACAGTAGTTCCGAGCCAGGGTCTCTACCGAGACTGCGGTTCATGAATTCGTGATCTGTATAGAGCGTAAACTAACAAAAAAGAAGATGGCACTCGGTGTCTTTTTTTAGATATCGTTGGAGCTTTTGACAACATACCCTTCAGTAGTATGTTCAAGTTGCTACGAGAACTCAATGTGCCACCAGTACTCATCCGATGGATTGAGTTTATGGTGAGACACAGAACAGTTCAAGTAGAACTACTGAGGGCAACTGTTAAAAGGGGAGTAGTTAAATGAAACTCCCAAAGTGGGATTTTATCACTTTTACTATGGAACTGTATGCTAAATCCTCTTTTAAAGGAGTTTAAAAATAGGAATATTTATGCCCAGGCTGATGCTGATGACATCGCAGTGCTTGTCGCGGGTTCAAAAGCATCATTGGTCAGACGCATTGCCAAAATGGGACTACATTTTCATCAAATGTGATAACGAAAAATTTGAGTTCATTTAAAGAATATGTATATCATAGAATTCACTAATATTTTTAATCGATAAATTCATCATTTTTTGCTATAAAATCACAAGGAGAGTTAAAAAAAAATTAGTTATTAAAAAAAAGTTCGGTTTTTTAATTATATAAAAAAAAAACGATACACGGGATTGAACCTAAAATCTTTCCACCAACCCCCGGTACTCTAACAGTTACGCTAACATGTCATATTGGCAAAATCGCAGTAAAAAATAAAAAAGTTATGCAAAATAAAAAAAAAGGCGTTATCACTTATGTACTTACTCTCCTGTTTGTGAACCCACATATTTTGTTGTAACTTTTTTTCTACTGAACCAAATTTCGAAATTTTTTTTTCAAAATGTAGCTAATGAGGTGTTCTATCCAACTTTATAATCTGTTTGAAATTTGGTTGCGAACGGAATTAGTGGTGGGGGTTTGAATGTGTCTCGATTCATTCAATTTCGGACTTAAGCATATATTCAACCACTACCGTGGTTGAATGATATATATAAATTTAATAATAAATATTTAATTATCATCCTCATACATATACATTTTTCTTCGCTTCAGTGTGGAAATAACTTTTCAAACGGGTCATATGATTTGAACCCTGGAACATAAATCCGATGAGTCTAATTCTAATCATTATGTGATTAATAAACAAATATACCCTACCAGCAGGCTAACCAGCATTGCCCTGTCGTAAAATATGTTTAAAAATGATATTTTAATTAATGCAGATTTCATATTTGTTATTACAGAGCCAATTCTCTACTGATTATCATATTGTACCCAATATACACTAGCAGGACATCTGGTGTTGGCCAGTCATAAAATACACATAAATATGGTATTTTAATTAATGTAGAATTCATATTTATTATGATAGAGCTAATACTCTATTGATTATTATATTGTACCCACTATATAGTAGTGATTCCAAAAGTAAAAAAAAAAACACTTTGGTGCTATCAGCGAGAATCGAAATCAAAACATTTAGCACTCGAGCCTTATTAATCTGAGTTAAAAACAGATGAATATTAAAACTCTAAAAGTTGACTGACATCAACATATAAACGGATATATGCACATGCGTAAAGAAGCATTTCAAGTCGATTTACCCTTGCCAAGTTAAAACGTTTTTTTTTTTTATTTCTTAGCAGCTATTTTTAATGGCTGCAAAATAAAATCGAATTTGTTCCACAGGTCTGAATCCCCTATATATCAAGTTTTAAGTCTGTAGACCAAACATTTTCAGAGTAGCTTATCACAAGCCTAGGTGTTCAATAATACAATGCTTGTTGGTTCGAGCCATGATGAAGAGCTCTGATACAGTGAAACAATCTGCCTGTTAATGACTATATATATATATATATATATATATATATATATATATATATATATATATATATATATATATGTGTGTGTATATATATATATATGTGTGTATATATATATATATGTGTATATATATATATATATGTGTATATATATATATGTGTATATATATATATATATATGTGTGTATATATATATATATATGTGTATATATATATATATATATATATAAGTAAATTTTTGGTACAGCAGAATGGAAGGAGAAATTTCAGAGGAAACATAATTTAATTTAAATACCAAAAAAAAAAACAAGAAATGGGCAGGTGAAATTAAAATTTTCCCTAAGGCCTTATCGTCTGACCCTTTAAAATTTAATTACTAAGAAGTTTGGGATTATAACAAATTTGGATAAACATATATTTAATTATTCTTCTCATGTTTTGTCCAATACAGAAGAATTTGTTTTATCTGTTGGCTTACAATTTTGTATTCCTCCCCCTTCTGTTGATAAAATCTCAGTATTTAGTGAAATTGAATTATTGTATACTCAATTAAAACACCATTCGCCTATCTCTACTGATGAATTAACTAGTGTTAAAATTCAGTTGGGCGAATTAGGTCGGAGGTTTTCTGCCATAAATACTAAATCTAGTGATTTTGTTTGGCAGAAAAATCATTTTGAAGCGGCAAAATTAATTAGGTCTAATCCCGACATTTACCTTTCTCACCCGGATAAAGGATCGGGCGTTGTTATACTTAACAAAACGGATTATATCTCCAAAATGTTACAAATCTTGGACGATAAAAGTAAGTTTCTCCGTTTGGGTGATTTAAGCCATGATGATACTTTTCGTATGGAAATAAAAATCCAGAAAAGATTTCTTCAACTTCATAAAAGCGGATTTATTTCTAAGGAGATTTATGATAGAATCCGACCCATCGGTTCTCAAAGGCCTAGAATGTACGGTTTACCCAAGGTCCATAAACCCAACATTCCTTTGCGACCCATTTTATCTATGTTGGGTTCTGCACAACACGAACTTGGTAAATGGCTAGTTGACCTTCTTAAACCTGTGCTTTCTTTTTATTCGGTCCATTGTATCTCTGATTCTTTTCAATTCGTATCTCAGATACAAAAATTACCTTTATCTAAAAATACCGAGTTCTTGGCTTCCTTTGACATTAATAGTCTTTTTACTAATATACCTTTGGATGAAACCATTGGTATTTGTGCTGACTATCTATACCGTGGCCCCTTAAAATCTCCACAATTTCCTGAACGAATTTTCGTTGAACTAATGGAACTTGCTACTAAATCAGTCTCCTTTAGTTTCAACAACATTATGTACCGTCAAATTGATGGGATATCAATGGGTAGCCCTCTTGGTCCTTCGTTAGCCAACATTTTCGTTGGGTTTTTGGAAAACGAATTATTTTCCAAAATTACTAAGCCAGCATTCTACACACGCTACGTTGATGATACTTTTGCATGCTTTCCCTCTCGGAGCGAAGCTGAACAGTTTCTTCGTCTTCTTTGCAACCTGCATCCATCTTTACAATTTACTATGGAGGTTGAAGACTGTAGCTCTCTCCCATTCCTCGACGTTCGTGTTTCTAAAGTTGGTACTACGTTTGAGACCTCTGTTTATAGAAAACCTACATTTACAGGGCTCTATCTTAATTGGTTTTCTTTTGCCCCTCAGTCTAGAAAAATAAACCTCATTAGTGCTCTTACGCATCGTGCACTTATGATTTGTTCACC